>NW_023458557.1:50945238-50945940 GCF_013731165.1 Rhagoletis pomonella
CTTATATCCTTTTCTTTTGCTATTCACGTAGATGAGATGAGGTGCGATGACGTGATAATGCTATGTCATGTCATACGATGTCATATCATGTGATGTCATGCCATATAATGTGATGTCATATCATATAATGTCATGTCACGTGATATCGTGTGATGTGATATCATATTATGAGATGTAATATCATGTGATGTCTCTTCATATCATGTGATAAAATGTGATGTGATGTCATGTTATGTGATCACATTCCATGTTCCGATTAGTATATCGATAACCCTGTTGATAACTGTGTCGATAAAAATACCGATAACAATATCCATAAACATAGAAATATACAACGATTGTAAAATCGATTAATTCATCGATAAATATAACAATCAGCAGTATCGATTATTGTACATATCGTTAACAATATAAATGACTAAATCGATAACAAAATCAATTATTTAATCGATTATTATACCGATAACAATATCCATTATTGTATCGATAACAATATCGATTATTATATTGATTATTATATCGACTAAAATAGCGGTTATTTAATCAATAACAGTATCGATAACAATATCGATTATTTTGTCTATAGCAATATCGATTATTATATCGAGTTTTATATCGATAACAATATCGATCTTCATCCTCATCCTTTTCTTCATATTTATCTTTATTTCTGCATATTCCTCTTCACCTTTACCTTAAAGT
>NW_023458557.1:50946040-50963047 GCF_013731165.1 Rhagoletis pomonella
TATATCGATAACAATATCGAGTTTTATATCGATAACAAAATCGATCTCCATCCTCATCCTTTTCTTCATATTTATCTTTATTTCTGCATATTCCTCTTCACCTTTACCTTAAAGTGTTTAAATTTACCTTGATCTTCGTTTTTGCCTGTATCTCTAGGCATCTTTGGTTTTGTTTTTATTCTCAAACCGCTAAACCGCTGAGAAGCATTTCCTGTTCATTATTCCCCTTGAATTTGACAATTTACTCCCAACCAACCAACTGCCTAAAGAAGTTTCTCTTCATAAATTCAAGAAATGTTCTTACCCTTTCAGTTACCCTAATTCTTATTTATCCGTCATTGTCTCCATTTTCGTCTTTATCTTCACTTTTTTCTTCTTTTTTTGACTACATCGTTAGCATTTATTTCTTCATCTTCATATTTGTCTATATTTCAAAGCTTAATTTCGAATGTGAAGTGAAACAACATGCGAAACGTGTCAAATTGAACATGTTGCAGCAACATCTATACACAAATCGGAAATGTTTAAACGACGTTCAACCAATTTTGAAACCATAAAAAAAAGTCTGCTCATCTAGAGAAAAAAGCCTTTCCAATGGTGTTGATGGTTTTGAAATCGGTTCGGTAGAATCGCCAAACGAACGGAGACAAAATTTATGTTAGCGTATTAATATATAGATGTATATGTACATAATACACAGTGAAACCCGCTTAAGCAAATTAATAAAATGTTAAATTAATTAAATGTTCATGTTTTATTCATGGATTTACATATCTTCTTTTAAGTACCCAACCCGCCTAAGTATCTCATAAAGCTGGAATTTTTCGTGAGGTACTTAAGTGGGTTTTACTGTATTTCTGACGGAGTTCGAATATGGGACCACCTGCAGCAGAATATGTAAACATATGGGCAAATCTAAAAAACAGGTAACCTTGGGGTTATTTAGCTTTGTTTTCACTGTTGGAAACTATATCAAGCTGGTTGCTTGTGGATATAATTCACTGACGTATACTTGAAGCCTCAAAAAAAAAATTGGATCAATTTGCTGCATAACTTTTGAATTATGGGTGTTTCAATTAAAAAAAATAATGAAAACAAGTGAATTTTTTATGTAATTTTTAGGATGGGCAAAATTAATTATGTCAGAGCTTTTGAAGCACACAATATTCTGATTTGAAATTTAATGGGCATTTATCACTTATGTGTATACTTCAGATGTAGTACAGTAAAACCCGCTTAAGTACCTCATGAAAAATGTCAGCTTTTTGAGGTACTTAGGCGGGTTGGGTACTTAAAAGAACCCGCTTAGGCGGGTTGGGTACTTAAAAGAACCCGCTTAAGTACTTCGATGCGGGTACTTAAGCGAATTTTAAAAAAGCACTTAAAAGGGGAAAATTATGGGTAAAATGGTAAATGGGGTACGAAAAATTGAGGTACTTAGGCGGGTTGGGTAAATAAGCGGGGAGGTACTTAAGAGAGGGATTTTCTTCAGATTACATTCAAAAATTCACATTGCCCAAAAATGTTGGTTACCTAAGCGGGTTAGGTACTTAAGCGGGTTTCACTGTAGTTAAGAAAAGTGTGCATTAAAAAATCACGAAACGGCAAGTAACTCAAAGTCTGTAACTCCACATTTCACAATTTTCAAAATTTTCGGTTTATCGAGTTTTTAAAGCATTTAATTTTAAGAACTTTTTAAGTATGTATTGTATTCTAAAAACAATTACGAATAATTTGCTACCTTAGCAAGAGATGGGCTTTCAGAATAAACCAACTTTTAAAGATAAAATATTCTGCGATCTTGAGCGTAATTTTTATTCCAAAAAGATCTTAATTGAAGGCACATTTGGAAAATACGTCGAAACGCTCTAAATATTTTTATAACTACTAGTCCTTATAACGTTGCATATACCTGCAAAGTGCTTCATAAAAATATTCTCTAGAAGTGTGTAAAAACCCCAATTTAGTTCTTTAAATTATGCTCCTTCTTGTAGTCAGAATATTTCGAGCGTGGTATCAAATCAAATTTTTTTCGACAAAGGTTCTGATAGTTGCTCTTACTTAATTGGAGCCTTCTAAATTTAATGGCGTCCTCAGTTTTGTCCGATTATTACTTTGCTTAAATTTAAACTATTTTATAAAAAAAACTCCCTCAGTTTTGAAGATATTTTACTAAAATTTTGCACACACAGTGACGATGTTTTGCGTTATAACTCCTCCAATTAATCAGGTAAAAATTTAGTATAGGTTCACTTTAACATATAGAATGCATACAATTTATTATTCAGACATGAAGTTAGAGTTATAGCGCAAAAACACATATATGAGTAATCAGTTGTATTGGAGCTATATGTTAAAGTGTTCCCATTTCGAGATTTTTAAGGAATAATTAAGGTAATATTAAAAACCCGTTATGTGCAAAATTTTAGTAAAATAACTTCAAAACTGAGGGAGTAATTTATAAAATAGTTAAAATGTGATCAAATTTTCAAATACCGTTATCTCGAAAACCGGAGCCAATCTGGTAAAACGGGGGATGCCATTGAATTTAGAACGTCCCAATTAAGTGAGTTCAACTATCAAAATCTTTTCTCAAAATTTACAACTTGAACAACTTAATTTTAACCCAGCTTATTCTTTTGTTTTTTATTTCATGTTTATTCCTCGTTTGGAAGCACTTGATGAAAATGAGCTACACTTGTATTAATCGATTTATTAAGAGAATACGAATAAAATGATATATAAAACATAGGTGTGCTCACAAATTTAAAAATTAAAATTTTTTTTGGAGAGTGTACCTATTTTTTAGATTTGTTCATATATGAAATGTAATAAAATAAAGTAAATAAATAAATAAATAAAAAGTAAAAAAAAATAAAATTTTGTTTCTCCTATTGATATTTTATGTCCAGAAGTAGTTAGTTACATCAAATGCAGAGGTAACCACCCTTGACTATTTCGCGGCCATCGCCATACAAATATAGTTAGCTGTCCTCAAAGGAAATATACATCAACTTAAAGTTAGCTTATAGTTAGATACATTTCCCGTAGGGTATCTACATATGGCGGCAACTGTGGTGTAGTGGTAAGCAGTGAGCGATTCCACTCCGCAGTGCCTGGGTACAAGCCCCGGTCAAAGCAACAACGCAAAAAAATGTAGAAAAAAGGTTTTTTCCTAACAGTGGTCGCTCATCGGCCGGCAATGGCAGACGTCCGAGAGTATTTCTGCCATGAAAAACAGCTTCTCATAAAAATACAATCGCCGTTCGGAGTCGGCGTAAAACTGTAGGCCCCTCCTCTTTGTGTGACAACATCAAGGCGCACGCCACAAATCGGAGGAGAAGCTCGGCCAAACACTAACATATGTGTAAGCGTCAATCTATTATTATTATTATCTACAAATCGTAGCCTGGGTAAAAGATTGTCGTAAGCGTCATACGTACATACATGCGTAACATACGACAATCTTTTACCCAGGCGACGATATGTAGATATATGTATGTATGTACATACATATGTATATATGTACTTATAGTTTGCATTCACACTTCATGTCTACAATATCCCATTGCTGCAGTCTTTCAATTGCATACATATGTATGTAGCTCTTTATTTGGCTTGTCGCCGCAGTATACCTCCTTTTGCCGATTTGGCGTTCGATGTCAATTTGTATTGTTTACTTTGGATAACCACAAGCCATTAGTTTGTATTGTATTAACAACTAAAGCAATGTAGTCAATAAGAATAATTTAGTTTTCTTCGTCCGAATTCTGCAAGTGAACAGGATTTGCCAATATTTGCTTTACAAGTTTGGAAAGTTCAGGCGGGCCAGTTGAATTTGGGACTAATTGATAAAATCGATTTAATAAATCTCATAAATTTATTTGCTTACATACATACATACGTTCGAGCAGACATTCATACAAATCAATATATATCAATGGGTACGGTGATCATATTAATTAACGTAAAATAAACGAAATTTTTTCAAAATTATTTGGGAATTCTTACATACAACTTGTATGATATAAGTACCTTACCCATATCGTAATTTAAATCAAATGTTTACCAGATAATTATATTATTTAATTGTACAAGTTCCCCTTCTAGAACGGCGCTGTAACCAGATTTTAGCCGATTCCAAAAAATGAGACCAATCCTTACCAAAGACATCCTTTGCTGCCAAAATACGTTTATCAGAAATCCTATTACACGGCGAAGGCAGCGGAGGTTTGTTGTTCTTTTTCAGTGCAACTGGAAACTGAACGTGTAACACGAACCTGTGCACAACTTATATTTTATAGGGGACATTTTTATTTTTCAGATTATCTGCTTAAAAATTGACCTCTGAAAATGGAGGGCTCATTTAAAGGACAGCCTAAGAAACAATGGACAAAAGGCGTCCTTTATTTAGAAAAAATAAAAATTATAAAGGACAGGGGTTAAAATAAGGGACGGATGGTCACAGCATCAATAGGTAGTTATTCAAGCAAATTTGGATTGCCCACAAAAATTTGTTGTATTAAAATAAGATGAAGATGTGCCATGTTTCTGCACGCTAAATTTTAAGTTTTAATAAAGAGGGTAAAAAGTTATACATTTCATTTATTATGCTTATTTCTATAAATGTAAATACATACATTATATACCAGTTTTCTAATTTATGCACATATCGCTCGTTTGCTGGAAGAACGTCATAACGGTAGGTACGCAGAAATGGCTGTCTGGTATGTTTTATTCATCTTTTTTCAATTTCTTTCTTACAACTTTACTCATTTTGGTTAGCAATTTTTTTTTTTTTTTTTAGATTGGCGCTTACACATATGTTAGTGCTTGGCCGAGCTTCTCCTCCGATTTGTGGTGTGCGCCTTGGTGTTGTCACACAAAGCGAAGGGACCTACAGTTTTACGCCGACTCCGAACGGCGATTGTATTTTTATGAGAAACCGTTTTTCATGGCAGAAATACGGTGGGGTGCAATAAGGCCATACGCAATAAAGCCATATTGGAAATAAAGCCATATTTTTTTGGTAATAAGGCCATAAATTCGATATGGCTTTATTTCCAATTACAATTGGTAATTAAGCCATATGGCTTTATTTCGCTTTCAAATTTTTATGTTTCTTTTATTTGAACAATGGAAAAAGTTCCCAACAAAACTACTAAACCGCCTTGAACTACAACGTCACCTTAAACATGCAATTACTCTCCTTCGCGTCCAGCCGCGCCGCGCTCCGCCGTTCACGCGCCGGCCCCCCCGCTCCACCCTTCACACGCGGCGCGGTGCGGGGAGCCAGCAAATGTGCACCCGCCAGGTTATGCACTCGCAAAATTAAAACTTACCTAAGTACATATATTTATTTTTCAATATCCAATAAATCCGGAAATATTAAATAATGATTTATTTCATTTTATTAGTAATAATTTGTATAAATTTAAATAATTCAATATCAGTTTCAAGAGTGTGTCCAAGGCGAATTTAATAATGAATTACAACAAACACATCATTTGGACGTAATGTTCAGATAAAATTCAGATTCGCCGTTAACACCGCCTTGAGAGTGTCATTTCAGAATATGGCTTTATTTCTCATTTGCAAAATTTTTTGTATGGCTTTATTTCTCTTTCTGATTGGAAATAAAGCCATATGGCTTTATTGCCTAAAAATATGGCTTTATTGCCATATGGCTTTATTGCGTATGGCCTTTATTGCACCCCACCCAGAAATACACTCGGAGGTTTGCCATTGCCATCGAGGGACGACCGCTGTTAAGAAAAAACCTTTTTCTATATTTTTTGCGATGTTGCTTTGACCAGGGTTTGCTGATGAGTGAAAGCGCGCACTGCTTACCACTACACCACAGCGGCTTAGAAATTACATTACAAGAAATCAACAATTTTTTGACTAATTAAGTGACCAGGGGTGATGACAGTTTGATCCACTGAATTCAATTTTAAGATTCCACTTGTTATGTTTTTTAATTATTATTTATTTTTATTCAATGCAGAAATCCCATCTTAAATCTTTAAAACCCAATTCTTATATTTTTGAGCTATAACGTTCGGACAAAAGAGAGATACATGTATTTTCTAAGCACATGACATTTTACTTACCTGTTGCAATATTTGCAGTTTTCAGAAGGAACACCACTAGGAAAACTTTCCAAATCCGATACATAGCAATCATCGCACCGAATTCATAAAGACGCACGCATGTATATTTAGCACAGCTTGAAAGAAGCACTGAAATTTTCTATTAAAAAGTTATGTTAAATTTAATAATGGCTGTATTTAAAAAATTATATTCGTTGGTTCCTAGATACGGATACATACATATTATTATACGTACATACCCAACAAACACTGGAACAAAAATTTTCAAGCGTTTGAGACTAAAAATTTTCTCAAACATTGTTTATCAATTTAAGAACGGTTTGAGAAATATTTGAAAAAAAATTGTTAGCATTCCGTTCCGTTCCATCTGTGTCAACATGGCACAGATGTAGAAGTCCATCGATAGTCTGCTATATTGTTGCAATTTGTTTAATTTCAAAATAAACTATGCAACTAATTTTTTACATCAACCGTATTTTTCTTTGTTAAACTAACTGAATAAATAAGCTATTAAATAAACTGTTAAACTGCATAAATAGAAATTCCTTTCCTATAAAAACTGTGACTCTCTTACATATATCATTGGCAACACTATACAAATATTTCAATGAGAGTAACTGGGTTTCATTTCGTTCCGCTCCAGATCAGAAAGCAACATTCCTCAATTTGAAAATAAAGGAAAATTTCATATTAAAAAAGTGCTCTTTAGTTTGAGAACGCTATCAACGGTTATTTGAGATGCATTTGAGATTTAACGTTTGCAATTTGAGAAAAGGACTGATTCTCAAATGCATCTCAAATTGGAATTTAACAAACATGTTTATTAGGTACATATGTATATCAAAAGGTAGCGCCGCACAGAGTCGCCTATTTGGGCAAAAATCGAAAAATTCGTTGACTGCAATGTGAACGTGTTTGGTATTTTTGTAAAGGTAATTTATCCACTAAAAAATATTAAGCAGAAATTTCTCTATAAAATAAGTTATATGCTGCCAGGAAGTCACCAAAGTTGAAAAAATTTAAACTAAGAATTTTAATAAGAACATAGCCATGCGCAAGCTCTTTACGGAAACAAATGTCAAAAATACATTCTTTGAAATAAAAGCTCTGATCCAGTACTCCATGAAGTTACAAGTTTTTACACGAACTTGCAGGAAGTTACAGGAAAAATGATCCCGTTCTCCAAATTCCAAAATCGTGTAAATGAGAGCGATTTTTGAAGAGTTGTGTAGAGAATGAAGTTGCAAGATTTTACCCGAAATGGTAAAATCATGAAAAGTGTCAAGCGACGGTTTTAAAGGAAAAATTATTATTTTTTTGTTCCCGTATTTTATGTTGTTACTCACTTTTTACTCTCACTTCAGAGAGTAATTTTGCTGTTTGACATTTTTACAGGATTTTACACGAAAAGTATTGGATCAGAGCTAAAATGTTGGTTTGACGTTTTTTATTTCCATATGGATAGT
Organism: Rhagoletis pomonella; assembly: GCF_013731165.1. Classification (NCBI taxonomy): domain Eukaryota; kingdom Metazoa; phylum Arthropoda; class Insecta; order Diptera; family Tephritidae; genus Rhagoletis; species Rhagoletis pomonella. Next base: position 50,953,620 of record NW_023458557.1, read on the forward strand.
ACAGGAATAAAAATAAACACAGGGTGTCCCGGCGGTATTCCAGAAAAACCATTTTTTTTTTAAATCAAAATTAAAAAATGGTAAATTTAATGTAATGAATAAAAAATATGTGTAAAAACATGTTATTTTTTATTATTCTACGGGGTTTAAGCTTTCGAAAGAAGAAGTAAAAACCTGTTAATTTTTAGACTTTTTGCAGTAATTCGTTTTTTGCTAATGCATAAAATCATTTTTTGTCAGTGCCATCAGATCCGCACGATTCGTTCTATTTTCAAAAATGAAGTGTCAGATTAAAAGCCGACCTGTAGAGAATAGAGGTGTTTTTTTTTTAAAGAGTTGCCACCTGTTAAAAAATTAAATTAGATTTTTTATTTAAGTTAAATGACCTATTAAGAGGTGGGCATCAATCGAAATGTGTTCGAAAATTTCTTAACTACTAGAGGGTTGCCACCTGTTTCAAAGGTAAAATTCCTTTTGAATTAAAGGAATCAGGTAATTGAAATAGATAGGTATCACCATATGAGGGTCAGACGAAAGAGGTTTAAGAAGGTTTTAGCTTGTTTGTAAAGTCAAATTTAGTTAAACTAATATAAAAATTGTGTCAAGCCAAATGTTTACGATATCGTATTTGTTATTTTATTACAGATACATACTAAAGGTCTGCATCGGAATTCAGTTTGCTCACTGTGAAGTTTTCTTCAAATATGTAAACTACTCCTACTCTATCAAAAAGGGTATGGAAGGAAGAGAAGTGAAGATATTGAGCGCTGTACACATAAAAAAAGTACTCAAACAAATTATGTTCCTAAAAAGAGAGGAACATATATCAGCAGTACCATGCTGTTAAACTTCCACAAAAAAGATGTTCCTTCACAAGTATTTTTTGAGTATTTTTGGAAGTTTTCGTTTAATGCTACATAATGTTAATGTTAGAGCTGACTCTTATGTTAAATAACAAACATGGAGAAACAATGTAGGGCGCTCCAAATATTTAGCCAACAGCATATTTTTATAAAGAAAGTGGACTAATTTTATACAAAGACCCAATCACAGTATATACAGTAATAAACCTTTTCAGTGTTTCACCATTTGGTCCCCGAGGAGTACTTTTGGGTTGTGTGCAGCGCTTTCGTGCACGGCAACACTTACTGTGGGGAATTTCGCCTCGTGATTAGAAAAAGTTCATTTCGAGGATAAACTATACATAATTATGTGTTATTTATGAACAAAATGTAGGTTAAGTATAATATTCATCTTTAATGTATGCTGATATTCATGCTTAATGAAAAATAATATCAATAGTTAAGTGCATAATTAACGCTTGTGTTTTATAAACTGGAAAGCTCAAATCGTAATTTCTTAAATGCAGTTTTCTTAAATGTAAGTTTAAAATATAAAAAAAAAGTCCATTGTAAGATTATATTTTTATGAAAAACGTAAATTTTGTGATTTTATCAAGCCAAATTCTAAATTTCCGAATATATTTAAGTCTTTGTTAGCTATACAGACCCCAATGCCCGCCAGCGCATCCGCCCACACAGTCCATTAAGCACACCCAAGTTTGAGTGATCTACAAGTTACAAGCGTTTTCAGCATTTAACAGTTCATTATCATGTACGGTGTAATATAACAAATTATACACTGAACTACGATAATATAATGTACTAGTATCTATAATAATAACAATAATTTGCAATGTTTTTCACTTTTGCAATTAGTTTCGGGCACTATTACACAGTCATGACTTGTGCCACTCTGCCATAGTACGGTTGTTGCACCCTTTCATACCACAGTAATTTTGTATACAACTCTGAATCAACAAAATTCATGCTCCTTCTCATTAACAACCCTGATCAGATTTTACCCCCGAGGAGTACTCAAAAGGTTTTATTACTGTATATACTGTGGAACCAATTTTTAGTTTTACAATACGATATTTTCATTTCCCAATACCAGGCGCTCCATACATATGAAGTAGCAAACTTTCCATACGCCCTGCAAACCAAAGTTCCCGAAATCTTAAGGAAATCGTTAGGAGTATCTCATCCCTGTAACGATTTTTTTTACGAATTTTCAAAGAAAATTATATGAAGGGGTTAACACGAACTCGTAAAGTAATTTATGTACGAAAAATAAAGAAAATTCTGGAAAATTTCTGAAAGATATTCTTCACATAGCACCATTATTTTCGTTGCTTCACAGATTTTCTTCCGAAATTTCGTAAAAGAATGGAAGCGTGCGTAATTTATTTCATTTTAGAAAATTCGGCAAAAGATCGAATTAAATCTTAACGAATTCTTTCAAATTTCTTTACAATGCAGAATACTCCGAAAAAATGGTTTGCAGGGCGCATGCATTTGTTTGTAGCATTTTTTAATTCGTTTGTAGAAGCCTTTGAGATTCACAAACTAGATTTTTAAAAATGTATACAAAATAATGTTCTGCTTAGAAATAGAAAACTTGTTACTTCACATGTGTGTCTATATGTATGAGCCCCTGGTATTCTTCTTCTTCTTATTTGGCGCTGTAACCGCCTAAGCGATTTTGGCCGAGTCCAAAACAGCACGCCAGTCATTTCTCTTCTGTGCTAACTGACGCCAATTGAAAATGCCAAGTGAAGCCAAGTCCTTCTCCACCTGGTCTTTCCAACGCAGAGGAGGCCTTCCTCTTCCTCTGTTACCAGCATCGCGGCCCGCGTTGAATATTTTCAGAGCAGGAGCGTTTCTGTCCATCCGAACGACATGGCCAAGCCAGCGGAGCCGCTGAATTTTAATTCGCTGCACTATGTCTATATCGTTGTAAAGCTCATACAGCTCATCGTTAAATCGTCTGCGATATTCGCCATCACCAACGCGTAAAGGTCCGTAAATCTTTCGCAGAATCTTTCTCTCGAAAACTCCAAGAGCCGCCTCATCAGATGCTTTCATTGTCCATGCTTCCGCGCCATACACAAGCACAGGCATGATGAGTGACTTATAGAGTGTGATCTTTGCACGACGAGAGAGGACTTTACTTCTCAATTGCCTACTCAGCCCAAAGTAGCACTTGTTGGCAAGAGTGATTCTCCGTTGGATTTCAAGGCTGACATTATTATTGGTGTTAATGCTGGTTCCCAAATAAACGAAGTCGTCTACTTTTTTCAAACTTGTAACTGTCAACAGTGACGTGGGTGCCAAGACGCGTATGCTCTGACTGTTTGTGTGCTGACAGGAGATACTTCGTTTTGTCCTCGTTCACCACCAGACCCATTCGCTTTGCTTCTCTATCCAATCCCGAGAAGGCAGAACAGACGTAGCCCTTGTTTTTACCGATAATATCGATGTCGTCGGCATACGCCAGCAATTGTACGCTCTTGTAAAGTATTGTGCCTGAGCGGTTCCGTTCTGCGGCTCTTATTATCTTCTCCAACATAAGATTAAAGAAATCACACGAAAGGGAGTCCCCTTGTCTGAAACCTCGTTTGGTATCAAACGGCTCGGAGAGGCCCTTCCCTATTCTGACGGAGTTGGTGGTATTGCTCAACGTCATTTTACACAGCCGTATTAGTTTCGCGGGGATACCAAATTCAGACATCGCGGCATAAAGGCAACTTCTCTTCGTGCTGTCGAAAGCGGCTTTGAAATCGACAAATAGATGGTGTGTGTCGATCCTATTCTCGCGGGTCTTTTCCAAGATTTGGCGTATTGTGAATACCTGATCTATGGTGGATTTTCCAGGCCTAAAGCCACACTGATAAGGTCCAATCAGCTCGTTGACGGTGGGCTTCAGTCTTTCGCACAATACGCTCGATAAGACCTTGTAACCTATGCTTAGAAGGCTAATTCCGCGGTAGTTGGCGCGTATGGCGGGGTCGCCTTTCTTGTGGATTGGGCAGAGCACACTTAAATTCGAGTCGTCGGGCATGCGTTCATCTGACCATATTCTGCATACGAGCTGATGCATGCACCTCATCAGCTCCTCGCCGCCGTACTCGAATAGCTCGGCTGGCCGGCCGTCAGCTCCAGCAGCTTTGTTGTTTTTCAGCCGCGTAATCGCTATTCGTACCTCGTCATAGTCAGGCGGTGGGACAGCTACTCCATCATCATCGACTGGGGAATCGGGTTCGTCTTCCTCACTACTTTCAGCGCTGCTACCATTCAGTAGGTTATAAAAGTGTTCCCTCCACAATTTAAGTATATTCTGGACATCGGTCACTAGGTCGCCATTGTTGTTCTTACAGGAGTTCGCCCCGGTCTTGATACCTTCCGTAAGTCGCCTAACCCTCTGGTAGAATTTTCGGGCGTTCTTCCTGTCGGCCAGCATCTCAAGCTCTTCGCACTCACGTATTTCGGCCTCTCTCTTCTTATTGCGGCAAATACGTCTCGCTTCCTTCTTCAGTTCCCTATAACGGTCCCACATGGCTCGCGTTGCGCCCGATCGCAGCGTGGCCCTGTAGGCGGCATCTTTTTTCTCTGCGGCTTCTTGACATTCCTCATCGTACCAGTTGTTCTTTCGGGCTCGCTGAAATCCAACTACTTCTTCGGCGGCGGTACTTAATGATCGGGAAATGTGGTTCCACTGCTCGCGTACGTCGGATTGTTAAAGAGTGCTCTCAGAGAGCAGGTGTGTGAGTCGAGTGGCGAATAAATTGGCCGTCTGTTGTGATTGCAGCTTTTCGACGTTAAGCTTTCCTTGCATTGTTGAGCGCACATTTTTTGCTGCACAGAGGCGGGTGCGTATCTTGGCTACAACAAGATAGTGGTCCGAGTCGATGTTTGGCCCTCGGAGTGTACGTACGTCCAAAACGCTTGAAGCATGCCTTCCGTCTACACAACATGATCGATTTGGTTTCTCGTTTTTCGATCTGGAGACAGCCATGTAGCTTGGTGGATGTTCTTATGCTAGAACCTAGTACTACATATTACCATATTTCGGGCCCCGGCGAAGTCGATCAGCCTCAGTCCGTTATCGGACGTTTCGTCATGGAGGCTGAGTTTTCCGACAGTGGCGCCAAAGATCTCTTCCTTGCCCACCTTGGCATTAAAATCGCCAAGCACGATTTTGCCATCGTGTCGGGGGCAGCGCTCATATGTACGTTCCAAGCGCTCATAGAAGAGATCCTTGGACGCCTCATCCATCTCTTCCGTCGGGGCATGGGCGCAGATGAGCGAGATGTTGAAGAATCTAGCTTTGATGCGGATTGTGGCTAGACGTTCGTCCACCGGGGTGAACGCCAGTACTCGGCGACGGAGTCTCTCTCCTACCACGAATCCAACACCGAATTTGCGCTCCTTTACGTGGCAACTGTAGTAGACGTCGCAAGGCTTCACGCTTACTTTACCTTGCCCCGTCCATCGCATTTCTTGGATGGCGGTGATGTCAGCCTTTGTCTTGCCGAGGACATCAACCAGCCGGGCAGAGGCACCTTCCCCATTAAGGGTCCGGATATTCCAGGTGCATACCCTTAAATCATAGTCCTTTATACGTTTGCCGTGGTCGTCATCAGAAAAAGGGGGTCTCATCCGAGGCTGTTTGCTTCTTTTCATTGGGCGGGGTTTTAACGTGGCGGGACCCAAACCCAGCGCACGCGAAGTTTTACGCCTTCTCACTTTAGCTCGCTCCCAAACGGGTGTTTGGTTGCTACCCAGAGGATACGTGGATATAAATATCCGGACGTTGTGAGCTGCGATTTGAACCGTACGCACAAGAATCGCTTCTGGCCACTCCCAGGTGAATGGCAGTCAAAAGTTTTCCACTTCTGCGCACGGAACCATCCTCCCTGGTATTGGTATTGGAGCCCCTGGTATTGGGAAATGAAAATATCGATTTGACAATAAAAACTGGTCATAAAGAGAGGTCGCGGTAGGGGACACACATTTTTGGTTATTTAAAAAATTTACATAATATGTATGTACATAAATCATCAGATAAATGATGAAAGCTGCTACCATTCGATGGTTGTTATGTATGAACATATCGATGATCCTGTGCAATAACGACACAATTCAAAATTCAAAAAATAAAAACTGTTACTACTGTTAAGTGGTTCATGTATCTAATCCTTCTCGAATCCATGTCTAATCTTTAAAACTTACTTTAGAAATCCTTACTGCTAACGTTAGTAAGGGTTGGAAATGTATAGGACAAGGGTTAGAGACAAGAGCAACTTAACAGTAGTAACATTTTTTATTTTTTGAACTTTGAATTGTATCGTTATTGAAGAGGACCATGGATATGTAATATGTACTTATGTACATATGTAAGATTCGACATTTTTTGCAAACATTGAAGCGTCCGGCGAGAAATGTCGGCGTCGGTGCTTTTTAAATATAAAACAATATTTTAAGCATATATTGGCATAAAAAGAAAATGTATGTCTTTTCTTAACATTGTGTTAAATGCTAACATTTCAAAAGAAAAAAAACTTCATAAGTATTCCTATACTTCCTATGAAGTCTATGTTCTTCCAAAAGTCGTTTTCATACTTATTTATAAACTTTCAAAAGTATCAATCTTCTGATCAGCTTAGAAAACTGCTTTAGGTCGTATAGACTGTTAATGTTATCTTATGACATGTTATGTTATGTTACAATTTTATAAGGGTCTTATTTATCCAAATTTTCAGGTAATAATAAAAAAGATATTTAAATGTTACTTGTTGGCGTAGTCGTTTTTTCAAATTTATGGCTTTCTATTATAAAAGCACATAACGCTGTTTGCAAGTGGACTACTCATATACATATTTCCGTTACCTTATTTCCCTAATTAAAGTGAATTTGATTTTTTTTAATGTGGCAACCCGTTCACGTGTCGTTTAGAAGTAAAGCATTTTCAAAACCACTTAAGTTGATACCCGTATTGAAATATCTAATTCATTTAACTTATTAAATACTTTTAATAGAATTTTTAAAACGTGGAAACCCTTTCAAAAAAAAAAATAAAACTGCACATCCACAGGCCAAGCCCTGTCATTTGACACCTCACTTTTGAAAATAGAACGAATTATATGTACATACATACCTATGTAAATACCACAATAACCCAAATTGTCATCTTCACACTGCATTTACAGCGAAAGTATGAAAGTTATCCAAAATCAAATTGCATTTTTGAATTTATGTCCTCAATTTTACTAAGAAACGAATTTTCATTTAAATCCGCCCAAAATTCTATTTTTGTCCACATTTTATATGGTGTGTGAAAAAAATCATATCAGCTGCTATACTGATACTACCTGTTCAATGTGCCTTGTTCTGCTGTGACTGCCAAACTAGTGGTGGCAAACTATCGATGGCACTATCGATAGTATCGATGGGACATCACTATCGCAACTAACGATGGCGACCAACATCGGCCATATTTGAAGTTCGATAATATCGAGGAATTGCAGTATCTATGTATGATTTTATGTACCATATCTATGTTGAAACGCGTTTGTGTGAAATTTTTATAATACCCGTGCGGATAATGTAACAAAATATGGACAAATAGCTAACTCACAATGTAAAAGGTTACGTGTTTGTTATAGATATGTTTATATTGCATGTGTTTCATTATATGTAATAACTTTTACAGAAAACAAGTAAGAAAGTCTAAGTTCGGGCCGAGCCGAACATTAAATACCCGGCGCAAGTATTAAATATACGATTTTCACCTTTCCAAAAGCTACCGTACATGGTAAGCCGTGGTGTATCAATTTTGAGTAAATTAGCGTCCTTAAATTTCGAAATATTGAAGTTTCGAGCATTCCTGAAATTTGCCGTTATATGAAAAGCGGTCTCAATTTTAGTCCGATTTCAATAATTTTCAACGTTTTGCTTTTATGTGGCAAGCACAATAACCATACCGAGCTTCGTACAAATTGGTAGAACGGTTACCGATATTCATATATGTGATAATAAGTGGGCGGTGCCACGCCCATTTTCCAAAATTTTATTATAAACGTATTTCTTGATAAAGAATTGTTGCAAGCATCAATCTAAAATAATTTAGCTTTAATATTTACTGATTTATCGAAGATTTCGTATTTCTCCAAATTACCGTTGTATGGGATGTGGGCGTGGTTATTGTCCGAATTTAAAAATGTTCAGCCATTTGGTATGCTGTAGTGGTGGCAAACTATCGACAGTGAACACCATCGTTTTTTGGTCGCTATCGATTGTCCCGATAGTCATTTTTGCCGATAGTGCGCTGACGTCCATGTCTCGATATTGTGGATGATTTTTTTTTTTTTATTTGAATGCAGCAAAAAGACATGTAAAAGTTACGTTTGAAGGTTATATGAATTCATTTATTTAAATAAGGTTTCAAGTTGCTAAAGAATCTCGTTGATTTTTGTCAATTTTTTTGCTAACAGTGTCACGCATTTTCTTCCATATAAAAACGAACTTCTTTGTATAGAAGAAAATGCGTGACACTGTTTATTATACTAAAATTTAATGGACTATAAAATTGCATACCAAACACTTTTCTCAAAATTCTGATTCCTAACTTTGAAAGTTTGGTGAAATTGTGAGGAATTTTATTAATTGTTGCTTTTATAAAAAAATTAATAAGCTTTAAAGAAAAAAAGAAAAATATGTCGCGACACTATAAAATGTTCATTAATTTACTTAAATTCTTGTTTATTTACTTATTAAAATTTTACATTTTTACTTTTGTGATTTTATGTGGAGATTTTTTTGTACAAAAAGTTTCATGACTTAAGCTCTAGGTTTCTGTAAAAGTTATTACATATAATGAAACACATGCAATATAAACATATCTATAACAAACACGTTACTTTTTACATTGTAAGTTAAATATTTGTCCATATTTTGTTACACTATCCGCACGAGTATTATAAAAAATTTCACACAAGCGCGTTTAAACATAGATATGGTACATAAAAATCATACCCAGATATGGCAATTAATCGATAGTATCGTACTTCAAATATGGGCGATAGTGGTTGCCATCGATAGTTGTGATAGTGATGTCTACTATCAATTATGCCATCGATAGTTTGCCGCCAATAGTATGCTGTAGCAAGGCTAACAACTGTGCAAAGTTTGGAAGAAATTGGTGCAGCGGTTACCAAGATAAGTTAAGGAATGCAACCGCTTTCCCACCAAAACTGCTGACTCTGATAATCTTAGCTATTCAAATGATGTCACATCTGGTGCACCTGCACAAATGTCTTAAATATCAAATTCTCTGGAATAATTATAATTATGACAAAGCAATAGCACAACAGACAACCAGTTACAATAACTGGCAGCAGCACCAAATACATTATGGAAATAAGACAAAATAAAATAGATTCCTAAAATTGCAGCGGCACCGACAGCAACCGGAGCATCATCAAATACATTATGGAAATAAAACAAAAGGAAACAGCTTCCTAAAAATTGCAGTGACAGTGACAACAACCGACAGCAGCTTAGGTTAGATTAAGAATTGTATAATTA
>NW_023458557.1:50973047-51012527 GCF_013731165.1 Rhagoletis pomonella
CTCAATTTGGAGTTACGACTGACAAGTCAACCCGCGAGTTCTTATCTAGATATACACATGTAACCATAAAAGGTCGTGGCTACGCCCGTTTACCAAAAATATATAATATTCAAATTTTTCGTCTACAAATTGTTGTAAATATCAACTTTGAGTGAATAATTTTCAGTAGTTACTAAAATATCGCAGTTTTCGTATTTCTGAAAATTAACGTTATATGGGAGGTAGGCGTGGTTATTGTCCGATTTTGCCCATTTTCAATACCATCCGTTCTACGCCCTAAAGAAGTGCACGTACAAAGTTTCGTTAAGATATCTCAATGTTTACTCGAGTTATCGTGTGCATAGGCGGACGGACGGACAGACGGACGGGCAGACAGTCACCGCTTAATATATGTCTCTTTTCATTCTGATCATTTATATATATAGTTGTCTATATCTATCTCGATTCTTTTTACCTGTTACAAACAACCGTTATGTGAACAAAGTTATAATACCATTGTGCACAAGTGCGCTCGGATATAACTAGAGCCTAAGTCATGAAACTTTTTGTACAAAAAAATCTCCAGATAAAATCATAAAAGTAAAAATGTTAAAGTATTATAATTAAATAAACAAGAATTTAAGTAAATTAATAAAGATTTTATAGTGACATATTTTTCTTTTTTCTCTAAAGATTATCCAATTTTTTATAAAGGCCCAGCTTATCGTCTAATGAAAACTATGTAATCCCAATTTCAAACTTTGTGCAACAATTAATAAAATCCCTCACAGTTTCACCAAAATTTCAAACTTTGGAATCAGAATTTTGAGAAAAATGTTTGGTATGCAATTTTATAGTTTAAATTTTAGTATAATAAAAAGTTTCACGCATTTTCTTCTATACAAAGAAGTTTGTTTTTATATGAAAAAAATGCCTGACACTGATAGCAAAAAAAATTTCAAAAATCAACGAGATTCTTCAGCAACTTGAAACCTGCAATTTATTATGTTATTTATTATTTAAATAAATTAATTTATATTACCTTCAAACGTAATTTTTACATGTCTTTTTGCTGTATTCAAATTAAAAAAATTCATCCACACTATCGAGACTATCGACGGCAGCGCCCTATCGGAAAAAATGACTATCGGCACAATCGATAGTGACCCCAAAAACTATCATCAACTATCGATGGTGCCCACTATCGATAGTTTGCCACCACTATGCCAAACTGCTATAAAGGCCTTGGAAACCGCTTCCACCTTTTCAACAATTGTTCAGAAAGTGGCTGACTTCCAAAACGTCAATTGCATTGCATACGTTCCATAACGCCGAACTACAATTGGTTCGCAATGTATACTTTTCCAAAACGCATCCGAGAAGTTATCGAAACGCATCGTTAGAGTAATCAGTGCATCACAAACAAAGTTTATGCTTCCTTTGTTTTTGGTTGCGATTGGTGTTGTGAAAATGAAAAATTACGAAAGGGTTTTCATTGTTATATTGAATATTTAAAATAATGGTTGCAATGTTTTGCAACTCTGCATATACAAAAAGTATAAATATCGCAGTAGAACAGTATCCAACCATTGTATTGGTACGTTTTGGAAGTCAGCCAGTATTACCAAAGTAAATTGAGGCTGAACTCCGTTGCAAAGTGAGTCTAAGATACATAGCAGCTGATCATGTACTTGAAATATGTCGAAATTATGTATATTCATATGTAAATAATTTAATTTCTCTTCGACCCTAGACAATAAAGGGCCATTCACATACAACTTCCCTCGCTTTGCTTGACAGTTCAAACTTTGACAACAAAGCGTGGAACGCAGAAGGTATGCTACAATAAACGCTTTGACAGCTTTTACGTTCTCCTTTTCCTCCATATATTTTCTCTGTAAAATAGATAACAATATAATAATATGCATTAATAATAGCAATAAAATTTCCTATTTACCATATTTTTGTCATTAAATGCAAATGCAAGCGCACGAGAAAAGATACAACTGCCAAAGCGGGCAAAAGTTGAGAGTTGCCCAAGATTTTGCTTCGCTTTGCTTTGCTTCAAACGTTTTTTATGTGAGCATACTCATGCATATGCCTACATCGATCTTATCTATCAAGCAAAGCGAAGAAAGTTGTATGTGAATCAGCCTTAAGAACCAATACTTTACATTACGAATTCAAATTCTTTATGAGCATATATTTGACGCGAAACTATGTCAGCTTTCAGACACGTCAAGTCTTGCTTTCAAGTCTGCTCGTTCCATGGCGAAGGAGGTGTGAAGAGAGATGAAGAGTACAGATACCTCCGTACCGTCAATTCTTTTCAAGTTTTCTTGTCTCTTTGGATCTTTTCGTTGTTTCCCATTTAAAGAACCAAGAACTTAAATTCAATAAAAGTTAATGAGTCTGGAAGCAAATAGAAAACACAAAAGAGAATGCGAAAAAAAATGCTTTCAAGACTTGACGTGTCTGAAAGAGGACTATGTATGTACATTAGACTGCATCACTAAAAAAAGTTGCGGTTTTTCCGCCGGGATTACAAAATCTATTATATTTTAAGACGTCCACCAAAATATTTCGGAAAAGTATTAAGATTTAAGCGAGCTGGACCGATTTGAAAATACCTACAAAAATAGAGTTTTTTATGAATTAAAACAGTTTCTTACATTGTTTCGCCTGAAGATGAAAAAGTAAGATTTTTTCAATACAAACGCTTCGTTATCGATTTTTGATTACAAGTAACAGAAATCTTGTCCTTTTTTCATTCCAAAAATCAAAAATTAAATGGGCGTTTGCATTGACCTTCATTCATCAGGACAATTTAGGAGTTGGCCAGAACAATTTTCTAAAACCAGGACAAATCGTAGAAAACCAGGACGTCTTGCAGCCCTATAATAGTGGTATGTATTCACTTTGGCAAAAAAGCAGATTAGCTCAATCAGCGACTGTTGGAAGGGCTGTTGCTTAAGCTAATCTGCTCTTTGCCAGAGTGCCAGGCCACTACCTATATTATACTTTGTTTTACACGTTCGAGGTACTTTCCTAACCTCTACCGATTCTGGTGAGACGAAAGAGAAGTTTATGTAGCTGTTGGCAATTCAGTCTTTAACCTTCCAAGAGTCTCCCAGACCAATGTAATCGATAAACGTATTTACAGTCTGAATTGGTGTAGGTATGTATTCATACATACAAATACATATGGGCATATCCTGGGTTACGTACGCGACATTCGTACGACTTTATAGTTAAATAAATCATACGAAAACTGAAGTCACTTTTAAAAAAATTTGCCGTTGTGTAGCTCTTATACCGTCCTTTGGTTGACAAAAAAATTAGGTGCGCTTGGAACACTGACGTCGAGAAAATCGATGAAAACGAGGGCATAACGGACGCGACAAAAGCAGAGGTGATTTCGGAGTACATATAAAAATAAGCAAAACTCAGCGAATCTTAATGCAACCAATTCATTTTTAATCAGAAGCAATTCGTTGTTGATTTAGTTTTGAATTAAAATCTGGTAACGGATGCGACATATCGGGCGCAACAGATCTTCCCCCCATACAATATTTGTACTAGTAACACAGACTAAATTAAATTTTGTATTTAATTTTTTTCAGTTCTTCTCTCCACCGTTTCGCGTCTTCAAAACCTTTTTCTGCCATCTGAATACGAAATTTAAAGTTATAAAGACGTTTAAATTCATTTACTTGCATTTTCGGTTTACGTTTTTTGGTAAATGCCCATACGTATATTTGTTATAAACGTATATTAAGGTTCTTTTTGAAAGCTACTGAAGAAGTTGAGATATCTTAAAGAAACTTAGTATGAGTATTTCTTTTGACCCAAAGTTGGATGGTGTTGAAAATGGGCAAAATCGGTACTATGTAGAAATACGAAAAATGCGATATTATAGTAATTACTGAAGCTAATTCACTCAAAATTGATATTTACAATCAAGTCTTGGAGAAAAATAAGAGTATTATAAATTTTTGAAAAATGGGCATAGCCCATATATCTCGGTAACCGCTTCGCCTTTCCTGGTAAAATATATCGAACGGCTGAAAATTTTGAAAATCGGACAATAACCACGCCCACATCCCATATAACGGTAATATAGAGAAATACGAAATCTGCGATTTATTTATAAAATTGGCTTAAAGAGTAAATATTACAAGCTAATTGTAACATAAAGCAATAGCATCGAGGCCTTACGTTTAATATGCGTGTATAGATTTACAGTACTTTTGTATTTAAATTCTATGATATAGGTTGGTAATTTTAAGGAATTTAGTGATTAAGCTCACTAGGCTCATTGGGTTTGTGTTGGTGAAGATTTGCCTTCTGCGGGGAGTATATTGGGCAATGGAGGAGGATATGTGGTATGGTAATTTTTTTGTCCGAATTGCACGTGCATGTAGTTGGATTAGGGTTGGTTATGAGATGTCCGTGTGTAGATGTCCAAGTCGAAGTCCTCCAAGTTTTATGACGTCCAGTCGAGCCACTTTATTTTTATTTTTTGGAATAAAGTCTGTTATATGGGTTTTGGTATAGTTTACTTGTTGGTACCATGCATTAGTTGAGCTCCATTCATGGTGGTGTTTGCTGTAGAAATGTTTTTTAATATGTTTTTTAATGTCAGTTAAGTTGAAGTTTTCTGTACTTAGTACTGGTGCTTGAGGTGCTTGTTTAGCGGTATAGTCGGCGAACTCATTTCCGGTTATGTTGGTGTGTCCCGGCACCCAAATTAGTATTATTTTAGGGTATTTTGCTATCATGATATTTCTAATGTTGGTTGAGTAATGGTCGTCGTTGTTTATGTTTGCTATAGAGTTTATAGCCGAAAGGGAAACAGAGCATATTGCGAAATTTTTGTTTTTGCTCTTTATTGTGTTTATTGCTTCGAATATGGCTATAATTTCTGCAGAGTATATTGAGCTATAGAATAGAAGGTTTGAAATTTTTAAAACTTCATTTTGTAAGGTTATACTGCATTTAGGGTTGCCAGATTTTTGATGCGCGAAATCAGTACGTTAGACTTTTACATGCCAAAAAAATCAGTACTTTTCAATACATTTTTATTATGAATGTAAGTAACAGATAATACTTTAAAAAGCCAGAGTACTTGTTTTTAACAATATGGTGGTATATAAATAAAATATAGTTCATAAAAAAATAAAAGTGTTATTCATTTTAACATGAGTGTACACATCATTGTACACAGAAGCTAAGAAATTATTTTATATTTATGATATTTTTGAATAGAAATAATCGGTTCATTTCCATCTTCAGTGTTTAAATAGTCAATGAATTCTATACATTTCATTTTAAAAATAGTTTAATATGAAGTTCACTTTAAATAATTTTAATTAGAAGCCGGTTGCTCTCTTTGCGCCATCAAGCAAACTTTATACTTAAAATACTCTCAGTTGTTTCGTTTGAGTGTAGTATTGCAAAAAACAAAATTACATATTTTTTCAAACTACGGAAAAGTACCACTATTTAAGGACTTCATATATAATTCCTATAATTTTTAACTACGCGAATACTTTGAAAGACTAAGAATTCGTTAAAAAGAGTATCCAACTCTATGTCTTTTATTAAGTACAATGTCAGTAAATTGTGAAAAAAGAGTTGTAAGTTATAGGCAAAAGCCATTCGAATAATCAAATTTGTTGTTATTAAACTGAAAGTTATTTTCTTGCCTTCTTTTTAAATAAATTAAGCTCCATCATATTATCGCAACTGGTACGTAAAGATCCGGCGATATGCCCATAACACGATTGAACTTTTTGTTGTATTAATTTCTTGGACATATGAAACATTATCTGAAACATGTCAACTATAATTAAATTATTTTCTTCTTACTTTTTACAGTACAGTTGAGGGAAGTTCCAACGTTATGTAAAAAACCTTAAGAAAATCTTAAAGTATTGTGTTTGAATTGAAAATTCAGTACAAATCAATACAAATTTTGAAAAATCAGCACATTAGCGTACTGAAGAAATGAATAAAATCAGTACAAGAGTTAAAAAATCAGTACTGTACTCATAAAATCAGTACGTCTGGCAACCGTAGTTACATTATTGTCGACCTTAGATCCATCTGTGTGTGTGGTGTAATTTTGGTATTTCTCTTTAATTTCGTAAAACTTTATTTGATATTGAATTGGGTTCGTGTTGTTTATAGTTACTTGATGTAGTATATATTGCTTTAGGGTTTAGTGTCCAGGCAGGTGAGTTTTGGATGATGTGTTTTGGATGTTTTAAAGGTATATCGATTTCTAAGCAGAGGTTTAATATTTTACCTATGGCTGGCTCTAGTTTTGGTATGTATTTTCATTTCTTATAGTTTTCAGTGATATTATGGAGGGGTTTGCCTTTTGCTGTTAGAAGGGTTTTATCTAATCTTTCCGTGGTTTTCGATTGAAGTGTATTGGCTTCGAACAATATCTTAGAGATTGGAGTGGAGCGCAATGCCCCCAGAGCAGTTCTTAAAGCTGAATTTAATCTTTTTAACTGTGAGTTTGGGGCAACTTTAACTGGGAGTTTGTATACATCTTTGGTTTCGGTAGGGGTAAAACTTGCGAAGCTGTAACGCATTGCCCAGCAGAAAATTTCCAAGGGTTGATTTGCCGCTATTTAAACTTGACGGCGCGATTGTTATTGTAAATTCAATACATTAATTTGTTTAAAACCTTATTAAAAGCAAATTGCAAAAAAACGTTCGGAAATGCATCATAAAAAAGTTTGCGAACTGCAAAAAAGAACGTTCGGAAACGCATCACCAAACAAATTTTTCCGAATAACGGAATGATAAAAAAAAATCATCAAGCGCACCCTGCGAATTTCCAACCTTGTGCAGTACATTTGATTATTACATCGGATTATCCAAACTCCGCACATGCATACGGTTTTGTACCTATATATATACATATACATACATATGTATGAACTCATTTGTTGCAACTGGTTTTGATATTCGTAGATGGTTTTAGGCATAGGTTTAGTAGTCTATTTTGATAAAAAAGTAAGGCGAAAATTTAAAAAAAAATACTGAAACCATTTTAACTGGGACCGACATGACACGTAAGTATAATATACATATGTAGGGATGATATAATAGCTCTGATCAAATACTGTACTGCGAATATTGTAAAATCCTGCAAAAAGGTCAAATAGCAAAATTACTCTCTGAAGTGAGAGTAAAAATCGCTCTGATTTACATGAACCACAGATTATATTCCGAAAAGAAAAACTAAATTTAGGAATATATACAAATATAAATGCTCAAACTATAAGCTCAAAAACAGTAATTGATGCGGTGTTTTCAAGATATTTTAACGCCCTTGAGTTACAAGTATAGATATACAAGTATCATATTTTATCAATCATACCGATAATTTCATGTATTAAAAGAATAAAAAATGAAAATGCATAAAAAATAAATAAATCAGAAAAATGAATAAAATTAAGTAGAATTAATGTTTAATTTCTAACCTAACCTGCATGTGTGTGTATGTAACTGAATCGCCTAATAAGAGCTTTACATATAAAAAGAATATCCATATTTTCGAGCTAACTACCTAATATGTAATAAGAAAGAGAGATTAGCCATACAGAATTTTAATTATAAAATTATCCCAGATTAAACCGATGACTGTTTGGTGTCCAATCTAGTTTTATCGATTATACTTGCGAAGAAGAGGAGGATTGTCAAATGTGAAAGTAAACAAAAATTGACGCTAGTAAGGGAAAGAGGTTTGTAAAGTTATTTTTAATAAAACATTATTAGTTAAAATATATTTAAATGTCATAATATGTGTTGCAGAAAAAATGGCCACGGTGGCACAGAGAAGAAGTTTAACTTTTCCTCGAGTTGTGTGAATAACAAGCACAACCAATTTGACAGCTAACGAGCTTTGATTGAGATTATATTTATATATAATATATATATATCATGAAAACCTAGTACTCACACCTTTTTTTGGACAATTTTGAGATTTTTTATTGATATTTTTACATGGATATTGTTTTATAAAGCTTACCGCTCCTTGTTTGTTATACATTTGTCCATGTAGACTCATCACAAAATATTTCTTAAATGAAAGTTTACCTGAAATTTTGCATTGTTGGCATTTAAACTAGAGAGGATACAAAAGACCATTTGTTCTTTTCCTCCTCTCTCTAACCCTGCACTAGAGTATATTTTTTGCTGTGCAAGAGAAGAAGGCAGATAATATTGTAGTGGATTTCATATTTCATTTAAATATCTTACATCATACACAAACATTTTAATTTTGAAGAAATTTTCAGTGAAAAGTTTTGCTATTTACATATATTTTTTGATGTGTATACATCTTTGGTTTCGGTAGGGGTAAAATTTGCGAAGCTGTAACGCATATCCCAGCACAAAATTTCGAACGGCTTAGCATGTGTATTTCAGCATAAAATGTTTATTTTCATTTGAAGCACCCTGTGTTTGCTTGCTATTGTAAATGGTTGCATACATTTAGGCATATGCATAGTAAGAGGAAATGCGCTACAATTGATTATTACTTCCGATTATTTAAACTCCGCACATGCATACGGCTTTGTACCTATGTATGTACATAAATTTGTATGGACTCATTTGTTGCAACTGGGCATGAATCACGTAACTTTGAAACGATAGTCGTTCAAACGATACTGACAAAACGATGTTGTCAAAACACTGATTTATGCATTTGTGTTGCTGTTACGTGTTACTGTTACGTGAAGCAAAACTGGAATCGAGTTGACGATATCACACAAACGATCAAACAATTTTTGATTTTTTTGAAGCAAGACAATCTCGACACGATATCGTTCAGATGATTGTAGTTATACGTGATTCATGCCCTGGTTTAGATATTCGTAGATGGTTTTAGGCATAGGTTTAGTAGTCTATTTTGATAAAAAAGCAAGGCGAAAATTAAAAAAAAATATTGAAAAAACATTTTAACTGGGACCGTTGATTACCGATGAACATACATGAATATATGTATGTATAATATGCATATGTATGGATGATATAATAGCTCTGATCCAATACTTTTCGTGTAAAATCCTGGAAAAAGGTCAAACAGCAAAATCACTCTCTGAGGTGAGAGTAAAAAGTGAGTAACAGCAAAACGTACGGAACAAAAAAGCATCGGATAAAATCCTGCAACTTCAATCTCTACACAACTCTCCCTAAAATCGCTCTCATTTACATGAACAACAGATTAGAAAAGAAAAACTAAATTTAGGAATATATACAAATATAAATGCTCAAACTATAAGCCCACAATTAAAAAATGTAAGTGCGCCTGGGTCACACTGTAGAAGTGAAACTTACGTTACTTATCTATCTTTACATACACACATCTGCTTTTGCTTAAGGTTATATTTTTTTGCTTTTTTTCTATCAATGTAGATCCCTACTTCTACCACTGTTCGTTTTAATAACATTCGTGTTATTCTGGTTTTCCATTATCTTCATTTTTATCTTCATACTCTATCGATATGACGTCCATCAAAATATCGATACCAAAATCGAGGAAAAATTCGATAAAAATTTCAATAGCAACATCGATAATACCATTGGTAGCTAAATCGATTAGAAATCGATAAATATCGATAACAAAATAGATAACAAAATCAATAAATATCGATAACAAAAACAAAATCGATAAATATTGATAACAAGATCGATAAATATCGATAACAAAATCGATTTATATCGATACCAAAATCGATAAATATCGATAACAAAATCGATAAATATTGATAACAAAGTCGATAGATATCGCTAACAAAGTCGATAAATATCGATAACAAAATTGATAAATATCGATTACAATATCGATAACAAAATCGATAAATATCGACAGCAAAATCGATAACAAAATCGATAAACATCGCTAACAAAGACGATAAATATCGAGAATAAAATCGATAATTATCGATAACAAAATCGATGAATATCGATAACAAGATCGGTAAATATCGATAACAAAATCGATAAATATCGATAGCAAAACCGAAAAAAATATCGATTATTTAATCGATAAGTCTCGAGAATATCGAAAATCTCAAAATCCCAAAATAGTTCCCAGATTGAGTCTCTGTGTTTCTCTGTATATCTTTTCCTCTTTAATTACCTTTATTGTAATCTTTCTTCCCCTATCTTCATCTTTACTTTTATCGGTATCCTCATCCTCATCTTTGTTTTTACTTTTATGTTTATCATTTTCTTCATCAAAATATTCCCTTTTACCTTTGCCCTTATATACATATTATAAGTAGAGTGTTTAAATTTACCTTGGTCTTCGTTTTTACCTTTATCTTTACACATCTTTGTTTTTGTTTTTATTTTTACCTTTGCCTTTATAATTTTCTTTATCTATGTACGTACTCACCTTTACTTTCATTCTTGTATTGTTATCCTCTAACCTTTTATTTCCAAGTTTTTGTTAAATTCATACCATATGCATACACACAAGAAGTACTTGCTTCAGGCCCAACCATTTCCGTTGCATCATTTCCGTTGCATCATGTCCGTTGCATACACACAAGAAGCACTTGTTTCAGCCCCAACCATTTCCGTTGCTCCATTTCCGTTGCATCATCTCCGTTGCACCATTTCCGTGTGCAATTTCCGCTGAATTTGCCAATTTACTCCCACCCAACCAACTGCCGCTAAAGAAGTTTCACTTCAACAATAACTGATGCGGTGTTTCCAAGATATTTTAACGCCCTTGAGTCACAAGTATATACAAGTATCATATTTTATCAATCATTCCGATAAATTCATGTATTAAAAGAATTAAAAATGAAAATGAATAAAAAAATTAAATCAGCTAAATGAATAAAATTAAGTGAAATTAATGTTTAATTTCAAACCTAACATACATTTGTATGTATGTAACTGAATCGCCTAATAATAGCTTTACATATAAAAAGATTATCCTAATTTTCGAACTTAACTCCCTAATCTGTTATTAGAAAAAGAGATTAGCCATGCAAATTTAAATTAAAAATATCTCAAATTAAAGCGATAACTTGTTGGTGTCCAACCTAGTTTTATCGATTATACTTGCGAAGAAGAGGAGGAATTTCAAATGTTAAAGTAAACAAAAATTGACGCTAATAAGGAAAATAGGTTTGTAAAGGTATTTTTAATAAAATATTCAGTTAAAATATATTTAAATGGCATAATTTGTGTTGCAGAAAAAAGTGACCACGGTGGCACAGAGAAGAAGTTTAACTTTTCCTCGAGTTGTGTGAATAACAAGCACAACCAATTTGACAGCCAACGAGCTTTGATTGAGATTATATTCATATGTAAATGTACTTTTATGCTTTGCCGTTCGCATATGTTTACACATCAAATTTCATGAGTACCTAGTACTCACGCCTTTTTTTTTAAGATTTTCAATAAAAAACAGCCCAAGAAATCTTCATTTTCAAGATAAATCTGCAGTTATGGCAATGCTGATTGCAGACGATGTGCTGATGAAAAATTTGCATTTTCACTTTTGTGCACGTATCGCAACCTTTTAAAGAAGTTTCTTTTTTTTTAACTGTCTTGTAATGAGACCACATAAGCCTGCTACGTCTAGATTGATTCCGTTTATGCTCCAGAACACTATAAAAGTTGTCCGATAAGAGTTTTAGGTACACAGCAGCTACAGTATACTATAAAGACTGCGGGTGTCAGAATTTAAAAAAAGAAGTCACGCCACTTTGATTCGTCATAACTTCTTGTCTATTGTAAGCACATACTTCTTACTTTCGGAATTGAAAAGGAACTCTATATGACGTTCGATACCAAACGAAGTTTCAGACAGGGCGACTCTCTATTGTGCGACTTATTTATTATGGTGCAGGAAAAGATAATGAAAGCTGCAGAACTGAATCGCACAGATAAAGATTTTTAATAAGAATTTAAAAATGCTGGCGTGTGCGAAATACATTAACATCATCGAGGTAAAAAACCGCAACGTTTGTTTTGCCTTCTCCATGTTGGATATGGAAATCAAACGAATGGGTATGGTAGTCATTAAGATGGAGTATCTCCTGTCACCAAGCAAATAGTCTAAGCATTGACGCCACTTTTCGCAGGTAGTACCCACAGTTGCCACACGGTTGCAAGTTACCAAAAATAGTAAATGGAAACTTTATGAAAGGTGTTAAGAGGCTTGTTCAATTTAAACTTTGTTGTGGGGCGTAAGTGAGAGCTAATTAACAAAATTTAAAAAACCAAATTTTCTAATAATGCCACTTGTACTCGTTTTGTTGACGTCTGGCGTACGTAGACACACGGAATGTCGATGAATTCATTTTGAGCGAAACAAATTAAATATTCAACTTCTCCTCGTCATCATCTAACTTATACAAATAATAGCTCACAATTTCGCATGCATGCACATAATAATAATAGATTGGCGCTTACACAAATGTAAGGCCCCTATTATGAGTTGCATTCGATTTTCGATCTTCGCTGGCTATCGAAGATCGAATGTGAAATTCGTATTATGAGCTATGCAAGCGTGTCGAAATTTTCGTTGAGTATCGAATTTTCTGTCGAACAGAATTTTGCTTTCGTTGGTGTAGCGAAATGTTAGAAAATTTTAAAACTGTATGATTTTGCATTTGTTTCCTTATTTTTTGGCGGCTAGACACTAATTTTAAACAATTTGTATTAATTTCAAGCAGTTCTAACGTCGTGAATAGTAAACACATGCTCGAAAGTCTGGTTTTACATATGAAAGAAAATCCCTATACGCTGTTGGCACGATCTCTGAAAACAAAATCATGTTTATAGTTTTAATATATTTTAAATAGATTTGGATCACAAAATTTCTTAAATATATTGTATGTCAAAATATATTCGAAAGACTGCACTTAAACTCTCACGTTTTCTGCTCCTGGCCAGTTTTTTAGCCATCCTCTGACGAATCGTTCAATCAGAACTCCGTTGTGCCAATTAAATTTTTTTTTACCACGCTTTTATAAACTCGCTTTCTTTTTTATTTCATTTTAATTTGCACAAATTTACATATGTACATATGTATAAGCACACTATTTAGTTTGCTCGATCTGTAAACAAAGCTTCTCAGCGGTGAAAAATATACTATTGTGAACAACCTAAACGAGCGAAATTCACAATAGCGCTATTCTTCATCGAATGAGCGCCATAATACCAAATGAAAATTCGTTCGATCAGCACTTTCGACCACAGTCGAAGATCGAATGCAACTCATAATAGGGGCCTAAGTGTTTGGCCGAGCTTCTCCCCCGATTTGTGGCGAGCGTCTTGATGTTGTCAGGGAGGGGCCTACAGTTTTACAAACGGCGCTTGTATTTTTATTAGAAGCTGTTTTTCATGGCAGAATACACTCAGACGTTTGCCATCACCAGCTCAAGGGCGACCGCTATTAGAAAAAACTTTCATTTTCTTTTGTATTTGATGCTGGTCGGAACCTGGGCTCGGTCCCAGGACTTGCGGAATGGTAGTGCGCTCTCCTAACCATTACACTACAGCGGCCGCTTATATGTATGTACAATGTATGTATAAACCTATGTACGATCAAAACAAACTTTTCACCGAAGTAATTTTCTATGTGCTCACGAGTAAGTTACTATTCCGCAAATATTAAAAGTTACCAAACAGAAAAAAGTTACCATTTTTGGTAACAAATTACCAAAGTGGCAACCGAGGTAGTACCTACAACTACGAAAAAGGATTTCGTTTAACAGCGTTAGCCCTGACGTTCTACGAAGAATTTTGTCAACAAATGCTAATGTAAAGTTCTCTCTCTTCGTTCAAAAACCACACCTTATGATTCGAGCAAGATTCCCGTGCCGCTATATGGGACAGAGGCATGGCCAATGAAAACATCTGATGAAGTAGACCTTGGAGTGTTCGAAAGAAAGATTTTGCGAACGATTTACGAGCCTTTGCGCACTGGAGACAGCGAATACCGCAGGGACGCACAGTGATGTAATTGATATCGATATTGGAGATTAATTCAAAATATAAATTTCAAAGTACAAAGAATTTTTTAGTACCAAATGAAAGTAGATAAAATTCTACATCACTATGTAATCAAATATTTGCCCAAAAACTTACCGTTTTCTTGCAATATACTCTTAAATGCGTCGCTTTTTCCTTTTTATTTGCGCAAAGTGATAAACGTGATTTAATATTTCATATTTCCAAGTTATTTCTAAGTCTTATTTAGAGATAAATCAAAATCGGCAATTGAATATTCTTTTTCAGGTATTTAGGCAATACAAAGTGATCTTATTTTTTTTACTATTCTTCTAAGTCTTTATTTTAGTTTTTATAGAAAGGATAAACATAAGGGTAGCCATTAGGGATGCCAATCCCGGGATTCCGGGATCCCGGTGTTTTTGACGTCCCGGAAATCCCGGGATTTGCTTGCATTAATCCCGGCATCCCGAAAATTTTGAAATATCGAATTGATAGTAAGAATTTGTTTATGAATTTTAAAGTATGATTTTTGTAAAATGCCGTTTTGATTGCAATTGCAGTCTGAGCATTTTTTAAAGAAGATTTCAATGAATTTACACATAGCGTCGCTAATGTAAACCAAACAGAGGGTTTTAAGGAAAAGTTAGATAATTTTTTAGATCAATCTACTCAAAACTTCCTCAAATCGAAAAAACGTATAATTTGACCGACGTGCTGGTAAAAGAAGTTCAAATATTTTGTAATGGAGGAGATAGGGGTCATTATTTTCAAATGGATTATGTCTACCTTTTGACAGTTCAGCCTTAAAGTGTTGATGCCGAAATATGTTTTTCATCAATAGGTTTTGTATGTAAAAACTGCAGGTCAAGCTTAGAAGACTCCGCTTTGAATGCTTTGCTGATCTTACAAAAACATTTTAAGTGCAATAATAACAACACCGGCAAAAAAAGGGGTGTGTGTTTTTAACCAGACCCAACTACCAACATGTACAAACGGTACACCCTCAAAATTTATAGTAAATTGCAAGAAAATGGCAAAAAATTCTCCATTCGCCATTTCTTTATAGAGTAGAATAAACATGTTTAAAGAAATTGTTTTTGTATATTTTTGTTTTATTTTTTTTTTATTAATCGTCACTTTCAAAAGTACCTGGTATTTACATTATTATTTGTGATGTATACGTTCCTCAATCACATGGTTTTTTAAATACAAATAAAAAAATGTTTTACTTTAAAATTTGTCTGATTTAATAAATATCGCTAGCGTAGAGTGCAGAGTTGCTAAGTCCCAATTTAAAAATTGTACAGGAGAGGAAGAGACTTCATATAGCCATTTTCTTCAAGTAGTTCGCAAATCTTTTAATACAACATTTTGCCTGTTTAAAGCAAAGCAAAAGTCCATACGAATCGGAAGGATTCGATATTTATTAAAAGATTTCGAACTTTTTTGGCCTTATCGGATTTTCTGAGCTTTTTTTGGCCTAAGCAAATTTTCCTTTCATTGAATATAAACGAGACAAGTAATTTTTAGCAGAAAAAAACCGACTTCAACTCTCATATAAAAAAAATATATGTATATATATATTTATCTCATGATCCACTGATCGGATCTTAACCAGATTAGTATGGGAACACCTCTGAGACATTACCTTTCCGATGCATCGAAATCGGTTGACGTGGTCCGAAGTTATGCGGTAACATACATAAAAAAAAAAAAAATATTCCGACGAACAGATAACCTCCTCCTTTTTTGGAAGTCGGTTAAAAACATAAAATAAGGACCTTTATCCTTTTCGAAACGATGCAATTTTAATTTATCTAGCCTCCTATATCAAAATATGATTTTTCATTAGAAGTGAAGTTAGCTACTTTTCACTCTAAGCTAGCGATATATGTGTTTTACAATCAGTTTATCGTAAATTTTAAATAGTTTTATTTAATGGTATGTTTAAATGCTTTCAGATATTGAATTTTTACTCATATTCATAAAACTTATGACTCAATTTACGAAATCCCGGGATCCAAATTTTCCTGATATTTTGGCATCCCTAGTATACATATAGTTGTGAAGTAGGTGGGATCAAGCAAAAGTGTTTTAATTTATATTGGACGTTATAGTTGCATTCTGCGGCACGTCTACGCACTTTTTCAGTATATCGACTTATATAATATAACCTGGTTGGTGAAATATGCATGAAATTCTCGAGGTAGAACAATACCAAATATAACAAGTACAAAACAAACAAGAAAGTAATATTGTTATTACACTCTAAAAAAAAATTGTGTAGATTTCCTAGCTAAAAGGTAGGTTACTGATTTCCTACCTTATTATTCGCGAAATCACATGCTCGATTATTCAACGAATAGTTTGTTTAAATTTCGGACTTTTTAGAGTGTAATATAGCTGCTGTGATGTGCGTAAATTTACTACAAAAGTGTGCACGAGCTACAAAATACACATCTGCTGTTTGATTTCACCCGTAGAATCGTGTAAAGCCGCTAACAAAAAGGATTTTTACAAACGAAAATGTGTAAACGAGAAAAATACATATTCATCGTGTAAATTTACCAAAAAATTTAAAAAATAAACAAGAATATACTCGATTTATAGTCGCATTTTTAAACAGATTTTTTAGAGTGTAGGAGTGTACTCGTACCCAAAACTATAAAAAAGTTTTAGAAAACTTTTACTGGTTTTGCGTGCTCGTACCCAAAAAACTTGCAAAGTAAAGGATATTGAGGGAGCAAAATGTGATAGAGAGATGTAAATTTCTGCTGGAAATGTGTTTACCAGCGAAAACTTGCCAAGAAAGAAAATAAGCTGATCACAAACAAATGTTTGTAAATAAACAAAGGAAAACGTGGCCTTTTTGAGTTATTTATTGCAAATTTTATTATAAATGCTAGTATACAACGAAAAAGTGAGTAAATTTATTATGCACAACGCTTGTTGAGTTTATTTTTCGTTAATTTACTAGAAATCTCCAATTATTATTAATTAATAATCCATACCGATGGATAAATACGAAATATGAGTGGTCAAATGAAAATGCGCAAAGATTTTTTGTATGAAACTCGAGCAGTAAAGCGGTTTACTCGGGTGTACGTGGCGTATGAGTCGATTTGCTTCATCAGTAACTTGATTGTTTTTTTGTAACAGAACAGGCTTTAGTGCAAATCCAAAAATTTGGCACAGAACCTGTTATTTTTTAAATTTTTCTTCTGTTGAAGTTAGATTTTTTTCGTTTTTTCATTACAAAATAAAAAAAGCTGGAATGATTAGTTAATTTGTCAGAAACTATAAGCCCTATCGGAAAGAGATGTATATATGCGGTTTATCTAGAATTTAGATTTTTAAATTGGTTCGTAAGATATACGTGATTAAAAGGAACCAGTTTTTGCTTTAAGCTGAATAGCGGTAAATTGCAAATATCCGTATTCATGGAAAAAAAAATTAACTCGAGTTTCGGAATCATCGAGCAATTCTACATTCGAATTGGATAGTTGCGTCTGGAGAACAAAAACCAAATTAAAATTTGTGATCCAGTGTAATTAGTGTTAGCGTATTTAAAATATGATTAGTTTTCCAGGGTTAAGCGCCATATTGAAAATTTTTGAAATCGGACAAAAACCACGGGCTCCACCAACGTAACGGTAATTTCAAAATACTCAAAGCTAGATATATTTTATGGGGAGTAGATTTTGCCCTACTGTCAAGTATCAGAACCCTGTTATATCCAGTATCAGAAAGCTACGCCAAAAAAATTGGGGGATTTGCCGAAAGAAGCAATATAATTATGGAGAACTATAGTGATGATAAAGATGTTGATGGCGATGACAATGACGCAAGCGAAGATGATGGTTGGTTTTATTAAAGTTTGTATTTTTTAAACTGCTTTCTAAGCTCAACAAATACATAGAGAAAATTTGTACAATTCGGATTCATTAATATAAAAAATTACTTATGTATATATAAGTATAGCACAATGATGTTTACTTTTTCATGAACAGTTAACAAAACAGTTATTATTACATGGCAATGTGAGTTTAATAATCTGCTCTTTGAAGAAATCTCTTGAAAATCGTACTTCTGTAAAGTAATAATTTTGATGATGAAAATATAAGGGGTATTCTCTGAGTCTTGCAAAGCCCTTGCAAGGTGCACGGATTGCACGGTTTGCAAAGCTGCCCCATACGAAAACCGGTTTTTACCGTGCAATCTGTGCACCGTGCAAGGGCTTTGCAAGACTCAGAGAATACCCCTATAGTATGTATTGCTTAGCTGCCCATCCTTCTTTGCACCAAAAACTCGTGCGCTTAACCGAAAATAGCACTTAAGCGAATTTTCTTTACTACTTCAATGAAGAAGGTATCCGAATCCCTATGAAACAAACTAATGGAGGAGCACTTACCACGTAGAAATTACTGCAAGCGAAATTTTTTTCGATGGTATCCAATTATCTATATAACTACATAAAATGATATCCGTTTTCGTTGTTCTGCGAGATGAGAAAAATAAAAGCTTGTAAATTAGGATAAGGATAAGTGTAGAGCCAGTGCAGGTAAACGTAATATCTTTCTTCTTGATAATTGATAATAGTTGAAAATTTTTAAGGCAGGTATCGCTAACGTGCAGGTATGTTGAATGCATCTATCGGAGCAGTTTCCTTATAAATGTTAAGAATAATAATGCGCATTTTGAGATAGGTTTGCGGGAAATTTTGCCCCTTATTCTAATTACCTTAAACGGGCAATTTTTGTGTATATGTATATGTATCCATAAGTTTCTCGGCAACGACTCTAACGTAGCAAAATTAAAAATCGTTTAAAAAAGACTTTCGAAGTTGTGTTTCTTCCAATTGTCAAAAACTTTTTATTTGTCACGGGGAAAATACCGTAAAAATTATCTGTATCGTGCGAATATCTATAGAAATTATCAGGGTTTGAAAAACTGTTAGCACAGCGACAACAGCCAAGCATTTGCTTTTTTTAAATTGTTGTTGCTTTGCTAGCCGGCAATTACAAGTACCTGTTGAAGATCTTGCAGAAGCAATGAGCTTAGCCGACGACGCTTTAAAGGAATTTGAAGAAATGCGACAAGATGCAGAAAAAAACTTTCATTTGTTTTTCGAACACGTAGAAGAAGTATGCACCAACCTAGGTACAGAAATCAATGTACCGCGATACAGCAGTCGCCAAAAGAATCGCTTTAATGTGAAAACCGGAGACGCCGAGGCATACTATCGCATTGCTTTTTACATTCCCTTCCTTGATGCATATATTGCTCATTTGAAAAGCCGGTTCCTAAACCATAAATCAGTTTTAAAAATTTTAGTGTTTTGTTTCCAAAGTATGATTTTAACGAAAAAAACTGAAGAATTGTTTGCTTTCTATGAAAAAGTAATCGACTGCTCGAAACAAAACTTTCTTCTGGAGGTAAAAATGTGGAAAAAACGAGTTTCACGCGAAAATTTTCGAAATGATCACGAAGCATTACAAGTAGCTAATACAACGTCTTTTGGGAATGTTTTTAAGATCTTACGTATATTGGCACTTTTGCCCGTTTAAATAGCCACACCTGAACGAAGCTTTTCATGCCTGAAAATAGTTAAAACCTACTTGAGAAATACAACATGTCAAGAAAGCCTCAACAGTCTTGCATCTATGAATATTCACAAAGATATAAATTTTTCGGTTGACGAAGTTCTAGAAGAATTTTTCAAAAACCCACGAAAAATTTGAAAATTCTTCGTTTCATTGATTTATAAGTAAAAAGAAAAATTTAATGTGTTTAAAATTATCAAAATGTTTTATAAATTAAGCGAAAAATTGAATATATGATTTTAAAAATTCGTGTTTGAAACTTTATTACGCATACTTTCTTCTAAAGAGCCTTTTTTCTAGACCCATATTAGTGAAATATTATTCTTTGACTTGAGGGGGCACGGTGGGCCTGAACCAACTTTAAATCGAAGGTCATAGCACATCATTTTTTATTGCTAATTTGGGTTATTTATGTTATAAATAATGTGTACAAACTTTATAGCCCATAACTTGTCGAGCCGTTTTTAAAAAAACTCATTTTAAATAAAAATTATTCCTTTTCTTTTAAAATTTGCATACATACATATTGGACTACGGATTTAAGCATTACTTTGGCCCTTTTTAAAAATTGTAAAGTGAAGGAAACACTATTAAGGCTACAACATTCGTTATTTAATTTTTTATGTAATACATAATTTGTTTAAAAAATGCACGATATGTTATAAACAACAAAATTTTTATTATTGAAAAGAACATCGTTTATTTCTACAAACTATACCGGGTATAAAGCAGATTTTTTATTTACTAGTATCGCCCAGTTGTCGGAATTCGACACCTTTTTCATACACTTTTGAATTTTAATTTCTCCAATACTAACTACTTTATGCGAATTACTATTTTGAAGTCCACCAGCATAATTTATAGCGAATTTATAGGAAAACTTGAAATCGAATTATGAACGTTAATACCGGATTGATTAATGCTAATTCTATCAAGTCTCCTCCAAATTTCTTCAGTTGCTTTTGAAATTAGACCGAAAAGGAACCTCGATTTTCATTTATAAAAAATATGCAATTGTATTTGTATGTGCAGATAAGATGTTCATCACTGACTAATATCTCAAACATATACCAATTCAGACTTTAAATAAGTTTTTCCAATCCAGATTGTCCAATTCTCGTGTATATATAAGCGAGTCATTTCAGCATGCTACTGTGGCTGCTTTCGTCACTCGCGCGCACTGCCGTTCTCTGTGATATCTGGAAAAACTCTTGTTGTGAAGATATTACGATTCAAATTGAAAAAATTTCGCTCCAAAAATCGGGGAATTTCCCGCGAGTTGACAAGTTGAAGGATGCAGCTGTGCTAATCACTTCGTACATGTCTTGGAAACCACAATTTGTGTGTATTTTAGAGTTCTTTTTTTAAGTCATATGCCGAAATTGTAACATTTTCAACGTTTTAATTGTAGTTATGTGACAGTATTTAACTATGCTACATGTGTTTATCACCCGCACTTAACCCACCTGGGAAGACGCATACAATATTAGCTACAGTTGTACATAAATATATATGTATGAATGCATTTAGTTCACCCAATGTGCCGCTACTGCTTACATACATATGTAAATTGCGACATGGTCAAAATTTTGGGTTTAATTTTTAAACCGCGCTGGGACTACTGCCTTTTTAAATTTTTTATAGTCTACTTTTTAAACCAGTCAATAGTTTTAAACAATTTTTAATATGTTCTGCTTTAAATTTTAGTCGAAAAAGTTCGTGGTTTAAAACTCAAACCAAAATGTTTTGATTCTAGTTTCTAGGTTTCATATATAGAAAATTTGGTTTAAAATCTAAACTGAAATAGAAAATGTTTGCACACAGCGAAATGTGGTGTTGATTCAAATTCAACATATGAAAGCACATTTACATGCGTGGCTGTAGCTGAGTGTGCAAAGATGCTTGATACAATTGGTCCGGCTGTCCGGGTTCAATCCCCATCAGACGGAGCATGAAATTTTAGATCTTTTTTTATATTCTAAATTATGAAAATGTTTGGGTTAAAAACTTAAACCGCACTGTTTAAATTCTAAACCCAACATAGGTGCCCTCTTTTTTTAATCTTGGAAGGTTTGTATTTGAAGCTGAATTCAGTTTGGTTATATATGTATGTAGTCCAAAAAGTTTAAAATTAAAACCGAAACTATTAACCGTGCACTGAGCAAAACTACTTGAGAAAAAAGCATTCGTTTAATAGCACGAGTGCACCATCGTACACGTGATAGAAGTAAAACTTCTTTAAAAAGGCCTATGTGTGCGCCACACACCCGGTAGAAATCTTAACAAAAATATACTATGAGACAATCACACGAATACAGTTGTTTATTATATCCAAAGTTGGTACCAAGTTGATTAGTTTTTATCATTTCTCCTAATTTGCTTTTAATTTGAATTTTTTCGAATACAGAGGATATGATCATTCTTTTTTGCTTTATTCCGTATACGAAAAATTATATGTTTCAATGGACACATTGCTTTGAATACATAATTTAGATTCAGTCAATATTTTTAACAATTTAGTTGAGAAAAATAAAACAGTTAGGTTATTGTTTGTATTTAGGTCGATTTTAAATGTGCTACCCCAAAATAATTGATATCAAATAAAACACCTCTTTGAGGTAAAATTTTCGACTGACGAAAGCTGAACTAGAAACACAAAATTTATGATATCAATTTCGTGAAGAAAATTATACGCACTTTTTATCCGCCTTTGAAACATGCGGAAAATCTTTTTTTTTTATTTATTCGGATGTTGCAAAACTGCGTCTACTGCTAGAAACACAAAATAAAAAACAGAACTTTTGCAACGATTCGTATGAATAAAAAAAGATTTTCCGCACGTTTCAAAGGCGGTTAAAAAGTGCGTATAATTTTCGTCACGAAATTGATACCATAAATTTTGTGTTTCTAGTTCAGCTTTCGTCACTCGAAAATTTTACCTCAAAGAGGTGTTTTATTTGTAAGCTATATACCAGATGAAAGCTAAGGTTTCGGGCTAGATTTGTGGAAACTAAGAATAAAATCGACTGACCAGTTTTTGAGAAAATTCTCGAAATCTATATTTTCAGCAGCCCGATTTTTAGTTTTCAGGCGATAACGTTATGACATATTTTTATTTCATAAACACAAAACATAGCGTCAGATAGCTTGTTTGAAGGCCCTTCTACTGATATCCACATGAATGACATGGACTGAGTAATGCGGCATCAGTTGTAGTTTAAAAAATTGCATTTTTTCGAATTTCAGGCAGCAGCCACGCCCACAGAGGCGTACAGATCAAAACATCCTGGAACAAAACCTTCTTAGTTTTTTTGTACTTTAATTCCTGAAAGTTTGAAAAAAATTAAATGATGGTACGTACAGACGCCACATACATACCAAAGCATCTCGTAGTGGAGACACGAACCAAAACACATATACCTCTATATCTTTCCAACTAGTGGCCGGAATTTAATATATAAGGTATCGTTTGAAAGATATTGGCCCAATAGAATAACACTAAATACGTTGGGTGTGCCCACATGCTCCCTTAAACCGGCAAAAGCAAAAACAAATTTTTTGTTTCGCAACACTTTAGCCTAATTTTTAAGAATCCGGTTAATCGCTTATGAAGCTTGAATGCATTTGCTGGACACACTCTACAAGACCTTTCCAACGATATCTCAAACATGTCCATTGGACGTCTGGATAAAAACTTCCAAATCTCGTGTATATATAAGCGAGTCATCTCAGCATGCTACTGTGGCTGCTTTCGTCACTCGCGCGCACTGCCGTTCGCTGTGATAGATTATATATGTATTTTTGGACAACTAATAGGAGAGCAGCATGGTGTTTTACATACAACCCCTTAAATTTTTTAAACAGTAAATTATACATGTTTAGCATTGTATTCTGTACTGCTCTCAGTAATTTAGATGGATATTCCGGATGCTTGACGAATACTTTATATTTGTCCCAGTTGCTTTAAAGTCGGAATGTAGGGATTCTACAGCTTGTTCGCTATAGAATCATAGACCCTTGCCTAAATGCATGCATGGTCTTTTGGTCTTGCAAACATGTTATTGTTTTGTAGATATACTTGACACAAACTATTTCAAGTATAAAGAATACTTATATTCGAAACATAAAAAGAACAAATGTTTTGCGCGCACAATCTTCTCGTTTGAATTGAATTTATCGGCATTTTGTGTATAAAACAAGCTAAGACACTAAAACCATATACTAACTTGATTGTATATAAATCGTGCAACTTACATTACAAAATAAATATAAACTGTAAGGTATCAATTTGTCATCTAGAGCGGGTGCGTGAAAATTTTAAAAGAAAAGGAATAATTTTCATTCAAATTGAGTTTTTTCAAAAACGGCTCGATAAGTTATGGGCTATAAAATTTTTACAAGTTATTTATAACATAATTAACCCAAATTAGTAAAAAAATATGATGTGCTATGACCTTCGATTTAAAGTTGGTTCAGGTCCACCGTGGGGGGGGGAGGGATGGGGGTTTAACCCTTGCCTTGGTACAGCATACCAAATGACCGAAAATTTTTAAAATCGGACAATAACCACGCCCGCATCCCATATAACGGTAATTTAGAGAAATACAAAATCTTGGATAAATCAGTAAATATTAAAGGTAATTTGTTCAAAATTGATGTTTGCAACAATTCTTTACCAAGAAATACGTTTATGATAAAATTTTGGAAAATGGGCGTGGCACCGCCCACTTACGATCACATATATATATCTCAGTAACCGTTATACCAATTTGTACCGAACTCGGTATGATTATTGTGCTTGCCGCATAAAAGCAAAATGTTGAAAATTATTGAAATCGGACTAAAATTACGGCCGCTTTTCATATAACGGTAAATTTGAGAAATGCTTCAAACTTCAATATTTCGAACTTTAAGGAAGCTAATTTACTCAAAATTGATACACCCCGGCTTACCATGTAGTGGTAGCTTTCGGAAAGCTGAAAATCATATATTTAATATTTGCGCCGGGTATTTAATGTTCGGCTCCGCCCGAACTTAGACTTTCTTACTTGTTTTACTTTATTTGGTGCTAGTTATACAAGTACATCAACATATTTTAAATTACGGCCCAATTTCAGATGGCCTACTTAAGTAGAGATTGTTGATTAACTTTCAATATTCATTTTCAGATCATACATTTAATCTGCACTTAAATGGCCGTTATTGGCTATTTAAATATGAGATCTTCAACCCTGTGTTTGTACAAGGGCTGCAAACCACTCGAAAAGTCGGGGCGGTTCGGTTCAGTGGTTCGAACCACTTAGGAAAAGCTTGTACCGGTACAAGAACCGGTTCATGAGTATCGCTGAACCGCGGTTCGGTTCGGTTCAAATGGTTCAGTTTTTTATGCTAAAGGATACAAATATTGCAAAAATATGGCACATCTGTAACATAAAAATAAAATGCTCTGTTACTAAGATCAAATTCAAATATCCACATGTAGAGTGGTAGAAAAATAAGTAGGGGCTTGATATTTCAGCAAGTTTTGGCTACTTTGCTTTTGTTTATTTAATGTTCACTTATTTTTAGCCATATGAATCCAAGCTTCAAACTTTGTGCAAAAATTATGAAAATTCTGCAAAGATTCAACTAGTAAAAGTTTCTAGGATTTTTTTTTTAAGCTTTAAGTTGATTAATGGCAATTTTTCACGGATTTTCTTCCATAAAAAGTATGTCGGATTTTTTTTTGTATGGTAAAAAATGCGTAACATAAAAAAAATATTTAAAATCAACGCGATCAAGGCGAAATTAGAAACATTTTCGTAAACTTTTTTAAGGTTTGGACAAGTCGTGAGCCTATTTAGTTGAGTAGATAAAAACAGCATACTTAGAATTTCGAATTGACACTCAAAACCCTCATTTTTGGTAGGTTGGAGCTTATACTAAGCCTTAACTTCATATGTACAAGTATACCTATGACCAAAATAATAGGAGTGCAACATTTGACTATTTTCCTTTTGTTGGTTTAATGTTCATAAATTTTTTCTAAAAGTGTAGCTCGTTATATAACAAAAGCCGTATTAATCCTAATTTAAAACTTTGTATACATAAGTATAAATTTTTTTTATCAGAACTACAAAAATCCGAGTATGCAGTTTTTTGGTTTTTTTTTTTTGCTGGCGTTGTTAAGCATTTTTTCCATATAAAAACATTTCAATCATTCTTTATATGGGCGAAATTACAACTTACGTAGTTGCGGGTTGCATTTTTAGTCGAAAATGTGTATTACAAAACGTGAAAACTGCTATAGGGGATTTTCATTTTGAACCGAACCGAACCATTTTTTGGAGTGGTTGTTGGGATTTAAAAAAAAAAAAACGGTTCGGTTCGGAGTCCGAAAAAAAGCGGCGGTTCGGTTCAAAACCGGTTTGCAGCCCTGGTTTGTAATAACAACCAAGATTAATTGTGTATGTATATTATGTATTTAAACATAGTTGATCTGAAACTCAACGAAAGCTAAATGGCATTTAAACAACAATCCACAATTACACTTAAGTGCCGTTTAAATATTCGTTTGAAATTGGCCCCAAATGTACGTATGATTTGATCTCCAGTTTCAGGGTCGATTACCCCACTGTGAGCCGGTACGATTATAAGTTTTGTTAATAAATTACTTTTTGATGTTTAGTTATTGAGTTTTAAGCAGGGTAGGAAAATAAACTGTACTAAACAATTCCCATTTGCTCATCGATCATCATATCATTTGTGGTTTTGTACAGTTTTGTACATAGTCAGAAGCATATTGTAAGATTCACTGTCATTTTCCCCAACGAGAAACGTTTGCTTTTCATTTGTGATAATTGTACCATAGGGTACGTTTTATATGTATGCAAACGTAAACGAAACGAAATAGTAACGTACAGTATAGTTTATTTTCGTACACTGGTTTTAAGGAGTTATTGCTCAGAAATTAATCGGTATTCTTTTAGTTTTATTTTTGCTTGGAAAATATATTTTTTTCCTTTTTTTAATCAAAACCCGCTGCGTACGAATGGACAAAACCCGCGTCAGGTCGTACGAATGGACAAAATTTCTGCACTTGTCGGCAGGTAGGGCTTTCCACTCGCTTATTTTAAAATCCCACAAGTAGATACATAACTTCTAAGGAATTATGTTCATCTACAAATTTCTAGGCCTCTTCCCAGAGATTTTCAATAGTATAGAGCTTAAAACACTCAACGAAACATCCATCATTTGGAGCAAACCGATTTTTTCTCCCACCCTGCTAGTATTCATTCCCTTTGGCGATAGATCTATTTCACCGTGGCGTAGCATGGTGGACTTCATTACTTTAAATAAATCATATTATGTATTCTCTTAAGCATTTTACATTGCGTTTTGAATAGCCACTACGAAAAATTAACACTTTACTTAGCTATCCTAAAATTCGCAATTGTTGTTATATTTTTTATATTCGAAATTGGAATTAATTTCTTCCATAAAACGACATTGCGCCCTAGACCGATGTAGCCCCCTCTCGAATGACGGTGTGAAATCTACAAACGCTCTACCCTTGCAATTGTTGGAATGCATTTTTTAATCTATTAACACCATAAAAGTTAAAGTTCCCCGCATATGATAGCATCATTTCTATTAAATTTATTCAGCCATACAGTCCTGGGTCTAGGATTTATTCAAATTTCATATTTTCTGTAGTTGAGGACCTCGAATTGAGGCAATAGCTATTTGACCCATACTCGCTTTTTGATTTCAGGAATATATTTAAATCGTTTTCGAATATACATACTTACGGCAATTCCCATTATTTGCTTTAGACTTGCTGCATCTATTAAATGGAATCGGATAAATTAGCAGACTTTTCCTGTTTTATAAAAAGCTGGAAAAGAGTAAACTTCGCAAAGTATGTTTTTGGTCTATTTCGCCAATATTTTTCAGTAGTCAAAATTAGGCAAAAACAAAGCTTCTCCGATTCCCATTAGACTATACTCTGGATGCAGATATAAGCTCAGTTAAAACAAGTAAAAAAGTCGTAAGTTCGGGTGGAGCCGAACATTAAATACCCGGCGCAAGTATTAAATACAGTTTTTCACCTTTCTGAAAACTGCCGTCACATGGTAAGAAGTCTTACCCCTGTTTCTAACAATTTCGATGGTAGTTCAGTGAGATAAACTTATATAGTCAGATGTACGCGGTATCACGCTCACTTTCCAAAATTCTATAATAATGTTACTTATTTCGCCCATTACGTACAGTTGTATGTACGTACATACAAAAAAAAAACTGCACATATCAGTGATGAAAAAATAGGTACAATTGTACGTTTTTCCGACGTTTGCTGACCTAAAGGTACATTAGGTACAATCACTAGATTTTAGGTACAAACATCTTTTGATCAGATGAATTTTTATTCTTTTTCCTTTATTGTTATTGTGTGTGATTTAGTATGCTGTACCAAGGCCAACAACTGTGCCAATTGGTGCAGCGGTTACCAAGATATACACATGTAACCATAAGTGGGCGTGGCTATGCCCATTTTCCAAAAATTTATAATATTCTTATTTTTCGTCTGAAAATTATCGGAAATATCAATTTTGAATGAATAATCTTCAGTAGTTACTAAAATATCGCAGTTTTCGTATTTCTGAAAATTACCGTCAAAGGGGAAGTGGGCGTGGTTACGGTCCGATTTCGCCATTTTCAATACCAACCTACCTTGGGTAAAGGGCAATCCACATACCAAATTTCGTTGAGATATCTCAATTTTTGCTCGAGTTATCGTGTACACGGACGGACAGACAGACATGGCTTAATCGACTTCTCTTTTCATTCTGATCATTTCTGTATACATTTGTCTATATCTATATCTATCTCGATTCGTTTTGGCTGTTACAAACAACCGTTATGTGAACAAAGTTATAATACCCTTGTGCACAAGGGCGCTCGGGTATAAAAAATCTAGTCAAGTTTGAAGTACATCCACCTTTTGTGTTTATATTTTAAAAAAATATTATGAAACAACTACATAGGAATGATGTAACTTTTTGAGGTACAATTTGTCTCATTTAGGTGCATTTATTTTATGATATTAGGTACAAACTGAAATTTCCATTTTTTATCCCTGGTACGTGCTTACCTACATATGTAAATAAATAACTATAAAACGAAACTGACAAAATTTTCATTGAGTTCACCACAGTATCACAAAGAGTATGTAGCCCAAAATAAGGCGACCTAAACATCAATTTTTAAGCGTTAGAGCCTCGGAATATTCAACTTGCAGTTTACGCTCTTTTAAAATGGATTCACTTTAATTTCGTTGTAAAAATTATTTTTATTACTCGTATTTACTTTTTAAAGCATGTTTAAGTTGAGAAAAATACTTTAATAAATACACATTAACATTCGCATCCAACTTTAAACTACTAAATAAAACGACAAACGAAATAATTCCAAAATGCATTCAATTTCAGGTTCAAGTTCAGAAATTGTCACAATCACATTTAGTTTAATGCACTTAGAGAATCGCTCTGACATATTTCATCGTTTTGTAATTTAATTGGATTGAATTGAAAATTATAAACACGCAAATTTTAATAGTAGAAAATCACATTGACACACTTGAGTGGTCCATATAACACACATGCAGTTGGATTTCCACCTTCTTTCCTTTGGTCTATTTCGAAGGCAAGCAATTAACGTAAAAACCGCGTCCGTTGTGTCACATGTAAAATCAGAAAATTCAACCGCCGAGCGGGATGTGACTTACAATGTAGGCGCCGGATCAACAACTAACTGAAATGTCCGCCAAAGTTACAAAATGCGAAATGTTTTACAGCTGTCACAGCAACTCACTCAATTTTCCACTCAAACAGCAGCGGATGCACTGCGCCGGCGTGGGAAATTGAAAATTTTATGAATGAAAACCGTCTACGTTACAAGGAAAAAGTTGTAAGGCTCTGAGTAAAATCAAATTCAATGCGTAGGAAATGCGGGAAGTCCTTTATTGTGATTGCTATGGTTTGTAATAGGGAATCCAATCCCACATAAAAATCGCAATCTCGCAAGCTTGCGGGATCGAGTTCATCAATCCTGCTGATCCGCGGGATTCCTGGGACTAAAAAAAATCATATTATTTCCTCTAAACAGTTATATTCAAAATTGATATGTAAACAAGTAATTTTAAGCAAAAAACAAAACCGACTTCAATTCTCATATAAAAATTTGAGATTATCGTTAATATCTTCATGATCCAATGATCGGATTTGAACCAAATTAGAATGGGACCACCTGTGAGGTAACACCTTTCCTTTAAAAAAAGAATTATAGAAATCGCTTAACTTAGTCCAAGTTATGCGGTAACATACATAAAAAATAATAAATATTCCGACGAACTCATAACCTTCTCTTTTTGTGAAGTCGATTAAAAAAACGATATGATTTAGAAAATCTACGGATTTACTTTTAATTAGGTAGACTTTTTTTTGATAACACTTCCGAAGGAGTGATAAAGTCTTTAAAATTTCATCTTTTAAATTCGACCTTATTTTATTGCACAATCAGGAACTTTTGATTTTGGTGATTATGCATAGTTTCGTAGGTATATGGTCAAAATCTCTATATCTGTTATTTTTCAGAAGAAAATATATCATAATATATGTTACTGTAGTGTTTCATCCGATTGGAAACAATACCCGCTCGCTGTAATCCCAAAACTAGCGAAAACTTCAGAGATTCTGGATTATTCAAATTAAACAAAGTTTTCCTGTTTTCCGCGTAACTTTTTTACCGTTTGTTATTTGAAAATGGCGTAATATATTCTACCAGAGCTTAATGTGTGCCTCTAATAGAACCAGAGTTATGAGTATTCGAAATTTATCATCTGAAAGGAAGCTCAAGAAAAAGAATAAATTTTTCCTCTGGCACACTTATGTATCGATAGAAACGGACTATTCTACACTTGTATAATGGGCTTATAAATCGGTAAGTGTACAAAGTTTAAGCTAGTTATCAAGGCGAAAGTTTTCAAATTTTAATCAATTACCCAGGACCACAAAAAAAACGATGAAAGGTTAATAAAACCAGACCAAATGTTGTATATGTTTTTTGGGACGCTGAACACGAATCTGAAGTCCGTTTTTCTCTATCACATCAGGATTTGCTTCTAACCTCAAAACACATTGCGAAAGTCCCCCGTCGTCGCCAGTGCTTTCGTTTTTTTGTTTGAACATATGATTTCCCAGAAGATAAATTAGGTAGCCCTTCTTAAGTGAAGTTATTCTGAAAGGCAGAAGGGCTTATCCATTTACAATTTACGCGAATGTATAAATTTATATTATTTTGCATTACAAATGAATTTAGACATACATTTTAAATGACAATAACACATATTTGATTTAAACCTTAAGCAAATACTTTTATAAATTAAAGAAGCAACTTTGAATGAACTCCTCCAAAAGGTCTTCTGAAGTACGTCGTATAAAAGCTCTTCTATGGGTAGCGAAAGAAGAAGCTCTTCAATTGATGCCAGTCCATGCAAAAGAGAAA
Organism: Rhagoletis pomonella; assembly: GCF_013731165.1. Classification (NCBI taxonomy): domain Eukaryota; kingdom Metazoa; phylum Arthropoda; class Insecta; order Diptera; family Tephritidae; genus Rhagoletis; species Rhagoletis pomonella. The sequence goes on from NW_023458557.1 coordinate 51,004,178, forward strand.
GAAATGTAGAGTGGAAGGCCTCTTGATTCTCAGGAAGGACTTTCGGTACACGAACATTTTGCCGAGCACATTTACAACTCGCATTCGTCTTTTTAATTTTTTTCCGTATTCCCGCAAATCCAGCGGATCCCGCATGTGTAATCCTTCATTTCTGAGTTTGCGGGATTGGATTCCCTAGTTTGTAATAAAATAAAACTTTGGTGACACTTTTGTAGATGATTATTTTTTTCAAATTGCTTTTAAGTGCTTTTGTTGGTGTTGGCTTATACTAATTGGCGTAACAAAAAATTTACCCAAAATATTTTGACATTACACTCACGCACACGAAATGCAAGACCGCAAATTTGTTCTATGTTATAATTTCGGACTAACGATTGTATGTTTGTGTAAATACACTGCGCGTCGTTTGATCAGGCCAATTGCAATAATGTAAATGCTGTTAACCGTCAAATGTTTTGAATAATTCGTTTTATTCACGATTCTGGATTTCCATACTATGAAATACAGTATAGGCTGGAGCGTTCTTTTTAAAACTCATATGCATAAAAACGTTAGAATGTAAAAGACTATGTATTAAAATGCGAGGAGTCAAAAGCAAACCATAACTTCTAAATTCAATCTCTGGGCCTTTGCAAAACCGCTTACATAAAACGCCGTAGTGGCCAAAAATGGCTATACAGTGGACGTCCAATATAACGAATCTTATGTTGTGTGCCTAATTCGTAATATCGACAAATTCGTTGAATCGAGTGATTTTTTATACCTATAATACCCCGATCTTTTCAATTAAATAACTAAAAGCATTCAGTTTAAACAAATATACAGATATTGGCCCGTAGTTATATTTAGTCAAAATAAAGTCGAGTCTAAACTTTAGACTCTAAAGGTAAAAGCAGTTGTTTTTGACAGATATCCCATTGAGAGTTACATATGTCAAAAAGCTGCTTTATACTTTAGAGTCGACTTAATTTTGACTATAACTACGGGTCATTGTCTTCAATTTAACGGCAACAAAGGTCAAACATTTTATGTACATACAACTTATTTTTTTTACAGAAAAGTCAGTTTCCAAATAAACTAGATACATACATATTTTATGCAGTTAAACTACCGTCGACTTAACGAAACCTTTACTTTTGCAAAGAACGTGAAGTTTCAGCTAAAAACATAAATAGCGTTCGTTATATCGAAGTCTTTTTTAAGTAAAAAAGAAAACCGCCTTCAATTCTCATATACAAATTTAAGGTTATCGTTAATTACTTCATGATCCAAACATGGGATTTAAACCAGATTAGTATGCGACCACCTGTGATGTAACGCCTTTCCTATGAAAAAATAATTATATAAATCGGTTAACGTGGTCCAAAGTTATGCGGTAACATACATTAAAAAAACCGACGAATTGATAACCTTCTCTTTTTTGTGAAGTCGGTTAAACATCGTTTTTGTTCGTAATATAGAAACATCAATGAGATAATTTTGAAGCTTCGTTAAACCGAAAATTCGTTACTCTGAAAGTTCGTTATACTGGATTGTATTTTGAAATTCGTTTTATAACGAAGACTGAAGCAAACATGTTGCACTAATCAAATGAAAGCTTGATATATTTACTAATCAAATATGGAATTTTTCAATATAAACAGTTTTATGATTTAAATGTACTTGTTTAGTTTTTAATTTTTATACGGGAGCGCACTTGTACACAAGAGTATTATAACTTTGTTCACATAACGGTCGTTTATAACCAGCGTTGCCAGGTTGACGTTTTTAACGTCATTTGGACGCCTTTTGTATCCTGTTGACGTTTGGACGTTTTTTGTGTCAAAAATGACGTTTTTTAACTTCCCAGGAATTTTTCTCTGTTACTAAATATTGTAAGTAGAACTGATTTTGAATTATTTTCTTAATAAATCTTTACAAGCTTTGCGTTTTGCTACAGCTGCTTCAAAAGATATTTATTCTTTGGACACAGATGACTTAAATATGATGCAAACCAAGCGTACGCGCATTTCTTTTGGATTCTTGGACTAAGGATCCCGTGTTCAAAGGCTGGTTGTGTAAACACTTGAGGTTACGAGGCTTATTGTAATGTTTGCTATTGCACATTAAAAGCTAAATCAGGAAGAGCCGATCTAATGCAACACGCACGCTCACAAAAGCATCAAAAAAAGCTGCGCAGCATAAAAAGTCAGAAAAAAGTAGGTGGATTTTTTAGGACTTCATTGAGAATGTAATGAACGCAAAAAAGGCGGAAATATTGCTATGCTCCTTCTTAGCAGATCGTAATTTAGCATTTTCGACAACCGACCCCCTAACCAAATGTCTACAAGAAAAAAAAAATTATTAAAAATCAACGCGATTATTTAGCACCTTTAAACTTGCACATTATTGCCCTGAAATTTAATGGGCTATCATCTATATATCTAGCTGAAGCTTTGCCGATTTTTTATAATTTTTGCACAAATTTTGAAATGTGGATTTATATTTTATATATATAATGAGCTTGGTTTTTATGGAAAAATAATAAACAAAAGAGAAACAGCCAAAATGTTGATGACTTAATCAGCTGATTACAAGTGTATGTATAAAATGATTTTTATATTAACGATCTCAAACAATGAATTTTAAATGTTCTTTGTCGAAATGATACCAATAATTAATAAACCTTACGTACATATGTACCTTTGTATACAATAAAAGTTTAATAAGAACAACTTTTTGTACATTCATTTGAAGAAGACGTTTTTGGGTAGGAAATGACGTTTTTTCAGACCAAGAGGGAGGCTTTCTCATGCCGAAGACCTGTCAACACTGTTTGTAACCATAGTTGCCAACTTGGTGCTGTAAGCACCAGATTTAGTGCTTTTTGAAAACAAAAACGCCAAAAAAATGCTTTGGTGCCTAGTGCCTTTTTTAGTGCTTTTTTTCTGAACTCAAATTTCTCATAGATAGTTAAAACATAAAATTATTTGAAATATTTAAAGCTGTGGCGGCATTGAATTTACAAGAATCTACAAATTTAAATGTACTAAAATGCAGCCATGATTGATAAAAAGCTGAAATTGAAAACCCACGTTCTGGTTAAATTGTATTCATCTTGAAAATGCTAGTATGCAGGTAACTTAAGTATTTCTTTTCTAATTATTTTTACATATTTTGATTGCTAACACAGTAAAACACATCGCAACTTGTAGATTTTTTGATATTGAATCCAAATATGACCGCAGAGTTGCTCTAGGACGTGAGATGTCCTAACGGTTTTTTGGCACATTGAGGTTATATTATGAAAATAACAATTTTTTTTCTAGTTAAGGCATCATTTAGTATTACTCTTGCCCTTTAAAATTCTTTTCAGTTTGTTGCTATTCGATTTTTCTTTCTCGAGATATGTATATCAGTTTTAATGTGCAGTATCTCGGTATTATTTATTTCGTAAGCATGAGTCATCATGGCATGTGTGTTCAATCGTTATGCAATCGAAAAGGTTTTCGTGTATTGATTTATACTTGTAAATATTGTTTATTTTGTTACTTTTGTTAAATACAAACTGTTATGAAAAAAGTATCCTTATATTCAAAAAAATTTAGTGCTTTTAGTGCGGAGAAACGCTTTTTTCCAAGTTTTGGGGCTTTTTGAAACTTAAAAGTTGGCAACACTGTAACAGCCAAAACGAATCGAGATCGGTAAACGCTTTGTTCCACACGCTAAAAATAAATTACTCTCTAACAAGTGTCAAAAATTTGTCAAAATGTGCTAAAAGTGCCCAGAGCGTGAGGAACGCAAAAAATTCATTTCGTATCCGGAATTAACAAATCAGTTGAAATACAATGATTTTATTTGTATTTATCTTTTTTTTTTAACTTAGTGGTATTTTCCAATTTTGTGTTTTATAAAATATGCGTTCGGAAGTAAAAAAAACAGCAGCTGTTATGGCCGGGCTGTTTCGGGCACGAAGTCGAAGACATTTACGATCCAAAAGTGGAACGTATTCCCTCTCTATTACCAATTTTTATAGCGTGAGGAACGCTTTATGAGCTGTTTTGGACACCCGCGGGTTCCCGAGGGGTGGGGTGGAACAAACCTATAATCAACAAGTAAGAAAGTCTAATTTCTGGTGGAGCCGAACATTAAATACCCGGCGCAAGTATTAAATATATGTTTTTTCACCTTTCCGAAAGCTACCGCTAGATGGTAAGCCGGGGTGTATCAATTTTGAGTAAATTAGCGTCCTTAAATTTCGAAATATTGCAGTTTCAATCATTTCTGAAATTTACTGTTATATGAAAAGCGGCCGTAATTTTAGTTCGATTTCAATAATTTTCAACATTTTGATTTTATGTGGCAAGCACAATAACCACACCGAATTTGGTACATATTGGTCGAACGGTTACCGAGATACATATATGTGATCATAAGTGGGCGGTGCCACGCCCATTTTCCAAAATTTTATCATAAACGCATTTCTTGGTAAAGAATTGTTGTAAGCATCAATTTTGAGTGAATTAGCTTTAAAATTTACTGATTTATCGAAGATTTTGTATTTCTCTGCATTATTATTCGATTTTAAAAATTTTCGGCCATTTCGTATGTTGTACCAAGGTTAACACCTGTGACAAGCGTGGAAGAAATTGGTGCAGCGGTTACCAAGATATACACATGTAACCACAAGTGGGCGTGGCTACGCCCATTTTCCAAAAATTTATAATATTCTTATTTTTCGTCTGAAAATTATTGTAAATATCAATTTTGAGTGAATTATTTTCAGTAGTTACTAAAATATCGCAGTTTTCGTATTTCTGGAAATTACCGTTATTTGGGAAGTGGGCGTGGTTACAGTCCGATTTTGCCCATTTTCAATACATACCAAATTTCTTTGAGATATCTAACTTTTTGCTCGAGTTATCGTGTACATGGACGGACGGACAGACGGACGGACAGACAGACATGGCTTAATCGATTTCTCTATTCATTCTGAGCATTTATGTATACATTTGTCTATATCTATCTCGATTCGTTTTGGCTGTTACAAACAACCGTTATGTGAACAAAATTAATATACCCTTGTGCACAAGTGCGCTCGGGTATAAAAATGCTCAAAATGAAAAGGTAAGTCGATAGCTCGAGCAAAAATTTAAATATTTAAACGAAATTCTGTAGTGAAGTAGAATTTTGGTAAAAAATAATATTACTATGAAATATTTTGAAAATGGGCGGGACCCCGACCATTTACGACGAAATTCTGTATCTCAGTAGCCGCTTACCAACCCTTGGCAAACTTAGTACGAGCTTGCCTGGGGTCTAGCTAAGAAATCGGTAGAAAATCTTTGAAATCGGGTAATAACCACGCCCACCAACCATGTAACGGTAATTTACAGAAACACGATTAGTAAGGGGGTCGGCTCTTCTTCACGTGGATTGGGGCGGCTCTTTGCTGATAGGCGTGACGAGTACAAATTAGCGCGGTGGTGGCTTATTGGAGGCGGCAGGGTCAGGATCTGCTGGCGCTTGGCGAGGTTATAACCAAGGGTCGTTGGCAGGATCAGGATTCGAATGTTCGCGAACCCGACAAAACATTTTAAACTTAAATTGATTTGATTTTAAGGGTACAAGTTCAGGCGGGAAGTAGCGAAAAAAAAGTTTAATTTTGCAGGCGAACTCACAGTTCAAAACCTTGAAAAATTCTTAACTTTGTATCTAGTTTTTGCTTTGCTGACATTTGTCAACTTATGTATCAGCGGCACGCGCTGCTTTACCTACGCGCGTTGTCAACCACGCAAATCCATAAAATACTTCAAAACTTTACAAATCAATGTTTTCAATAAATACAAGGTTTGTACCAGTTCGATAATTCGAAGGCAAAGGATAAAATGAAATACATATGCATATGGCCCAAAACGCGGACTGTTACATTACATTTGGGCTTACACTGATTTTTAAATACCGCTGAAACTCGCGAGAATACAATCTTCGGATAATTTTACTTCTTGCATCTGAAAGCATAAGTACGTGGCATTATTTAATATATACAAAAATATATTGTAACTCCTGTGGTTTAGTTACCTGTGCGATATAGGTGTAGCGATAAGATTATAATTAGGTATTTAAATAGCTTTTAGTGTGTTTTATGCAATAAGTAGCTGTCATATATAAATGTAAATGTAGCATAAGCATACGAATGTCATAGATAGAGAGGAGACAGTATAGGTTCACAAATAGCTGCGACCCATTTGAACGCATTCGATGTGAAAACTATGCCATGGAACCGGTGGGTGAAACGATTCGAAACCGCGTTATCACTATTCAATGCTGACGCAACAAAAAAACGTCAACTGCTACTCCATTATATGGGAGCCACGACTTACAATGTGCTTTGCGATAAAGTGCTGCCCAACGAGCCAGAGACTCTGCAGTACGAGGAGATCGTATCGACGTTGGAAAACAACTTCAACCCAAAGGCCAGCGAAATTTTAGAAAACTATAGATTCCATCTAAGGAAGCAGCAAAATCGTCAGTCGTTCGAACAGTTTTTAGTGGCTTTGCGTCTTCTGGCAAAAGGTTGCAATTTTAGTGACTATTTGAATATTGCATTACGGAATCAATTAGTATTTGGTTTGAAAAACCAAGCAATCCAAAATCGGTTACTGGAAAAGAAAAGTTTAACATTAGATGATGCGATCAATATATAGCAAAGGCCTACGAAGTAGCGGGGAAGGAAGGGTGCGAGCTACATCAAAAAGGCGCGACGCGCAGCGAGGTTAATAAAATACACGAAAAACAGTGAGCAAAATCACCTGAAAAGAAAACTGCAAACACAAAATGTCAAGAAAGAACGGCACGAGAGAAAGATAAAGCAATAAAAAGCAAACAATGTTTCCGATGTGGCAATGCCAATCACATGGCCAATAAGTGCAAGTTCAGGGATGTTGTATGTCACTACTGCAAAAAACGGGGCCATCTGCGAAAGATGTGCCTAAAAGAAACGAAAAGTGTAAACGTCATAGAAAAACAAAGGGAGATTATGTTTACGATTTGCTAGAACTCAACTGCAACACTCTACACCCGAAAGTTATGTGTACACTAAAGATAAATAATATTGATATCAACTTCGAAATTGACATCTTTGCTTGAAAGAAGCAAAGAAATACTTTAATGACGAACCAGTAATTAAAAGTGACTTGCAATTGTACAGCTATTGTCAAACAAAGCTGGAATGTTTAGGCTATATATGTGTAACAGTGAAAGTCAAAGCGCCAGTGCGAGCAAGAATGTACATCGTGCGCTCCGATCGCCAACCTCTGCTTGGGCGAGAATGGCTTCGGGAGATCGATATAGATTGGAAAAACATTACAGAGAACCAATTGAAAGAACGTACGACAGTCAACGTTTTATCGAGTGGAAGTGCTGAAGTGAAGCTACAAAACATATTAAGAAAGTTTCCGCTGTTATCAGCATTAAATGTAGGTACAATTACTGGTCACCAAGAAAGGCTTTACTTAAAAGAGAACGCGGTGCCGAAGTTTATAAGGGCGTGGCGAGTGCCATTCCCACTAATGAAAGCAGTGGAGAATGAAATAGACAAACAGGTGCGTGAAGGGTTGCTAGTGAAGGTCGATAAATCAGAATGGGCTACGCCGACCGTTGCAGTGCCAAAGAGAGATGGTACGGTTCGTATCTGTGGGGATTATAAGCTCACGGTCAATCCAGCACTAATTGTCGACGAGCACCCCTTACCCACTATCGACGAGCTTTTCAGTTCAATGGCGGGTGGAGAAAAATTTACAAAAATCGACTTGGCAAAAGCGTACCTACAGCTTGAAATTCATCCGGATAATCGAGAGCTGTTGACGCTAAGCACACACAAGGGTTTATTTCAACCGACGCGTATGATGTTTGGGATAGCGAGTGCACCTGCAAAGTGGCAGCGGTTTATGGAGCAGCTGTTGGGAGATATAGCGGGCGTTAAAGTATTTTTGGACGACATAAAGATCACGGCGAGGGACGACGTTACCCATTTACAAAGAATTGAAGAAGTGCATTTAGAAAAGTCTGAATTTCTTCGCGACAAAATCGAGTACTGCGGTTACGAAATCAGCAAAATGGGAATACGAAAACAGAAAACGAAAGTGGAAGCCATCCAAGATATGAAACAACCGTCAACTAAGAACGAGGTAAGGGCTTTTCTTGGACTAATTAATTACTACGGAAGATTCATTCCAAACCTTAGTGACGTCGTATATCCATTGAATCAGTTGCTACATAAAAGTTCAGTTTTTAGGTTCGACAAAAAATGTTGTGAATCATTCAAGCGAATTAAAGAAATGATGCAAACAGACACAGTTTTGACACATTA
>NW_023458557.1:51017527-51041131 GCF_013731165.1 Rhagoletis pomonella
TTCTTCTTAAACGGAATCGCTATATCTACAAATTATTTTATACTTTTTAGTTCTTGTTGTAATAAAAGCGTGTTTTTAGTTTTTTTAACTATAATATTATTGCGATTCAGCATGTGTGAGAATGAGTTTTAGCTGTAAAAATCGTGTACACTTCTCTTCCGAAAAACTCACTGAACTTTAGTCGGTGAGTTTTTGGTTGTGAGTTTTGTATTCGGTGTACACTACATTTTCTCACAGTTACAGAATAGAGCCCCAGGGTAGTATATATAACCGCCAAAAGGGCGTAAGAGGCAAAAAGTAAATTTTACAGTAGGCGTTTTTTTTTTATTAACACGGCAATTACTGTAGATACTAACGTGAAGGTCAATGAACTAATTATGTTTGATGTTAGGTATATAATACTGGTGGTATTATTTGTCCATCTTTAATGAAACAGGTGATTTTGTCGCTTACGCCCTTTTTGCCGTCACAAAATAGGCTGCAGCACGCAATTGCGGCGGTTAGGCCAAAAGATATATTTAAAAAAAAAACATGTTTTTGCATTAACAAAAACCATTTTGATGCCTTTAACTCATTTCTTGTATTGTTGTTATTAAGAAAACAACTTTACATACGTACATTATTGGATAAAATGCTATTTTTCTATAAAAACTAATGCCGCTTTCGTTTGTCCCAAAAAATGTTGTTCTTCCATGGTGCAAAATGTGTTTGACGTTACACTCAACCCTGTAAAAGTGCATGTTTTATAAAAACAGTGTGAAAATACCTTTCTACTGAGATCCCATAAGTTTAAATCAGAACATTTTTGGCCCAGTTATTCAAGTTTCTCGTAAACTAATCTTTGAAAAAAGTAAAAGAAACAGTATCAAAAATCTCATTCTTACGATTCCGTTGAAAAGATTTTCAAATATTTGTATGCAGATTTCTTAAGCTTAATCTAATTTGTCATCTGAGGGGACTTTTTTCAAAAAGTTCTTTAAGAAACTATTTTTATTCATAAAAAACTTAATTTTTAGAGGTATTTTCAAATCGGTCCAGCTCGCTTAAATCTTAACATTTTTCGGAAATAATTTAAACAGAGTACAATTAAGCACTTAAGCCAAAATTGCTTTCGCTCTAACTTTGTAACGGTACTTCGTAGAACTTTGAAATTTTGACAGCTGGTGCGTATGATGGTAGGTAATCGATTTCCGTCAAAAACAGAAAATCGAACAGGTTGTCGCTTACGCCCTTTTGGATATCACTTACCGTTATAAAGGACCCTGAATGACGGCAAAGTTCAAGGCTTTACGAATTTGTTGATGTGATTTTTAAAATGAAAGATTCAAAATTAGCCGGTATAGGTATTTTAAAACTGTTAGAATCAGTGCTTGAATTTTTTTACAGAAAGTGTTAAGAAAGCTTTAGTTTAAAAGTGTGATACTAAATGCCTTTTGCCATAAACGACACGAATTTTCAATGATTATTGCGTTTCAGATTACGGCTAATAAAGGCCCTTTTTAGATATTGGCAAAAGTTGGACTATACCTTAAAGTAAGGTCCTTTAAAACTTAAAAAATATCCTGGGTTATCAAGTCTCTAGCATTGCTAGGTCTCTAGGTTGCTAGCAATACGAGATTAATTGTTGCCTTTCACGAAGTTCTTTAAATATATCTTGAGCTAAATACTGAAGTATATTCATGAATATAACGTTTTATTAAGTATATACTTAAATTTAAATTCTTAATATTAGTAAGTATTTTTTTACTGCATCCACCCGAATTTCGGGGGTTACTACTAGTTTTAATAAATTATCAGTTTAATTTCTTGTAAAATTTACTTTTAAGTTTATGCATCTTAAGCACATCGAAAATTTGTTTTAGAGAATCAGTGTGAAATAATTGCAGAAACGATTAACCGATTTGCTGAACAAGCGAGATGTCTGCTTTTTAAATAACACAGGTTTACAATAAAAAGTTTCTGCATATTGAACCAAACCTCAATATCCCTATGTTATTCGGCGCGCTGAATGCGAATCCGACGTCTCTTAGCCCCCATCACGTCAAGTTCGATGTAATTTGAGGGCCAAATAGGACAAAAAATTTATTCAATAAAAATAAAAACAAAATTTTGTTTTTGTTGTCGCTGAATCTAAATATAGGAGTCCCTTGATTCTTTAAGGTAATCTACAGATCATGCCAAGGTCATCCCAAGGTCAAATTCAGAAGAATTGTATTGAATTTTCAGGTTTATTCAATAAGTTTTTCCCTACTTGACCTTCAAATGACAGCGAAGCCATGTGGGACCGTTATAGGGAACTGAAGAAGGAAGCGAGACGTATTTGCCGCAATAAGAAGAGCGAGGCCGAAATACGTGAGTGCGAAGAGCTTGAGATGCTGGCCGACAGGAAGAACGCCCGAAAATTCTACCAGAGGGTTAGGCGACTTACGGAAGGTTTCAAGACCGGGGCGAACTCCTGTAAGAACAACAATGTCGACCTAGTGACCGATGTCCAGAATATACTTAAATTGTGGAGGGAACACTTTTACAACCTACTAAATGGCAGCAGCGCTGAAAGTAGTGAAGAAGACGAACCCGAGTCCCCAGTCGATGATGATGGAGTAGCTGTCCCACCGCCTGACTATGACGAGGTACGAATAGCGATTACGCGGCTGAAAAACAACAAAGCTGCTGGAGCTGACGGCCTGCCAGCCGACCTATTCAAGTACGGCGGCGAGGAGCTGATGAGGTGCATGCATCAGCTCGTATGCAGAATATGGTCAGATAAACGCATGCCCGACGACTGGAATTTAAGTGTGCTCTGCCCAATCCACAAGAAAGGCGACCCCGCTATACGCGCCAACTGCCGCGGAATCAGCCTTCTAAGCATAGGTTATAAGGTCTTATCGAGTGTATTGTGCGAAAGACTGAAGCCCACCGTCAACGAGCTGATTGGACCTTATCAGTGTGGCTTTAGGCCTGGAAAATCCACCATACATCAGGTATTCACAATACGCCAAATCTTGGAAAAGACCCGCGAGAATAGGATCGACACACACCATCTATTTGTCGATTTAAAGCAGCTTTCGACAGCACGAAGAGAAGTTGCCTTTATGCCGCGATGTCTGAATTTGGTATCCCCGCGAAACTAATACGGCTGTGTAAAATGACGTTGAGCAATTCCACCAGCTCCGAGCCGTTTGATACCAAACGAGGTTTCAGACAAGGGGACTCTCTTTCGTGTGATTTCTTTAATCTGATGTTGGAGAAGATAATAAGAGCCGCAGAACTGAACCGCTCAGGCACAATACTTTACAAGAGCGTACAATTGCTGGCGTATGCCGACGACATCGATATTATCGGTAAAAACAAGGGATACGTCTGTTCTGCCTTCGCGGGATTGGATATAGAAGCAAAACGGTGCTGAACGACGACAAAACGAAGTATCTCCTGTCATCACACAAACAGTCAGAGCATACGCGTCTTGGCACCCACATCACTGTTGACAGTTACAAGTTTGAAAAAGTAGACGACTGCGTTTATTTGGGAACCAGCATTAACACCAATAATAATGCCAGCCTTGAAATCGAACGGAGAATCACCCTTGCCAACAAGTGCTACTTTGGGCAGAGTAGGCAATTGAGAAGTAAAGTCCTCTCTCGTCGTACAAAGATCGCACTCTATAAGTCACTCATCATGCCTGTGCTGGTGTATGGCGCGGAGGCATGGACAATGAAATCATCTCATGAGGCGGCTCTTGGAGTTTTCGAGAGAAAGATTCTGCGAAAGATTTACGGACCTTTACGCGTTGGTGATGGCGAATATCGCAGACGATTTAACAATGAGTTGTATGAGGTTTACAACGATATAGACATAGTGCAGCGAATTAAAATTCAGCGGCTCCGCTGGCTTGGCCATGTCGTTCGAATGGACAGAAACGCTCCTGCTCTGAAAATACTCAACGCTGGCCGCGATGCTGGTAACAGAGGAAGGCCTCCTCTGCGTTGGAAAGACCAGGTGGAGAAGGACTTGGCTTCACTTGGCACTTCCAACTGGCGTCAGTTAGCACAGAAGAGAAATGACTGGCGTGCTGTTTTGGACTCGGCCAAAATCGCTTAGGCGGTTACAGCGCCAATAAAGAAGAAGAAGAACATTTCTGGATTTGACGAAGTCATATACTTCAAATCGGTCTATGTTTTATTGAAAAGGGATTTAAAAAATTTATTCTGGTGGACTTATGTACTTATAGATGTATAGCGTAGAGTGTTCGTAACACTATGTCTCCATTTTGAGATTAAATGAAGATTTAGCCCTCTGACGAGATTTGGCGTTAAATCTTTTGAGATTTACCATATAAAATTAAATCTCGAAAGGCGGTATATTTAAGTTAAATCTTCGTCAAATCTTCAATAATGTTGATCAATAAGTACAATTTGTTGGATGTGGCAACCACAAATTCACATGCCATAAGTCAAATGACATTTGTGTTTTCAATATACAATTGAGGACATTGAAATCTAGCCTATCATAAAAACATGAATTTTCGTATTTTTAGGAATTTTTATACTTTTGTTAGTTTGGGAGGAAAATTAGTAATACATATGTACATAACTTTGGTTGTAATAAATTAAGAAAATATTTTTTTTAAAACTAAAAATTTAGAAGAAATGTTTTATAGTAATATCATGAAGAGTCTTCTCCGCTTTCTATAAGTCATTTGCGCGCTCCGACAAAAAATTTATAAACTTCGGTAATGGTTCTGCTTCGATAACATTCCACCGAACATCCTCTAGAACTCAATTCGTCTTCATGATATGCCAAAGGCCCACGATTGGATTTTCGGTTCCCTCCTATGAATAAGAGAGTTCTACAAAAATTTTTCTTTCCGCAAATGTTCTTTACTGTTTCGATAGTTTTTCTTAAATTCGGGAAAATGATTGGGAATATGGTACCATTCTTTACATTTTCCAAACTATATATTATACATACATATTTACCACGAATAAGAAGCCAATAATATTAAGAATTCACATAATGAAATTCCGCTTGGCTTCTTCCTTTTATCTATCTGTATATCAATGTCCGCAACTGTATTTATAAACTCATACATAAGCAAACGTCAAATATTTAAAAATGTGAACGTCAAACATATCTCGTTGTGGTAATGGAGACGGTTGTGATTTAGCAACTGGATTTATTAAATCTTAATGGATAAATCTCTCAATGGAGACATAGTATTAGACTCTTACGTATATATATTTATAGGTTTAGCGTGGAGTATGCGAAATGTTCCACGGCCCCTATTTATCGGAGATAAAATTTCTGGATTTGACGAAGTTATATACTTCAAATCGGTCTATGTTTCATTAAAAAGGGAATTAAGCAATTTATTCTGGTGGACTTATGTACTTATAGATGTGTAGCGTAGAGCAGGGGTTCCCAAACTTTTTTCACCTTGCCTCCCATTTGTGCTAAAAAAATTTAACGGCACCCCTACTCTTCAAATGTCTACGAAAACAAGAAAACACATGCTCCTTTAGCTTTAATGTAATGTAATACTGAAATTGTTTTGATGATTTCATTATTTCCTTTAAGTTTATTTGGAGCTTTGACAATTTTACCCTGAAATCATTTGACGCTGAAAGCTTGCTGGTGTATTTGTTTTTAACTGACTTCACAAAAAGGAGAAGGTTATCAATTCGTAGGAATACTGTTTTATTCTTTTTTTATGTACATATGTTACCGCATAACTTTGGATCACGTTATCCGATTATTATAATTCTTTTTTTAAAGGAAAGGTGTTACCTCCCATTCTATTTCGGTTTGAATCCGATCATTGGATCATGAACAGATTAACGATAATCTTAAATTTTATATGGGAATTGAAATCGGTTTTGTTTTCTGCTTAAAAATTACTTGTTTATGTAAGCATTTGTTGAAAATGCAGTCTGACATATAAATGTAAAAGTAAGGCCCCTATTACGAGTTGCATTCGATCTTTGACTGTGGTCGAAAGTGCTGATCGAACGAATATTCATTTGGTATTATGACGCTCAATCGATGAAGAATAGCGCCTGTTCACAATAATATATTTTTCACCGCTAAGAAGCTTTGTTTACAAATCGAGCAAACTAAATAGTGTGCTTATACATATGTGTGCAAATTAAAATGAAATAAAAAAGAAAGCGAGTTTATAAAAACGTGGTAAAAATGAGTACAACGGAGTTCTGGTTCAACGATTCGTCAGGAGTAGAAAATATTTAAGAGGGTTTAAGTGTAGTCTTTCGAATATATTTTGACATAAAACTTAAGAAACAGATTACAGATTTATTAAAAACTTCCGACTGTCTAAAGAGGCGTTTGTGAGCCAAATCTATTTAAAATATTCTAAAACTATCAACAGCTTACGATTTTGTTCTCAGAGATCATGCCAACTGAGTATTGGGATTTTCTTTTACCAGTAAAACCAGGCTTTCGAGCTTGTGTTTAATATTCAACACTTTATAACTACATGAAATTAATAAAAATTGTTTAAAATTAGTGTCTAGCCGCCAAAAAGTAAGAAACCAAATGCAAAATCATACATTTTTCAAAAGTTTCAAACACTTCATTACACCATCGAAAGCAAAATTCTGCTCGACAGAAAATTCGATACTCAACGAAAATTTCGACACGGTTGCATAGCTCATAATACGAATTTCACTTTCGATAACCAGCGAAAATCGAAAATCGAATGCAGCCCATAATAAGGGCCTAAAAGTCACTAGTATTTTTAATGGAATCTTGCCTACAGCAGTGTTTTCTGCATACACTTGCATCCAGAACTCTCTTGGCTCCCTTCGTAGTATTTAATATTCAAAGTGCTGTTTTCACTGATGCCCAGAAGGTTTTTAAAAGCTTAATTTGTCATCTCAGTAGGTTTACTGTTCGGGTCACATGCAAACGGGTTTGTTATCCAGCTAAAGTCATCCTCAGATTCAATGTTGGAAAAATATTCGACAATGGTTTTTTCTAAACCTTCCAAGTTAACGCTGGTAATGCGCGTTAACGCTATGAAAATAATTTTACAGCCAATTTCACGAAAGCAATTTAAGTGAAAAATGATTTTAATTTTATATGGAAATTGACAGAAAATAAAAAATCATTTTCCATTTAAATTGCTGGTGAAACCTGCTGTTATCAATTTTCTTAGCGTTAACTTCGAAGTTACATAAGTTTTACTGATTTACTTTGTTTATTTATGGGGTTTCCATGCAAATTGCTTGAAATTCTAAAATATACATATCACCAATAAAAAAAATCTCGACATGCTAGAAAAAACCAGAGATGTATTTTAATTTCGCAGGCCTCTGTTATCTTCGCAGCGTCATCCAATACGGGTTTTAAATATAGTGGCGGCATCTTCCTAGTCGCCAGGGAATACCAACGGATCATACAGTGATTTCTCGTGACATTTTCTGCCCCTTGTTTTATCCTAGACATCGCTCCTTTCGTTTTTCCAGTCACTGCAAATATCCGCACACTTGCTCCATTTCAAACCATTGTTCTGTACAAATTTGTCGATAGCTTTAAAAATTTCGTCGGTAGTGGTGAAGTCTCAAGCATGGTTGCCACTCCCCAACATTTTTTTTCTACCAAAACCTCTTAAGAAAAGTTACCAAAAGTTACCAAATCTTCACTACCAAAATCTTCACTTCTTCACTGAGAAAAAAATATACTGAATAAAACTGCTATATTTCACAACAAATGTGTATATACTTACAGCCCGTTTCTGTGACTTAATAAATTCAATATTTGATTATTTATCAAGAACTCCCAGTTCTAGCACAGAAGTTTAAATAAATCTATTTTCTTGATAAATTATCAAGATTGAAAATGCTATTCACAATTATAATAATTTTTTTTTTAGAAAATATTTTCTTACAATTAATTGTTGCTTGTGCCGTTATTCTCATTTTCGTTGTTGGTGTTTCCGACAGGGTAGGAGTATGGTGTAATGTCGAGCGATTTTCCATCAACCCTTGTCAAATTTGGTTTGGAGACAAACCGGTTTCGACGTTTTGCCAATTTCAGTGTAATTTTTCGTTCGGAATGTGCCGATATTCCCGACTCACGGAATAATGGCACCGGCACACAAAAAAAAGTTGCGGGTGCTTTTAACCGTCCGTTTGACTCGTACAAAATTTCGAGTAAATTGCGAAAATTGAAAATTTTTTTGCTAGTTTTTAGCTTTTTTATATTTTAGTGTACGTGTCAAACGGACCTCAGATTTGAATTCAGTGGGTCGAAATACATGTCGGTAGGTGGGTCTAGTAAAAAGCACGCGACATTTTTTTTGTGCCGGAATAATCAAAACGATTTATGGACCTTACCGAAAATTTCCAGGTGGCCACTATTAAAATGTGAGATGATACAATTCAAAATTTATCGCAAAAATTTGAGAGTTGTTTTAGAAGTGCAGCCCTTGGTGTTGCCACTGTAATTGAAATATTTCCAGTATTCGAATATGAGATGACTTTAATTTTATCGAAGTAATTTTGTAGAAGTGTCAATAGTGCTGCCACTGAAACTCGAAGGACTTTTATAATTACGCACACGCAAAACATAATTCATTTCTTTCTAGTAATGCAAATAGATATTTAGTTGCAAAAGTTACCAAAATGAAATAAAAGTTACCAAACCGTTTAAAAGTTACCACTTTTGGTAGAAAGTTACCAATTGTGGCAACCATGGTCTCAAGTACTTCGCTCATCAAAAGTTCTTCTTCGATTTGCATTGCGAATGGGTACCTCACTAACACGAGAAGACTGCCTCTAAAATCGTGTTGATTCGTTCCTTTACAGTGTGCTTGTAAAGTCCAAAGAATAAGTAATATATACACGTGCGCGAAGCTGCTGCGCTTGTTACGAGAACAGCCCAGCCAGCGAAAAACCGAAAACTAATCCGAAAACGGGAAGAAAAGTGGATGAGAGTAACGAAAGTGGTTGTTAAAAAGGGTTCGTTTTCGGCTATTTTTCTGAAAATTTTCTGATTCAATTTTACGTTGACAAAATGTACTGGGGAACTACGCTTAAGAGCGAAATATGTGTATGGGGTTTGACGAGCCGCTGAAGTTAACTTTAATAAAAATCAAAATTTTTTGATTTTCTGGCCGCCATGTTGAAGTTTGATCAAACCGCTTGCGTTGTGTATGGAAAGTCAGAAGAATTTGCCCGCACCACTAGTATACTCTAGCTACTAGCGGCACCCCTAGGCATACGCTCGCGGCACCCACTTTGGGAAGACCTGGCGTAGAGTATGCGTTAGACTCTAACGTATATATATTTATAGGTATAGCGTAGAGTATGCGAAATGTTCCACGGCCCCTTTTTATCAGAGATAAAATTTCGGGATTTAACGAAGTTATACACTTCAAATCGGTCTATGTTTTATTGAAAAGGGATTTAAACAATTTATTCTGGTGGACTTATGTATTTATAGATGTATAGCGTAGAGTATGCGTTAGACTCTAACGTATATATATTTATAGGTATAGCGTAGAGTATGCGAAATGTTCCACGGCCCTTATTTATCGGAGATAAAATTTCTGGATTTGACGAAGTTATATACTTAAAATCGGTCTATGTTTTATTATTTAAAAAGGGATTTAAACAAATTATTCTGGCGGACTTATACTTATCTATATTTAAATACGCCGCAAGAAAATTTTGAAATCCCTTTTTCGTCTAATCCAGAAATGTTAATCCCGATACATAGGGGGCGTGGCATCTGATATATAGCGTAAAATGTGAAAACCACTATATCTCTAAAACCAATTATTCTAGGGAACTGAAACTTAGCACAGATACATAGATTCGCCTACTTAAGGCGAAAAGTGGTGGATTTTGGAAAAGGGAACGAGGCACCTCCCATACAACCTGAAATTCTCATATCGCTTATCTCTGAAACAGCTAATGCTAACGTCCTGAAATTCGACACAGCGGCATATGCTATTAATGCCGTACTTACGGCAAAAAGTGCTAGACTTTGGAAAAGGGGGCGTGGCACCTCCATTACCAACATAAATTCTTATATCGCTTTTCTCTGGAACCGCTTATGCCAACGTCCTGAAATTTTACACAGACACATATGTATCATTAACGAAATTATGGCGAAAAGTGGTGTGTATTCGAAAAGGGGATGAGGCACCTCACATGCAGAATGCAATTTCCATATCGCTTATATCTGGAACCGCTTATGCTAACGTCCCGAAATTTGACACAGCCACATATGCCATCAATACCGTACTTACGGCGAAAAGTGGTGAATAATGGAAAAGGGGGCGTGGCACCGCCCATACAAACTGAAATTCTCATATCGCTTATCTCTGGAACCGCTTATGCTAACGTCCTGAAATATGACACAGCCACATATGCTATCAATACTGTAATTGCGGCGAAAAGTGGTCGATTTTGGAAAAGGAGGCGTGGCACCTCCCATACAAACTGAAGTTCTCATATCGCTTTTCTCTGGAACCGCTTATGCCAACGTCCCAAAATTTGACACAGCCACATATGCCATCAATACCGTACTTACGGCGAAAAGTGGTGAATAATGGAAAAGGGGCGTGGCACCGCCCATACAAACTGAATTTCTCACATCGCTTATCTCGGGAACCGCTTATGCTAACGTCCTGAAATTTGACACAGCCACATATGCTATCAATACTGTAATTACGGCGAAAAGTGGTCGATTTTGGAAAAGGAGGCGTGGCACCTCCCATACAAACTGACATTCTCATATTGTTTTTCTCTGGAATCGCTTATGCTAACGAATTATTACGAATTTTCGAGTACGAATGAAATTTAATAGTGTTGAATGTGTATGTGTATGTATGTATTACAGGTGATCGAACATCAAAAATCAAAGTAAAGCTACATATATCATATCCTAGAGTCGGTAGTTTGCACCTTTTCCAAATGTTTAGAACTTACATTGCACCGTGGCAGTAGTCGCCTTAAGTTTGAAATACTGACAGCCGATTTCTCAGTGGATGTTTAATTATAATCAAAAGAGTATCTCTTATTGTCATCTTCTCAGTGTACTTAATATATGTTTAACTCACCACCACCTTTCATAAGATTTATTAATGGCGAAATCAGCTTTTCCTGTAAATCCTGTAAAACCTGCAAATCGTGAAGTTGGGTTGGGTTGAATCCAAACAGTTTGTTATTTTACGAAATCCTAGGAAATGAAACAATTGCAAGCTGACACCTTTTTAATAATGGTTTAAATTTAATTAATGCTTTCAATCTGCTCACACGTATGAGTTGTCAAAAACCATTATTTTGAACATGTAAACCTCAAGTAAATGTCAATTACACCAATTTACAAAAGTATTAAATGTAAAAATCAGTACAAACTCAAAAAATCAGTAGATTTTGCGTACTGATTTCGGGCTCTTAAAAATCAGTACAATAGAAAAAAATCAGCACACGTACTGATTAAATCAGCGCATCTGGCCACCCTACTCTAGGCCCAATCTTGACAAAAACCCGTGTAAGACCGCAGCTAGAGAAGGAAATATTGTATTTTGATCTTCACCTTCGAGGTACTTAACCTACAGCGGTTCTGATGAAAAGAACGAGGAGTTTATGCAGATGTTGGCATTTAGTTTTAATGTTCCAAGGGGCTCGCAGACCAATATAATCGAAAAAAGTATTTACAGTCTGGATTGGTAAATGTTTAACGTAATAGTCTGTGAGGAACCATTAGGCATCTCATCTATACATACAAATACATACATATGCATATTGAAGTTCCTTTCTCGGTATAATTTCGAAAGCTGCTAAGAAGCTTGGTTTTAAGTTTTTCTATAAATTTTGGTGGTGGACTTCAAAATCATCATTAACATAAAGGAGTCAATATTGGTGATAAGCAAAATTTAAAAGTTTATGAAAAATTGTCGAATATCGACAATTGGGCGATACTAGTAATGATAATATCAGCACTCATATGATACTCAGCTGTCTTGTAGGGAAGTATTCGTTTTTACTATGTGTTATTTCCCTCAGCGTACATACATATGTACATATGTATCTATATGAAGAGCATGATTCAATAATGAAAGGTTTTGTAAGTAGCTTTTTTTTTAATTTGACACTCCCACCCACAGAGATGGTTTTTGAAAGCAAGAGAAAAAGGGGAAGAATTCAGTCATACTCCCTAAAATGGTAGCTAAATTCCACAAAAAGGTGGGATAATAGTGATTTAATTATTCAGGTTAAACAAGCTTACTTACATCGAATATCACCCCTGATTGTTATTAAAAATAAATATTTATATGCATGTATGTATATACCATAGTTGTGTACGTTAGACCCCGCATATCTCGAGAGTGGATGGTCCACTTTGAGCTATTTTTTCGCGGGTTTGTTTGCCTTGTAAATTTTTTGCGGTACCATTTACAGTTGATGGATATGAAGAAGCTATATATTTGTGGCAAAATTATGGAATTTTGATTAAAAAAACCGACAAATAAAAACATTTGGAGCTTACGTTTCTTTCACGGTTTTGGCTCGATTGCTTCGAATATGGTAATTCGAACTCTTTGATGTTGCACTTTTAGTGTTCTGAGGAGATTATGCCGCCGTCATAATATTAAACACTGGCACAGGAATAATAAAAGGATCGACTGGCACAGGGAACGTCAAATGAGAAGTGCCGTAAGTTTGAAATTACATCGCGCCATTGACTAAACCGAGCTGTCGTGTGTACGATTAACCGCATGGATGGGGTTTGCCAATATTATACTGCGTTTACCAGAACCATTGCGCGCTTTACTTTACAGCGACTGACAGAATCAAAAGGTATCCACGAATGTCGACAAATACAACTGCATATTCGGTATTTAAGGAAATTTCGTCTCTTTAGCCTACATTAAATTTCAGTAGCCCAACGAATCTCACCCATTTTGTCTTGTTGTCGCCAGCGAATGCTGAACAAACATTTCTGCAAATTTAAAATGTAAAAATTTCACTGCTAAAAATTTGAAAGAAATTTGGAAAATAAATATCACTGTATTTTTTTTTAGGAGTAGGGTGGAAGTTTCATTGATAAAATTAGAGTGAGAGAAAGTGTTTCTTACAAACCCTTTCATTATTGAATCATGTATGAAAAGTACATTAGCGCACACAAGGGGTGGGTTTTGGGGTTCAAACCCCCCCTAAAGCTAATAACCTCAAATACAAACTCAAGGAAATTATAAGAAATATTTATTATAATTTCTGTTGCTTGAAAAAGCGCTTTGCTTTTGCTGTAAATTTTCATGAGGAAATAAATATACGAGCATTTTTTTCTTGAGAGCTGCAAACTGATTTATGAAAATTTGGTAGAAGAAAATTTCTTTTCCGTTTCTCGTCCGTCGTTTTATATGAATTCTTCGTTTTTCTTGAGAGTTCAGTTAATTTTTTCGCAACTCGAAATATTAAAAAAATTTAGCAATCGTGAAAAATCACCATGTATCGAAAACCAGAAACCATAAATCGAAAAAATGAACATAAAAGTGCAAAAATTCATGGAATCAATAAATTTATTTTTACTGACTCTTTTTTAAAATTTTTTATTAGGTACTTTTGAAAGCTGAGCGTATCTTGAGTTTCTAGCACTTTTTATTAAACAAGTAGTTTTTAAGGAAAGAACACAACCGACTTCAATTCTCATATACAAATTTAGGGGTACCGTTAATTTCTTCGTGATCCAATCATCGGATCTCTAAACCAAATTACGGGACGACCCTTGAGGTACAATCTTTCCAATAAAAAAAGGATTATTGAAATCGGTTCACGTGGTAAAAAAGTTATGTATTCCGGCGAATTGATAACCTCCCATTTTTTGAAGTCGGTTAAAAGTGTTTGAGTTCTGTTAATCTTATGTAAATAAAGTGCAGTTTATGAATTTTAAAACGTTTATTTATTTATTACATACTGTACATAAAACTTGCATAAATGTATTTTAAAGAGCGTATTATCAAGCAAATTTTCAGTATTTTCCGGTGATATATCTTCAGAAATATAAAACCCCCCCTAAAATATATTCCTGGGTGCGCCCCTGGAAAAGTACATATATACTTATCAGACAACAGCATGAGTTTACTCACTTCCATCTAAACAGTATGAACTCATTGCTGTGAACTCTATAAGGTTAGTGAGAAACACCGTACAAACAGTGAGATTCATAGTTAGTTTTGAAATCAATGTTTAGCTGCAGTGTACTCATTTGATTTCAAATATGGCATTGATATACTCTTTCCAAATCAAGTCAAGCGGGTGAAAAATGCTGTTATGAAAACCAAGTCGAGCAATCGAATGACACTCATTGACTTCAAACAATTAGTAGAGAATACGACAATTTTGAAAAAAATGGATATTGATGAAGTATTTTTTTAAATATATTAGTTTTATTAAATTATTTAGTTATGCACCTGACGTACATTTATATAACTAGTCTACAAAAGAAATGCAATGTTACCTCAGAAGACATCGGCTTTATAAGGGACTTGAAAAGTAGGTTGCTTTATTATTTAAAAACAGTTGCTGTTGAAAACTAACAGATTTGCACAAAATTGTGCTTTTTTTATACCCGCCAGCAAAACAGCTCAAGAACTTTACCGAATCTGAGCAAAGGTACATAAAAGAGAAATGTTTACAAATTATGAGAACGTTAACTGAGAATTCTGACAGTACAACGGAACCACAAATTGCGGATACACCTTTGTTACCTTCAGACAACTTTGAGCTGTTTTCAGGTCTTCTTAAACAACCTACCTTTGTGTGCAGAACTGATAAAGCTACTGCAGAGCTGCGGCGATATGAAAATATTGAGGTATATTTTCATACGCACTTCGATATATATAATTGGTGGGAGGTACACAAACGCGAAATGCCGCTGCTGCATAAACCCAGTCGTAGAGTAATAGCCACTCCTTCAACTAGCGCATCGTCAGAAAGAGTTTTTTCTTCTGCTGGAAATGTTATTTCTGACGAAAGATTTCACCTTTTGTCAAATGATGATGCCCTTAATCAGTTGATATTTTTGCATTATAATATGCAGTTAGGAAACCAATAAAATTAACAAAAAATTTTTTTACAAATGTTTTTTCTTTGATACTTTCATTACAGCACTCAAGTAGCACGCTGGTGTATAACTTGGTGTAAATTTGTGAATTTTGGTACAATTAATCAGATTTATACCAAAATTCGTAAATTTACAATTTACACCAAGTTATACACCAGTGTGCTACTTGAGCAGTTATGCAATGCACTTGTTTTTCAAATCAAGCACTTGTTATTTGAATCGAGCACTTGATAGTGTGAATTACTCACTCAACCGACAATGTTTTTTCAATGCTATCGCACGTTATTTCTATTAAAATCAGAAAATACACATCCTACAAATTATGTATCGCATGCAAGGAAGTCAACTCGCGGGAAATTCCCCCGATTTGCAGGGAATTTCGGTTGTCGCTATTTGGAGCGACTTTTTTTCAATTTGAATCGCAATATATCCACAACAAGAGCTTTCCCAGATATATTAATAATAATAGATTGGCGCTTACACATATGTTAGTGTTTGGCCGAGCTTCTTCTCCGACTTGTAGCGTGCGCCTTGGTTTTGTCACACAAAGCAGATATAAGCTATATATACGGTGACCATCCTTTCTGTTTTTTGCAGGACCGTACTGTTTTTCAAAGGTCGGTCCTGCGTAGTTTTTCAAACCTGAAAAACCTGAAAATGTACTGATTTTTTCCAAGTGTCCTGCATTTGTCCCGCATTTTATTCGTTATTTTAAAATTATCGGACAATGGATGGATTTTTTCAAAAAAGTGTTTTTTGGTACTTTTCGTAGCTTTTCTTCAATATCTCATGAAAAAATCTCCAAATTAACGTAAGCGACTTACAGCTCGAAGGGTATTGATGTGCCTCTTACCAAAATATATAACTTGTGGCGACTTCAATGAAAATTATTAGTGCTACAGACGAAAAAAGTGAGATTTTCAATCAAATACGCAGTTTCATTTGATTATTTTTTTCATTATTTAAAAAATTCGATAAAGAAGATATATCATTACAGTAAACTTTGAGCCAAAGATAATTAAAATCGGATTAGAAATGTAGATGCTATGGAGCGCAATCTGCACAAATTACAGTGAAACCTCTCCTAACGGACACCTCTATTAGACGGACACCTCCCTTGGGCGGACATTTTTTCCTATACCAAGTTTTAAGTATAAATTTCGGAATTGGCCGGACGCGGACAGTTATTTTGCATAAAATTGACACAAACACTCTATTGGGCGGACGCGAACCTCTTATCAACGGACATTAAGATTTCTTTTCATAACAAATCAAACAAAAACCTCGGTTGAGCGGACGCGAACTCCTCATAGGCGGACTACTAAATGGAAAAAAGGGGACTTCCCGCACAAAATGTATTTGTTATGCACACATTTAGTTTAGTTTGCGCAGTGGTTTAGGTTCGTTATTTGAATTGTCAGAAACCCTTGGAGACTGATAAAAACATGAAAACTATTGATGAAAAAGGTACTGACACTGAAAAAAATTAAAAATAAAACTTACGTCAATCGACAATTTCCCAGTTTTTTATGTAATGAATCCATGATCTTATGTAGTTTATGGACTAAAATGTAATATATATTTTTATTTTGTTATTACTTAATATGTACTTACGCACATAAATGAAATGTGCACTTTTGAAAAAATACATGCACATTTTTGTTTGAACGATGTAATATCAATATCTTTTATTCAAATAAGAAATAGTGACTATTCAATTAAAACATTAAAAAGTTCTAAAATCGGCTTCCCCTCCATTAAGCGGGCACCTCTCTTGGGCGGACACCTCTCTTGGGCGGACAAAAAATGACTGACGGTTAGTGTCCGCCCAAGGGAGGTTTCACTGTATATAAGGTATCGTTGAAAAGGTATTGACCTATAGAATAACACTAAATATGTTGAGTGTACCGACATTCCCCCTTAAACCGCCAAAAGCAAAACTTTAGCCTAATTTTTAAGAATTCGGATAATCGTTTATGAAACTTGAATACGTTTTCTGAACACACTCTGCAAGACCTTTCCAATGATACCACCTCAAACATGTCGGTCGGACGTCTGGATAAAAACTTTCGAATCTCGTGTATATATCTTCCGTCCCTAAATTGGTGCGTCAAGCGCCAAACAACTGTCAAAAATCCTCATGCCCGTACAATTTGTATGGAGCATCCCACAATAACGCGGCGCTAGCGCCGAGCAAATGGAAATTTCATTTTTGACAGGGCGTTACGTGTTAAAGTTGGATGCTGAAGACGGAAAGAAAGAGAAGGCATAAAAAGTGAAAAAGGAAAGGAGTATAAAAACGAGAGGAAATGAGAAAACGTCAAAAATTACGCCGCGTTGACTTGGGTATAGCGAGCTGAAGCGAGTCATTTCAGCATGCTACTGTGGCTGCTTTCGTCACTCGCGCGTACTGCCGTGAGCTGTGATATATGTTTCAAAGATCTGCTAACGAGGAGGTCTGTGCATTATTCTGTTTATCTCAATAAGCTTTCTAAAAATTAAACGAAATTTATAAAAATATATATATTTTTTTTGAACAATAAAAAATAAATATTTTAGAAAAGTTAATAAAAAAATAATAAAGTAATTGAAAACGTCTCTAAACATTAAATGAAGTTAAAAATCATTTATTTTTTAAGCAATAAAACTTAAAAATTAGAAGGAAAAATTTAATTCAAAATGCAAACAAAATTTGAACTCGGATCTCTCGAATGGAAACAATAAAAAAAATCACAATCACTCGTTAAAAAGTCAAGTAAAGGTTTTTCTTTACTTAACTTTAATGTTCATTAAGTGCTGTTAATGAAAAATTAATTGACTCTGAGAGGGAAGTTTTTCAAATCGCTAATAAGGAACACCGTCAGTGTTGCCGCGACGGCATGAAAAAATGTATCGTAGAAGAAACAAAAAATGGTTCAAATGTATCACAAATTTTTTACATAAGTATCAAAGTATCAAGTATCAAGTTATCTTAAAAAAATGCTATTTGGTTTCATACTTTTGCTTTTTATTTACTATTGCCAATAACCGAAAAATCATGTAATTCGCATTCATACGCATACATATGTATGTACATGAAGAAATATATTTTACACAATGTAACAATCTATCAAAGAATATATTATTGTTTTTAATCTTGTATAGAGACGAACAAAAATATTTTTTATACATTTTATAGAAACTTGAATTCAAACATATGTACATAACCAATTTGCCACAGGGCGAAGACGACGTCGCTTTGGTGAAGCCGTTACGACGTCGCCCTGGTGAAGTCGTTTTTTCTATACAAAATTCATCGTCAATCCGACGTCGTTTTTTTCATCGAATCGCATTATTTCGTTACGACGTCATTTGTGAAATTGGGTACATACATACATATGTACTTAGCTGTCGATCATTTACGTTAATTATCAAATTATGTGATACATTCCACGTAAAAATCGTTCGAAATTATGTCAATAAGCTGAGACTGCCTTCAGTGTCGACTTTATTATTATTATTATTACCTTCGTTTTTATTACCTTCCTTTTATTAGCTCGGAATGTAACTATGTAATATTGATGCGCCTAAAAGATGCAGCGATTTCTATTCTCAAGTTACATACCTGATGACAGTACGAATGGCAATTATAATAGGGAGGTTTTAGTTTTTTAAACTATAATTTTATTTATTTTTACCATGATAAAAACATTACAAGGTAAGTTCATTCTCTCAATTCGTCGGCCATGATTTTTTTTCTGACGTTTGCCAACATTTTAAAATCATATGAAATTGAGAATAAAAAAAATTAAATTGTTCACAACTGTTGTTGTTTGAGATTGAAAATGAGAATGAGTGTGTGAGTTTGAGTTTTGAATTATGAAATTATATTGTTGGCAAACGTCAGACTGCCTCTCAATGGTTTTACCTTGTTATGTTTTTATCATGATTTTTACTATGAATACGCCCATATTCTCAACAGTTTGTAAGGAAATTATGTTTCTCTTTTCATACTGGATCAATTTTAAATCTGAAAATATACGCTCCGCATCTGCAGAGCTATTTATGAGCCAAGTAAAGTAAATTAAAAATGCATACATAAATTTTTTCTCTTTAAGATGTATCAAAATTTGCACAACGCGAAAAATTTAAGTATCTCGCGAAAAAATAAAGTATCTTCCGAAAATTTGCTCAAGCACGTATCACTTTTGAAGTATATAGATCAAAACGGAAACACTGAACACCGTAAGTAATCATTAAAGCTGACGACAGGTTAAACGCTTGCTTCGCTTTGCGTTACAGATTTGCTTTGACCGCTAAGATGAAATATATGGAAATGCACGAAGCATGCCACATAGATGGTTTTAGATGCAGCTAGGGTTCGAAATTTCAGACTTTGGTATCGATACTGAGTACTCGTTCTGGCATCGAGCTCATGGTATCGATACTCTAAAAGTATCAGGGAAAAAGTGTCGATACTACTCAGTATCGGACTCATTAAAATACGTTTTTGGGATACTAAAATTATTTTGTTCTTCAATCGTATATCTAGTTATTTCCTGAAATTAAAACAATAGACATTTAAAATATTTGATTTTTATTTCATGGCAGAACTTACTTCCACGTTAGAAGTAATTTAAACGTTAAATGTACACACATATTTACTTTCACGAATTTTAAATTTCATTAAGAATTTTTGGAAACTTTGTGGGTATGCATTTTTGTAGCCTATTCAATTTTGTATAATATTGTGCAAGTTTTAATTAAAAGTCAACGGTAGTAGGCCACACGGAAAGTTGAATAGGTTACAAAACTGCATACCCTAAAAGTTTCTAAAAATTCTGTATTTTCGTGAACTTTAAAGTAAAGTTTTATGGCCTTATTCATAAAAAATAAAAAAGGTTTATAAACTATAAACTGAAAAATGTATGAAAGTGTCATTTTATTTAAGCTCTTTAAGCCTACTTGATTTTTTATCAATAACGCCATTAAACTTTAACTTATTTGGTTTATGTTATGTAACAGACCACACGAAATTTCAGTTTATTTTTTAATTGAATGATAGTAATCCATATAAGCAAAGAAAATTGGGTTGCTAATGGAAGACAAAATTTAAAGTGTGTTTTTTAAAAAGTATTCGATACTACGAGTACTTTGGAAAGTATCGAGTAAAATCACCAAATAAGGTATCCAGTATTAAAGTACTAATTTTTATACCCTCAGTATCGAGACTTACTCAATATCGATAATATCGTTCGAACCATAGATGCAGCGCGAAGTGACCAACTCCCATCTTTTTGCGCGCGTTGATCATCAGCTGGGTTAATATTTATTTCGTGTCGTTCAAATTCGAATTTTTATGCAGAAACATAAAATTTAATTACACTGCTGATATTTTTAAAACAAAATACCTATATAAAATACACAGAAATTTTCTTTACGCGTGAAAAGCAGTACACAATTGTTTTCTTGGCGTTCATCATGGCATACCTTTTGCGTCTTGCGCTTTCTTGGCAAAAGTTGCGTTTCAGGTTTTTTTTGCAGGAAAGCGTTCCAGGTGCCAAAAAAACTGTAAGTCAAACCACTTTTGTGAGAATAACTTGCTATCTCTCTCTCAGTCAAAAGTTGCAGGTTTTAGTCCGAAGTTTTTCTTCCTGCACGTACATGAAAAGTGTCAAACGATAGGCAGGGTTGCATTTGTAAACAAAAACAGAACTTTAAGCGCCACGGAGACAATCAAATAAATACGTCAAGCATTGCATATGTATGAGGTTGGCCCGTGTCTTGCCCGCAAACGTTCAAATAAACTCTCAATTCAACAAACAATAGGTGTGTACGCGTATTGAGAGGACAAAATTCTCCAGCAGCAAAAGCTCTGAGAATTTAGCAGCATTCGCTCTCAAAGAGACGAAATATCAACAGAAGTACGAGAACGCAAAATTTGCAAAAACTTGCAACCTTCGAAACAGCTGATCAGTTGCACAGTTGCCACTGGTGATTAATTTGGCAATTTATTTTCTGTTTGGTACATTTTCCCCCGATTTGGCATTTTATATAATTGAATAGTTTTCGATAAGAAAAATCTTTTTAAAATACAAATTAATTATATGAATAAGTTATTTTTCTCATAATTATTCGTGATATCACATGGTGACGCATTCAAAAACAAGAGTATCTCCTCCAAACACAATGTAATAGATATAGCACAGATGTAGTTTTAAAATTATAAAATTTTCATTTCAACAATCAACATACCAAAACCGAAAACTTCAGCAAAACAACATTTCAGCATGCTGCATTTGAATCTATTTTGGTATATTTAAGTGTAAATTATGGTACAAACGAAAAATGTCATACGGCAACCATGTTCAGCACACACTAAAGTAAACAAACTGGAGATTAATAGCAAATTAACGAAAAATAAACACAACCAACGTTGTGCATATTAAATTTACTCACTTTTTCGTTGTATACTAGCATTAATAATAAAATTTGCAATAAATAACTCAAAAATGCCATATTTTCTTTTGTTTATTTACAAACATGTGTTTGTGATCAGCTGATTTTCTAACTTGCAAGTTTTAGCTGGGAAAAATTTTTCCAGCAGAAATTTGCAGCTCTCTTTCACATTTTGCTCTATCAATTTTCCCTACTTTGCAAGTTTTTTGGGTACGAGAACGCAAAACCAGTAAAAGTTTTCTAAAACTTTAGATAGTTGGGCGTACGAGTACACTCCTAATTTCTTTTTCTTTTCCGCGCTCTTACTCACCACGACGATCAGAAGGCAAGTGCGCTTGTTATCTGCCAAGCATAACGCGAAACGGTTGATAAAGATATTTGATCGCCTCCATGGCGCTTTATATTAAAAAAAATGGAAGTAGTTACAAGAAAAGTGGGTTTTCGCGTTCCAGGTGACTTTTATTTAGTCTGTTCCAATAGCAGTCCGGTTTACAGGATTTAGTCAGAACTTACAGGAAGTCGTTCCTATTGACATAAAACCTGTAAGTGGCAACACTTTTGGGAGAGTAACTGAGCAACTGTTCCTAGTCAGAAGTTACATGATTTAATCCGGAGTTTTTTTCCTGTAAGGTCATGAAAAGTGGCAAACGATCAGCTGATTTACATGTGCAAACAAAAACAGAAAGCGGTGAAAGCAAAGAACCTTATATTTGTTAAAAAGTGGAAGTAAACAACGAAATATTTGAATATGTATAGATCTTAACAATTATTTAGTGATATTTCAGCCAAATCAGTGTTGTACCATTGGCATGTAAACAAACCGACTGACGTTTTTACAGGAAATAGTCCTTTTTGCGTTCCCTTGCACTTCTGCATCTGTTCTCCTTTTACTCTCACTTGAGAGAGTAAAATTGTAGTTTGACAGTTCCACAGGTTTTAGTCCGAAGTTCAAAGGAACAGACTAATTGTTTCGCTCTCGCTCCAAGAGAGTAATCTTCTTATTATTTGACAGTTTTACAGGTTTTTACACGAAGTTATCTGGAACGCAACTAATGTTATAAATTTTACGCAAGCCACAAAGTTTTATCTGGCATCAGCATAAACGACTCTGAGTGCGGCTGTTAATGATAAAGTCAGGGAATGCTAATGATAAAATCAGGGAATGAAGTCCGTGCAATGTCAGCTAAGTAAAAAAAATCTTTGTTAAAAATTGGGATGAATATTATTGTTCATCAAAGTTTTCTTACAATTGTAATGACTAATGTAATGATTAAATAGTTGGTCCCCAATAGCCGCTGAATCTACAATACCCTTCGTTCCCCTAACTGCAAGGAGAAAAAATGTTTCCACCATTAGGCTACCTCAATAAAAAAGTTTTACAGAGAACTTAAAATATTTTTTGCCACTATGATCGTAAACTAAATGGTTACCGGTAAATAAAGCTCCTGCCAGCCGTCATGGTGTAGTGGTTAGCATTGCGTGCTAGCACTTCAGAGGGCCTGGGTTCAAGCCCTGGACAAAACAACATCGCAAAAACTAAAAATATCGCTAATTTTGAGTTTTCGAAAATTTCCTTATATTACTTAATAAACTGAACTTAAAGAAAATGAATCACACAAAAGTTATTTCTTTCTCAAGGGATTTTAAACAATTTGATATACATATATTTCATTTTGATAAATTTTTTGATAGCGATCAATTTAATATATTTCATAACGCTAAATCGTCCGATACGGGAGATGTGTCCATATAAGCTCTTATTGGTTTTTTCATATTATTTACGATATTCTGACCACAAATTATTAAGCTAAAGGTGAAGTTAATCAAATGACGTGTAATGTACATATGTATTTAGGCAATTTGGGAAAAAACATTTGCGTAAGAATGGTAACCCTTGTCATTTTTCTTACCAGCAGCTTTGACTTCAGTAAAAATTGGAAAAGTGGAACGCTAATGACTTTTATTTACTTTAGTTTTTAAATGAATCTACGAATTATGCAAAAATCTATGTATACATGCACATAGGTATGTGGGTGTGTGTATTTTCACTACGACCTTATTAAAAGTTTAATA
>NW_023458557.1:51041531-51070590 GCF_013731165.1 Rhagoletis pomonella
TAGTACCACACCGTTTATTACATTTTGCCTGTATGGGTGTATATATTTATGTATAAAAGCTCCAATTGATTTTTATGAGACCGACATTACCAAGCTGTACACAGACTTTGTAACACAAAATGCTATATTTTATATCAGTCAAATATACTAGTACTTTTCTTGCCATAGCTATCAACTTAAAGTTCGATTGCTTTCTTTTGATATTTTTGCATAACTACTCTTCTCCGTACGTTGATTTTTTTTGTACATATACTTATTGACTCCCTGCTTAATCGGTGTGTTTATAGTACCATTCATATTCTTTTTAATATCATTCAAATTTATTTGGGTTCCTTCAAATTTCATTTGCATTGGCAAGTCTTTTCCTTTACTTTTTACTTGTTACTTTTGTTGCCGACATCAATATCAAACATCCTTTTAAAGTTTAAGCTGCATTCCGTGGTTTTCCCATTAAATGCAAATCTTCCTCATTGAAATGAATTCGAGCGCGATTTGCATATTTGTCGCCAATTGGTGGCTTTGAAGCGAACAGTATTGAAAAACCACCAGGTGTGAAAACCTCCCTTCGACAGACCAACGAATATTTTTGGCCAGAGGCATACATTTTCTTGGTATGTTTTTAGTATTTCTTTAATTGCAATCGTACAGCACGTTTAAGGCACTCTGATTGACCTTGTCAGCTCCCAACCCAACTGCTGACAAATACCTTAAGTAATCAAATCACAATCAGCTGTTATCCATAGGAAAACCAGAAAGTCGAAAGTGTTGACTAGAGAAATAAATTAACCACCGTATACTTTAGTCTGCTGACGTGTGTACAATTAACTGTAGTAATAAAGGACAATAGCAACGGCTGATGATTTTCGAGATAAGAGCCATAAGGTGGAAGTAGCGCGATAGTCAAACAAAGAAACAACCGAGGCGTACGAACTGTACTTCAAACAATTTGTTGGCGATTTAATCGATTTCAGTCGATTCAGTACTTATGTACATACACTTGCTAGCGAACTTACTACATTCTATAAAAACACAAACGCTTCAGTACAAGGAACGAAAGGTTATACAAGTTTTCTCATTAATTATAGCCAACAAATTGGGCTGCTCTGGTGAGCACAACGGGCTGATTGCACATACATAAATCCGTTGAGGATAAGCCACAATATTTATATACACGTCTTGTATGTATGTATATATGCACTAGTGCTTATAGGTACATTTCCAACATTTTCTGTCCTTAACGTTAGGTATAATCAGTAGGAATTAGTACAATAAAAAGTAGCACCGTTGACGTGATAGAAGTGAAATTTCTTTAAAAAACCTGAGTACCAGTGTTGCCAGTTGAGCTGTTTTCCGGCTATATTTAGCCGGTTGCGACAGCAAACAGTCGGAGAAAATTCGGTTTAGCCGGCAGCCGATTTGTTAGCCGATTTTGCTATTTTCTAATTGCCTTATTTTATAAAAATTCAAATATATACACAAGTTTCTATTTTTTTAAATTTAGCGATCCAAAATATCTTAGAAATGGCTAGTCTTATCTCGGAGAAAAATTTCATGTCGGACTGTATTATATAATATTTAAAGATAATTTTTTCTAACCCGAAAAGTCTTTAGATAGTGAACCGATTTCAATGATTTTTAGTTTGAGTGACCCAATTACATATAAATTGGGACGCAATACTTTAGATGATTAAAACCTTACAAATTTTGCTGAAATTTTTCAGAATTTTCATAATTTTTACACAAAGTCTGAAATTTGGTTGTATATGGTGTTTTTTAAGTCATCAGCTATATATTCATAAAAAAATATTAAACAGTAAATTAACTAAAGAAAAATAGGCAAAACTTGCTAAAATATCGCGTTCCAGTTCATTAATGAATTTTTTCTAAAGAAGTATTTTGGAAGGATGAAGTTTTATTCGCAACATGAAGGAGAATAGAAGACCACGCATTTCGACTCTCTAGGTAGACAATACCTGTGAATAATTGTGTCATGGTGCCAACTAGAGATGGGCACGGGCCGGGCTTTTGGCAAGGGCCCGGCGGGCCCCTGCGTAAGCCCTTGGGTACGGGCCGGAATATTTGCTGACAGCACGAACTCGTGCGTGCATGGGCGTTCAGTTAAATTTCATAAAAGCACGAATAAGCACGAAAAAGCCCGTTGCTAATACTACAAATTTAGATAAGCTTTTGTTTTTATACAAAAACTCTTAAAACTCTTTTGATAAGAGAAAAGCAAAAAAAGAAATATTAGGAAACCGATAGAAAAAATTAGATACTTAGTAGTTTTGTTTACATATCTGTACAAACCATGATAAAAACATTACAAGGTAAAATCATTGAGAGGCAGTCTGACGTTTGCCAACAATATAATTTTAAAATTCGAGCTCAGGCTCACACACACATTCTCATTTTTAATCTCAAACAACAACAACTGTGAACAATTTCATTTTTTTATTTTCAATTTTATATGAATTTAAAATGTTTGCAAACGTCAGAAAAAAATCATGGCCGACGAATTGAGAGAATGGTTTTACCTTCTAATGTTTTTATCATGGTACATACAATACCTTCCAATATATTATAAAAATTTTGATGTATAAAATTGATTCGCTTAAGTAAATATACATACATAAACACAAAATAAACAAGTAAGAAAGTCTAAGTTCGGGCGGAGCCGAACATTAAATACCCGGCGCAAGTATTAAATATATGTTTTCCACCTTTCCGAAAGCTACCGCTACATGATAAGCCGGGGTGTATACATTTTAAGTAAATTAGCGTCCTTAAATTTCGAAATATTGAAATTTCAAGCATTTCTGAAATTTACCGTTATATGAAAAGCGGGCTCAATTTTAGTCCGATTTCAACAATTTTCAACGGTTTGCTTTTATGTGGCAAGCACAATAACCATACCGAGCTTGGTACAAATTGCTAGAACGGTTAGCGAGATACATATATGTGATCACAAGTGGGCGGTGCTACGCCCATTTTCCAAAATTTTGTCGTAAACGTATTTATTGGTAAAGAATTGTTGCAACCATCAATTTTGAATAAATTAGCTTCAATATTTACTGATTTATCGAAGATTTTGTATTTCTCGAAATTACCGTTATATGGGATGTGGGCGTGGTTATTGTCCGATTTTAGAAATTTTCGGCCATTTGGTATGCTGTGCCAGGAGCAACAACTGTGCCAAGTTTGGAAGAAATCGGTGTAGCGGTTACCAAGATATACACATGTAACCATAAGTGGGCGTGGCTACGCCCATTTGCCAAAATTTTGTAATATTCTTATTTTTCGTCTAAAACTCATTGCAAATATTAATTTTGAGTGAATTATCTTCAGTAGTTACTAAAATATCGCAGTTTTCGTTTTTCTGAGAATTACCGTTATATGGGAGGTAGGCGTGGTTATTGTCCGATTTCGCCCATTTTCAATACCATCCGTCCTACGCCCAAAAGAAGTTCACGTACCAAGTTTCGTTAAGATATCTCGATTTTTACTCGAGTTATCGTGTGCACAGACGGACGGGCGGACGGGCGGACGGACGGACGGACAGACAGTCACCGCTTAATCGATTTCTCTTTTCATTCTGATCATTTATGTATACATTTGTCTATATCTATCTCGATTCGTTTTGCCTGTTACAAACAACCGTTATGTGAACAAAGTTATAATACCCTTGTGCACAAGTGCGCTCGGGTATAAAAATATGTACATACATATGTATACATACAATAAAAGTTGGCTCTTTATTTCCGGGCTGGGACATGTCCCGTCGTGCCGGGACGGGCCGGGCCCCACTAAAATACTTAATGTGCGGGCTCGCGCGTGTTTTTGAAAGTTGATTTTGCACTCGTGCCGGGCCGGGCCTGAAAATTTAAGCCCGTGCCCATCTCTACTGCCAACATACTTTATTGTTGCTTGTTATTGCTCACTGAAAGGCATGTGCAGAGAGTGAGCAGGTCATAAAAATGGCAACGTATCGAATATATGGGCATCAAAATAAAATTTAATAGTTTAATTATTAAAACTTAAAAAACGACCGGCTTGTTAGATATGAATGAATAGCGTTTTCTTTTCTCGAAATAATGTTGTCTTGTTTTCCGCAGCCTTTTCACAGATTTACGTGTTAAACGAAAATAATTTGTAATTAATTTACCAGTCTCTGTTTTTGTGATTAACAAGTGGTGTACAGTATAACCTTCCTTTGTCAACTAAAAATAATTTAATGAATCTACAGTCTTTCTACTTGTGTGTGTGAAACATGTGAATTCTAGTTAAAACATTATAACCGTTTTTTTTGTCCACAATCAAACATATTAATGCAACCTTTAAATATAAAATGAGCTTTGAAGTTACAGATTACTTGAGGTAACAGCCCTTAGTCGGTCCGCCCAAAAAATTCTGGCAACACTGCTGAGTACCATAAAATTTGATGTATAACCATGGCACAGCAAAGCTTAGGCGATTCAGTTACATAGGTTAGGTTGGAAATTGAACGTTCATTTCTTTTGATTTTATTCTTTTTGCCGATTTATAATTTATTTATTCGTTTTCAATTAACCATCCGGTAACACCACCTTATTTGAATTCGCCTTGCTATCATCCTCACATATCCAAATAAAACTTTTTCGTTTGAGCTCAACTTGAAGTTCAGTTGGGAACTAAGGTATTTCTAAAAACTCCAACGTTGCTTCCTACCAGTATCTCGGGTGGAGAATCATAGCGTTCCCAATAAAAAGGACATTTTTCTTTGTATGGAAATAGGACTGTTTCTCAAGTTGAGAAAAAGATAGTTGTCAACTGGGATCTCAAATATGGTTCTCCAATTGGTCTCAAATTTCTCCTTTTTAATTGTCGCGACATAGAAAAATTTAGAATTTTATTTTTTACACGTTTAGTTAAATAAATATCGTATTACAATAACAAATTTTTAAATTGGGGGTTTTACTATTTCCCTTTTTAATTTACAGTTTGAATTGTTTCACTTGCTATGCATGCAATAGTAAATTCTTCCGTCAAGCGCTATACAAGGTCAGAATTAATATCACCGATGACAGTTAAGTCCTAGGTGGATTTTTATATAAGAATCTAATTTTTGAGAAAAGTGCAGGTATCCCAATAAACACCAAACAAATATTTATTAATCCTCAAGTTGATATCCAAGATCATTCTCCAATTCATCTCTAATATTGGACTACATGTTCATCAGTATATCAAAGAGCAATGTTACTACAACATCTGATTAGATTTGTTTTCATTAGTACATATGTATGTACCAAATTTGCTACAGAACGAGGACGAGTTTGTCATTCATACTCCCATACTCCCCAAGGAACGATTATACCACTATTTTGTGAGATAGTTAACTTTCTTATTAAAATTTATAAAGTGACTCAAACGATGTCACATTGAACACTGCTAAAGCACAGTGCTTGGAATAATTTGCGATCACACTTTTCCTTTCACGTCTTGATATGGTTTCTTATGCCATTTACAGTATTATTTAAATCTTACGACTGCAGGGAGAAATTTATATTGGGTATAAAACTCTCTTAACTCTTGGAGGAAAAGCTCGTTTGTGCGTCGTGCAGGAAACAGCACTTAGGCTATAATAAGAGTAAATATACCGCACTTACCGAGGTGGGGCCGAAGCACAGAAAGGAGCCTGCTGTTTCAGCTTCTCAAGACAGGAAGGGCAAATAAGGTGTATTCCAACACCATTCAGCGGTTTGTGCTATCTTACTTAGGGATGTCAGTGGCAAAAATACATTTTTTCTTTGATTCGATGCGTCGAAATGTACATCGATTTTCATAGGATATTTCAGATAATGTTTCACAACAAAGTAAGCAAAATTGTACGAAATTTGTAACTGAGCTAATTATTTCTCTAACGGAACTTTTTTGAGCCATTTTTTTGTGCAATTTTGGAATGTCGGTTCAATGTTCCAGTTTTC
The DNA here is from genome assembly GCF_013731165.1 of Rhagoletis pomonella. NCBI lineage: Eukaryota > Metazoa > Arthropoda > Insecta > Diptera > Tephritidae > Rhagoletis > Rhagoletis pomonella. The sequence goes on from NW_023458557.1 coordinate 51,047,492, forward strand.
AAAAAACACCGATGCATCGACATATCGCTGTATCCATATTTTTCCGACATCCCTAATCTTACTTGCTTAATGGAGTAGCTACACTTTTACTGAGTGGTATAACTGGTTGCGGGCTATGAAATACTTGATCCAAGGTCTTTCAAACCGAATCAGTAGGAATTCCCGTGTGACGTGACACGAACGAGTATGGAGAGTTAAATAAATTCGTTATATTTACCAATATAGTTTAGCTGCGACTTGCATTGCCTACTCTAAAAGGCTGGCCAATGACTTGCGCGCATTTGGGCAATGCCCCTCCACCTATTTTCCATCAGGTTTTCCCTGTCCTTCAGAACTGAAAATGGCTGGGAATACCGAAGGCTGCGTGCTATCCTTGGACATTGAGAAAAATGTCTATATCTCTGCCCCCAGTAAATTTTACCTCGCTCTACACGGAACCAATTTTTTAAACCTTTAAGTGGCATTAAGTTGGTTAAGTTTAAAAGATTTCCAAAAACATTTGGGGATACTCCCCAAAATATCAAAATACTCCCAAAAAATTAATTTTTTTACTACTCAAAAAAAAAAAAAGAAAAGGCGTGTTTTAATACTTACACCCTTATTCTAGAACCCGAATTTTCCTAATTCGTAATTCGTAGCTATGTTACATCCACATGCTGCAACCCTTGCGGAAACATGTGCAGCATTGGCAGCTATAAGTTGTTTTTCGAAGACAGCTGAATGAAAGAAAACAAAGTGGAAAGGAATTAAAAAAATACTCATCAAGTGCTTATTTATTGTAAAATTCTTTAATTTTACATATTTTGAAGGAAACGATGGATTCTATTGCATTTCCAATAATAACGCGCTATGGACATGATTTCACAAAGATATGCGCAGCTGTCGGGTATAAGTAGTAGAATCTATGTCAGCTTCTGGTTGAATTGTTGAAGCACAAGCCAGAACTCCCCCTATGCCTGAAGAGCTGGTTCTCAATCCAGTTAATGTAATAACATCTTCCAAGCCGTTGAAAACATGCACTTTGTTAGGTCCACCACCTGTTGCGCTTGCTTCTGCCTTCGGCCGCGCTTATTTAGAGATTATAACCCTTAGGGCCGTTTTCTGAAATATCCTTTAACTTTAAAAATAAAGCTATGTCTAAAGTTAAGCATTTATATTATCGGTTTTTGACGTATGTTTGTTTCTTGGTTGTAAACCAATAGAAAACCAAAAATAAAATGCTTTACTTCAGACACAATCACAAATTTTAATGCAACCTTTAAATATAAAGTGAGCTTTAAACTTACAGGTTACTTAAGAAAACGGCCCTTACTAAGTAGAATTATCCTTTGTGTTGCCGGAGAAGAGGAGCATCTCAGAGGCATACAACATTTATTGTGCATATAACTCCGGCTACGCCATCCACAGTATATTTGCGCAGAACCCACATCGAAATTTACAAAAAAGTGCATAGTGCGAACCGAATTTATTAATAAACTAATGTTTTGAAATTTGAAACATTTCTTTTAAATAAATTATAATCCTTTGATTACGCGTGTATGTTAAAGTTTTTCGATTCGGGTTATGGGTTTGGATTCAAGATTCTCGATGAGGGGCAACAAACATTCTTTTTTGTTCGTTTATATAAATCAGTGGATAAAAATATACGTATAAGCGAGATGCAAATTTATCTGTTTAAAAGAACACCACTTATATTTCCTGCAAACACTCATCGATTTACATCTTTTATATCGCTTCCGACACAGAATAGTTTTCGTACCAAATTACGCAAAAAAGCTGTCAATTCCCTACTCGTTCGTTTTTAGGCATGCCATTGTTACGAATTTCAAAAGTTCGAACATACGATTTGGATTGCAGCATACTATTTCTACGATTCGTAGCAAAATCCGAATACGAAAGAGTTGCAGAATAGGGGTGTTAGAAGTCGGAAAAAAACGCTGATCGCTGACTCAAGATCACTTTGTATTGCATAAATATTTGAACAAGAAGGCTCCATTTCTGTTCCTGTTTTGTATTCAAAGCAGTGTTGTCAACCTTTCAGTTTCAAAAAGCACTGAAACTTGGAAAAAAGCTTTTTTCCACACTAAAAGCTCTAAATTTTTTTGAATCAAAGGATACTTCTTTCATAACAGATTGAATTTAACAAAAAGTAAAAAAACAAGTAATTTTTAGCAAAAAAAAAACCGACTTCAACTCCCATATAAAAAAATAAATATATATATATATATCTCATGATCCACTGATCGGATCTCAACCAGATTAGTATGGGACCACCTCTGAGACACTACCTTTCCGATGCAAAAAGAATTATCGAAATCGTTTGACGTGGTCTAAAGTTATGTTACCGCATAACTACCGCATAACCCATACATAAAAAAAAAAGAAAAAAAAATATTCCGACGAACTGATAACCTCCTCCTTTTTTGGAAGTCGGTTAATAAACAATATTTCCAAGCATAAAGCAATACACACAACTTTTTCGATTTCATGACCTTTGAACACACATGCCATGATGACTCATGCTTATGAAGTAAATAATACCGAAGTACTGCACATTAAAACTGGTATACATATCTCGAGAAAGAAAAATTTAATCGCAACAAACTGAAATAAATTTTAAAGGGGAAGAGTAATACTAAATGATGCCTTAACTAGAAAACGTCCTAGAGCAATTCTGAGGCCATATTTGGATTTTGCACCAAAACATCTACAAGATACGATGCGTTTTACTTAGGTGGTAAAAAAGTCAAAATTTGTACAAATAATTAGAAAAGAAATGCTTAACTTACCTGCGTAGGTACTAGCATTTTCAACGTGAATTCAACTTAACAAGAACGTGGGTTTCCAACTTCAGCTCTTTATCAATCATGGTTGCATGTTAGTACATTTACAAAGCAGGCACTAGGCACTAAGCACTAAATCTAGTGCTTAAAGGACCAAGTTGGCAACTACATAAATAAAAGTGGAAGTATTTTACGAAGTATTAAAAAATTAAAAATAAAAAGTTTCAGTAGTTTACACAATTTAGGGCCGGTTGTTCAATGTCTGGTTATCACTACTTGCCGGTTAAACATCATTATCGACGTTTTCGACATCATGCATATAACATGTGATCGATAAAGCAGTCGTTGTACTTAACCGGAGCTTCTACCTCCGATTTGTGCTAATCAGACATTGAATAACCGGCACTTAATCATTTAATATGTTGGCTCTGAATCGCAAACAGTTAACAACAATAAATTCGGCACTTGAAGAGCAGATGCTCTAGGCTTTCCATTTTATCTAAATTGCACTGGGTACATAAAGCATTTGGGTCTATTTTATAAACCAGGCCTTCGATGTAAAACCTTATGTTGTACTTCGTCGACAGGCGAACTTGGGCAAACATTTTACTCATGTAGAAGTTTTTCCTAAAGAGAAGATATGGGGCCACACTTTCGTCGAGTAATCGTAAAATTTTACAGTTCATGGAGGGTGAAATTTCAAAAGACGATCAATGCGCTCAAAAGCTAGTTGCTCTAAAGCTTTCCAGGCATCCGAGCTCAGCGTCTCCCATATATGAGATAAGCCAATTTTGTTTAAGAATTGGTTGAATTGTGTTACCCACTTGTATTCAGGTTCCGCATTTGTGTTTAAATGATAATAAACCAGTCTAAGGAAGCAACTTTTTGGGAGGCGATTTTGTTCTATTTGCAGTAGAGAGATTATATATTTCCAACCCATTTTGAATATTTTTGATTCAAAGAAAACTTAGAAATAGAATAGTAATCAGTTGTCACCACAAGGTTGTAAGCCATGCAGAGAGCGCAAAAAACTGCGGAAGCAGTGTCCGGAGGATGAACCAGACTAGGCCAAGCATACTTTGAAATGCCATCAAATAATAACTTAAGAAAGCTTTATTACATGGCAGTTGAGATGTGCATGTGTAAAAATTTCATTCATTAAATTTATGAAATTTTTGCACATACAGCAATACACAGCATGCATTTAGGCGCCCGGTGTGGTGCTGTGACATAGCCCCAAGTGGCATAGCTCCAGTATTGAAATTTGGTACTAAATACGTCACTCCTCGTGTAGTAACATAAACCCAATTTTTACTTGGGGTTATGTCACTATATAAGGAGTGACATATCAAATAAAACACCTCTTTGAGGTAAAATTTTCGAGTGACGAAAGCTGAACTAGAAAAACAAAATTTATTATATCAATTTAGTGACGAAAATTATTACTATTACTAGACTATTTTTCGTCAGTTTCCAGGGCAGTTAAATAAATGTGTATAATTTTCGTCACAAAATTGATATCATAAATTTTTTGTTTCTAGTTCAGCTTTCATAACTCGAAACTTTTATAAAACTTGAATATTTTCTGGACACACTCTGCAAGACCAACGATACCTCAAACATGTCGATTGGAGTCTGGATAAAAACTTAAAAAATCTCGTGTATATATAAGCGAGTCATTTCAGCATGCTACTGTGGCTGCTTTCGTCACTCGCGCGCTCTGCCGTGTGCTGTGATTTCCAAACGAAAAGGCCACAAATTCCAAATCACTCATGCATTTTCGCAAACCAAAAGAATTTGGAATGTGCAAAAGTAATGATAAAATGTTTATCAAAAAACTGTCATAGAAGCTGGCTTTCCTTCCATTATTTTCTTGTCAACGCCTATAGGCGATCTAATATTACAACCATGTACTTGGGTATAACTGAGAATCATTACTTAATAGACGCCACATTTTCTGAGATTCCACGATGTGGATACAAGCAATTATTTAGTAGAATTCTCCCTTCTGTGTTAGGGCTTATAACGCTTACTAAGTAGAATTATCCTTTCTGTGTCGCCGGAAAAGAGGGGCGGAATTAGTTTTGCCAGATCTTCTTTCTGCGTAGGCGGCCTTCGGCCGTGCTTAGGAATTATAACCCTTACTAAGTAGAATTGTCATTTCTCTGTTGCCGGAAAAGGGGGGCGGAAGTCTTTTTGCGCAGAACTTCTTTTTAACCGACTTCCAAAAAAGGAGGAGGTTATCAGTTCGTCGGAATATTTCTTTTTGCATCGGAAAGGTAGTGTCTCAGAGGTGGTCCCATACTAATCTGGTTGAGATCCGATCAGTGGATCATGAGATATATATATATATATATATTTTTTACATGGGAGTTGAAGTCGGTTTTTTTTTTGCTAAAAATTACTTGTTGCGTATAAAGGAAAACAAAATAACATAAATGTAATTACAACGAAAAGGGTAGAGGTAAGGACAAAGATAGAAAAATATGAAGTATAACCTTAAGGTTATAACGTTAAATTTTCACGTTTTATTCACAATTTTGAACCCATGAAATACGTATGTACATTAGACTGCATCACCAAAAAAAATTGTGATTTTTCCAGCGGGATTACAAAATCTATTATATTTGAAGACGTCCACCAAAACGTTTCGGAAAAATATTAAGATTTAGGTGAGATGGACCGATTTGAAAATACCTCCAAAATTGGAGTTTCTTATGAATAAAAACAGTTTCCTCAAGAACTTTTTGAAAAAAATTCCATCAGATGACAAAACAGATTAAGCTTAAAGAATATGCATACAAATATTTAAAAATCTTTTCAACGGAATCGTAATAAAGAGATTTTCGAAGCTGTGTTTTACTTTTTTCAATGATTGATTTACGAAAAACTTTAATAACTAGGCCAAAACTATTCTGATTTATACTTGTAGGGTTTCGGTAGAAAGCTATTTTCCCACTATTTTTATTTTTGTGCAAAAAAAATCATTCATGTCGCAATTATTTTTATTTTTTTTCAAATACCAACACATCTTAATTCAACTCAGAATGACGCTCGTTCATCCTACCTTTCTCTTTCATGCATGAGTTATTAGCAAAGAAATAAAAAGGGTGAGAAAATACCATTCCAATGATTTCTCAAAACTATACTATATTTCTTCAATTACAAATAGAAATGTATCTCAGTAATTTGCATGAAAAAATTTGTATTATGGATGACCTTTATACTGAAATAACAATATTAAATGATATATTCTTTAAAGTAAAGGTCATTGTGAGTTTATATCCAAAAAAGGTAACATAACTGAGAAAGAATTAACAAATTTACTTAAAATTTTTTCATTTCTTCTCTTTATTCCAACAACTTCGGCATTCACAGGAAGAACTGTTCCATCACTTGAAAATCGTGTTTACTTTCTCTTAAAAGTAAAATACTATATATATTTATTTGAAGTGCACTATATTTTTTCCACTTTTTTACCTCAAAAGTCTAAATCGAAATAACTTTGGTTCAGTTATTCAAGTTTTTCTTATGCCAAAGTTGAAAAACAGCATCAAAAATCTCATTATTACGATTCCGTTCAACATTTAAATTCTTATTTTTTTTAAATATTTTTATGCAAATTTTTTAAGCTTAAACCATTTGGCTGAGATTTCCTATAATGAACCATTTCCGATATCACCCAAAGTATTACGAATTTTTTTATGAAATTCGCAGGGGGTGTTGAGGAGGTGCTCATTGACCGATATCATCAACATTTTGTGTACAAATGCTAATAGTTTTTAAGTTATTCGTTATTAAAATTTCCCCAGTGCTTCACAATTATTTTTTTATAAACACTGCACTAATCACTTTTCTTTTTATTAATACACCATCTTTTCTTCATAAACAAATGGATGCACATCTTAATGCTTATAAAAGTGATCTTAAAATATTTTTCTATTCTCAAAGAATCGTAAACACACAATTGTTTAGCGATGGCCGCCATGAATGAGGTGCCACATCGTTGAAAATGTTAATAGTTCTTTTTAGCCAAAAATACTTTGTGATGCATTACGGGATTGAAGGCGAAAAGGAAAATATTAATTTCACGGTCTTATTTATGCACATATATTTAAGAATTTCTTTTAAATCGGTGATATATATATTAATATTATGGTAAAAATATATTTTAATGTATATAGTGCATTTTGAAATATTTAATCGGGCGATTTAAACGAATACAAAACGTAGATGGCGGTGCCGTTTAAACGTCGTCGTAACATTAAATTTCACTGTAAATTTTATTCATGTGGCAACCTCTCTCTGACGCTCTTTCTATTTAATTTACGGTTGTTTTCCATTTCCACAAAAGCGGCATAGCTATCTTTCGTTTATTTCAAGGTGTATTAAACAAGGTGGTGTTGGGGCGACAGCTGAGTTTTTCGCCGTGGAGGCCATTACGTCAAAATGATGTGTTTGTTGTAACTCATACCAATGACAGTATGGACATCAGCGTATAATTTGTTAGTGTGTGTTTTTACTTATATACGGCCAACACCACCTTGTTAAATACGCCTTGGTTTATTTCATTTCTTTTGGTTACGGTAAGTTCTATTATATTTGTCTTAATTACCATCAACAAGCACTGGTGCAGCAAGAGGCAACAAATTAACCGCGCTGCAAATTAAAAATATGTGGGCCTATAAGGTTCGCGACAAGTTGGGTACGGTGAAGCAGTGCATCGCATTTGCCGAGCAAAACAGCATGATGCTGCGGACGAAACTATTTACAACCCACAGAACACCTATGGCGATATATGGCATGGGGAATGCCGATTTAGGCAGCTTTCGTTGCCGGAGGAGCCAGTGCCGAACCAAGTCGAGCGTATCGAGAGCCAAGGGAACTTGGTTCGAGAACGCCAAAATATCACTGCCCCATATATTTTATATGATGTATTGCTATTCGCGGCGCTACACAGTGTATTATTTCCATATTCTATAAAATATTAATTACATTATTTTATGTCGCCAAATTTCTAAACAACGCCAAAAATGTTTTTAGAAATGGCTGATAAAGACGAAAGACTAACAACTAAAAAATTTGAATCAAAGTGTAGGGCGGAACGGGTTTTGATTTGGAAAATTAACAAGCGCAATAATTTTAAACTTGTATATTTGAAACTGAATCTCAAAGTTTAATTTGTCGGTGTTATGTAATTTATGCAACAATTGCTAAAATACCAGTTTGCTTTTATTTTTTAGGTATGTTGTTTTTAATGAATATAAATTTTTGGGATTTTAGTAAACTAGGACTGAGTATTTCATATTAAAGTAAAACGATGCTAACTTAAATTTTTTTTAGCAATTTATTAATTTCATTAGACCCACAAACTCGTTATCCGCTATTATTCGATAAAGTTTGTATCTCAGTTTATTTGCCACTCTTCTTAGACTTTAAACAACATAATTTTAACTGCTGGAAAGTGCAGGTTTTGATGAAATTTTCTTTTTTTTAGGCCTACTAGGAATTTCATTTTCTTCAAGTAATTCATTTGCATTTTATCTCGACCGATATTGTATTTTGGCTTTGAATAGAGAAAGCCCGATTCATTACCTTTCCACTGGTATCCCATTTTTGCAAATAGAGCAAGAAATATTGAACTTATAACGGAGTTTTGTTGATCAAACTTGACTTTTTTATCGATAATTTCCAAGCCCATAATTAAAAAAAATATATATATGTGACCTGGTCTACGAAAAGGGAGCTTACGTGCGAAAACTAGTTTTCTGTGAAAAAGCTGTTAAAAGTAAGCAACTCGTTTCGTCAGTTTCTCATTATCTCGTTAATTGTTCTCCGCGCCGGACGTCCAGTAAGTGTGGTTATTGGTCCAGTAAGTGTTGTTGTTGGTCGGAATATTATTATAGTTCATCGTGTAAGTTGCTAGTGTGGAACATTTAAAAAAGTAACACTGAAGAAGTGACGTTTACTGTTTCTGTTGATTATCGTCTTCGCATTTCGCATGAAATGAAACATGAGTGTTGATGAGGAGTTCAGTGCCGTATACGGACAATATTTCCATGAAAAGGATGATGAAAACGATGATGAAAACTATGAAGAGAGCGATGATGATGAAGACGAAGTATGTGTATCTCAGGCAGAAGATGATACCGAACAAACTTTTGTTAAGATGGACCTGTATGTTGTTGATGTAAAGGAGGAGGAGCTGGTAACAAAATTTCTGTCAAAAGATTGTTGTAATAATGAATGCCATACACTGATACCACGGGAAATGATCGAGAGTACGCGGAACATTTGTTTAGAGATTTCGAAAAATTAACTTGATTTAGTGATACTAAGTCACATCGAATCTGGAATTATGAGTAACGAAAAGCTATAAAGTGTATACGCAAAGCTTGCTGGGCGGAATAAATATGGACAGAGACAGGATACAGAAGTTATGAGGCATAGAATTCAATTTACCTTCTACAGAGTACCAGTTTGTCGTTCGTTTTTCCTTTTTGTACATGCCTGTACGACGAAGCGTTACGAAAATTTAGTACGTCATTTTCACGCACAGGGTGTAACAGTACGCCAACACGGACTGGCAAATAAACCGAGTACACATCCAAAGTCATTTAAACCGGCTGACATCGAAAAAGCTGTTAAATTCATCGAGTCTATAGCCGATTTAATGGCTCTTCCACTGCCCGGACGACTCCTAAAATTTAAGGATTTTCGGATAATGAAACTGCCATCCAGCGAGACGAAGTCCTCAATTTATCGAAAATACATTTCTTCACTCAGTGATGACGAATTGAAGATGAGTAATTGCAGTTTTCGACGGATATGGTCCAAATACATACCCCATGTTACAGTTATGAAACCAGCGGATGATCTCTGCGATGTCTGCCGTGGTAAGTAGCTCATTATTTTCTCATTTTATAGTTGTATCAAACGTTGAGATTAAATTCAGTATTTTTTCTTTTAATAGGAAACACAATATCGATTGCGCAAGCCAAAGGTGTTACTGACATTGAACGCGCACAGAAGCTTAATCAATTTCTTGATCACCTCCACCGAGCCCGAAATCAACGAGAATATTATCAAAGTTGGTGTAGAAATACTGACCCTACAGCAGTCGTTCTGTCATTTGATTTTGCCCAAACCGTTCACTACCCTGTCAGTCCACAACAACCTGGTACAGCATACTTCAAAGCAACCAAGAAGTGCGGAGTCTTCGGAATAACAGACGAAAAACAAAAAGTTCAGGTTAGAATTTCAAACTGAATCATAGGAGCTCAAATTGCTCGCCTTTACAGGCGATTATATTTTTTTTTTTACAGTACAATTACATGATAGACGAAAAAGATGACGTTGGTAAAGGACCTAACTGTGTTGTGAGCATCCTGCATTATCACCTGCAAACCTACTATAAAGACATTGAAACACTCGTTCTTTTCTGTGACAATTGTGTTGGGCAGAATAAGAATAACACTGTACTATCATATCTGCAATGGTGTTTGGCTCGGGGTCTTAACAAAACTATTTTATTCAATTTTCTACTTACCGGGCACACTAAGTTCGCGCCTGATCGTTACTTCGGTATTTTCAAAAGTAAGTATGCCGTCAGTAACATCGACACGTATGCAGATTTACTGCAGTGTGTCGAGGCATCATCACCTGGGGGTTATAATAAAGCTGTATCGGCTGAAAAAGTCGTCTGGTATGAATGGGACAGCTATTTTAAACCACTGTACAAGTCACTTGTTGGAATAACGCAATTCCATCATTTCATAATCTCTACAGATTGTGTAAAAACAAAGAAATTCGCAGACAGTGAAGAAGTGCAGTCCTTTAAGCTTCTGTTAAAACCTATCGATCCTGAAATGCCGAAAGTTATACAACCAGCCGGTTTATCTTTGGAACGTCAGTGGTACATCTATCACAATCTTCGCAGCTTAGTTTCGGATATATCTAAAGTAGATATTGTGGCCCCATTGCCGAAAGATTTGCCATCGAAGAAACGGAAGGCAAAAACTAGTGAAGATGTTCTCAAACCAGACGAGGAACCAGGTACATCTTCCTCAGGATCAACACGTAAAAAGATCTCAGGGAAAACGACAACAAAGAAAAATACATAAACTACTCAGCATTATTATTTTTGGCCCATAATACGTTTTTCTAGTGTATAATCATGTCTTTATAGCTTATAATTCAATGTATTTTGTTCATTACCAATAAATTATATTTTGTCGTCCAGTCTCCGACTATCACTCAGCGTGAACGGTTGCTTATTATCAGAGTGTGTCTATTTTCTACTCTCTTTATCAGCTCTTTTCGTATCAAGCCACGTGATATTTTTATCCAATATATTAAAATCCACCTCAGGAGCGTGTGTTTATAACAAAATCCGTGATAATGCCCCCTGGGGCTTCCAGCCTCGGAGATAACAGGTTTGCCCTGCTTTCTCCGAGCTCCAGACCAAAACGAAAAAAAGCAGACTCAACGCCCTTAGAACTGTATCCTGAACTACCAATCACAAAAAAGACGACCCAAAATTCATTGTAATAAAAGCAACTGATGAGAATAAACCGCTTACTAGCTTATCATGCTTCGCCGTACATAAAGGAATACTCGCCATTAGTAAGGATGTGAATACTATCTCCGAACTTCGCGACGGGAGTCTACTACTTCTTGTTAAAAGTAAAAAGGTGGCCGAGAAGTTTTTGTTTGCAAAATCTCTACCTGGTGTTTGTGAAATCAATGCTAAGCTTTATGACAACCTCAACAGTGTAAAAGGTACCATCTATGCTCCATTTCTTACTCATGTTTCGGAAAATGATATTATTGACGGCCTAAAGCTGCATGGTGTGACAGCTGTTTATAAATTTAGCAGATCTATCGACGGTGTATCTAAGCCTACTGGCTCAATTCTGTTGACATTTGACAAATACCAACTTCCCGATAAAATTGAAGTAGCCTGGAGAATCCTTTCTGTCCGTCCATATATCCCAAACCCCATGAGATGTAAATCTTGTCAAAAACTAGGTCACACAAATAAATATTGCAAAAACTTCCCAATGTGTTCCACTTGCAACTTCCCTCCCCACTCCCCCTCCGAATGTTCAAGAGTAATGTGCGCTAACAGCTCTGGTGAGCATCCCTCCTCATCAAATACTTGTCCAAAATTTCTACAAACTAAAGAGATTCTTAAAATCAAAACATTGGAGAAATGTAGCATGCATGAAGCAATTAAAAAGTATAAAAACCAAATTCCCGCTCCTCCTAACACCTCCTCGTTTGCAAATGTTCTTAAATCTCCAAATCTTACAAACAGCGAAAAATCTCCACCCACATCTGTCAAATCTAGCAAAAACATTTCTCCATCCATTCTTCCCAATCCACAAACACATAGCAATATTGACATTTCAACTGTAACTAATAGTCTCCCCGAGAAACCTACCACTTCCACTAGCAATTATACTTATTCCAATAACTCTTATAGCTCTTCCCCTCATTCACATTTTTTGAAAATGAATACGTCCCAAACATGCAACTCAAACATTGAAACTCCACTCACAGCAACTAATCAGAATATTTTTCTCTCCGACTCTCAAAACTTAAATGATATACTCTCCCGTTATTGCACGTCATCATTTATTTCATCTATTCCTTCATCCGTCCATTCGCTTATCAATGGGTCTGCTGAAGCGAGCGCCCTGTCCCACCCTCCGCCACCAACGCAACCTACAACTATGGACATAGCTAAATCTTAATTGTTTTAGCTCCCGTATAAGCAACAACAAAGTCCCAATTCTCTTTCTACGTATATATGTACATATGTTTGTTCTCCTACAGTGGAACATAAACGGCTATTATAACAATTATATAGACCTTGAAACACTAATTAAAGGGTACAACCCATCAGTAATACTTTTAAACGAAACGCACCTCCCTAATAATGTCATTGCTAATACACCACATGCATATAAGGGATACTTTTATAATTTACCCCACATCACTTCAAGCAAGCAAGGAATTGCTATTTTAGTAAAAAAAAAAATGTTCCGCACAAATGTTTCCCCCTTCAATCTTGCATCTCTAGCTTAGTATTAGAAATACATTCAAGAAATAAAATAAACATAGTTTGCGCCTACTCCCCTCCCCACCAAACGTTCACTTCCGCGGACTTTAATAATATTTTTCCTACAGATCAGAATCCTTTTGTTTTAGGAGGAGACTTCAATGCGTGGAGCCCTCTCTGGGGCTCAAGTCAGGCCAATGCCAGAGGGAAAACAATTGAGGACTCCATTCTTGCCTCCAATGCTTATGTGCTTAACGATGGGTCTCCTACCCACTTCTCTACGCACAATACCTTCACCCATATTGACATCACTCTGTGTTCGATTTCAATATCTACCAAATGCACGTGGAATGTAATAGACGACCTCCATGGAAGTGACCACTTCCCTGTCCTCACCAAACTCCTTTTAAACCGCTCACCCACCATATTCAGACCAAAATTAAAATACAAAACTGATTTAGCTGATTGGCTGAAATTCCAAACCGCCTGCTTGCAAGGTTGCGAGTCCTTCCCAGTCTCTAATAACTTAAATCAAGAAACATCTAGGATACAAAAAATTATTCGAAGTGCGGCTAACTTATTCATCCCGCAAACAAGCGGCAAAACCTTTAAGTCGACTCCACTATGGTGGAATGCTGAACTTTCATCATTAAGGCAAGCCAAACAAAATGCTTGGCATGAATATAAGCGCTAAAGGTCAGCCGAAAATCTTATCATTTACAAAAGAAGTAACGCTACCTTTCGACGTAAAGCCAAAATTGCCAAAGTTGCCTGCTTTGTGAAGTTCACCAGCAACATCACCTCTAGCTCCAGTTCAAAAATAATTTGGGCTGATATCAAAAGATTAACTGGAATGGCTTTGAATACTCCCATTACCGCATTAAATTCTCCACGTGGCACTCTTCTATATCCTCAGGATATAGCTCAAGAATTTGCCACGTATTTCTCGTCCTCCTCTTCTGATAGTAATTTCTCCTCCGAATTTATATCCTGCAAACAGCAACAGTTTCTTAATTATATATCGCCCCCTAACGATCCCTCACCCTCCGCCAAATATCTAGATATGGAAATAACTCATTTTGAGTTAGCATCCTCTCTTTCTAAAGTAAAAGGCAAAACGCCCGGAAGTGACAGAATTTCATACCCTATGATCAAAAACATCCCTCATCCTTTACTCTCCCGTCTCCTCAAACTCTATAATAATATTTTCACTACCGGCAATTATCCCCAAGCTTGGAAGACCAGCATGATAATCCCCATCCTTAAACCTGGAAAATCTCCTCTCGATGTTTCTAGCTATCGTCCTATCTCTCTCCTTTCTTGTTTAGACAAATTGTTAGAAAAAATAATTGCTACTAGACTTTCTTGGTACGCTTGCAAAAATGACCTAATCCATCATAATCAAGTCGCCTTAAAAACGGGACTGGGCACCATGGACTCATTGTTGTATCTCGACGAATACATTTCTAATGCTTTGTCTAACAAGAACCACATTTCCCTTATGTCTCTCGACTTCCGAAAAGCTTTTGATCGGATAGGTATTCACGTTGTATTACGGCAGCTCAAAAAATGGAAGCTGGGTAAAAATATTTTCAATTTCATAAAATCATTTTTATCACATCGAAAAATTAGTGTCCTTATCTCCTCCACCCGTTCTTCAATCCTTCCGCTGGATAATGGGACTCCTCAGGGCTCTCCCTTATCAGTCATTCTTTTTATTATAGCGTTTGATGAATTAAGCTTACTACTATCTGAATTCACGACTGTAGATCACCATCTTTACGCTGATGATGTGCTGGTATACTCAAAAAACTCTGACCAAACAGCCGTTTCGAGAACCTTTACAGAAATCCTTTCCCATATATCCACCTGGTCCCAATCTTCAGGCGCTTCAATATCCCCTAGCAAGTCGAAATTATTGCATATATGTAGAAAGAGAAACTGTAATATTCCAAATTTAACTTTCTCAAATGTAACAATACATTGTACAAATAGTTTTAAGTTTTTAGGCATAATACTAGACTCTAAGTACTCTTTTGTGCAACATTGTCAGTACACAAGAGATAGAATAAGCGCAAAACTAGGCATTGTTAAATACCTTTCGGCTAAACGCTCATTTATCGGTTCGGCATTGCTGGTCAACATAACCAAGGCTCTTATTTTATCCACAATACGGTACGGGCTGGAAATCTATGGACATCACGCTAAGAATAAACTCAAATTTCTGGCATCCCCTTATCATACGGCAATACGTAGGTCACTACGCGCGTTTCCAACAACCCCACTGAAAAATCTGTATGCGGAATCTGGCCTAACATCCATAATTGATGAAGCTGAAGATGGAGTCCATAAAACCTACGCCAAAGTTTTACTATCTTCGAATGCTATTCTCCATAAGGACGTGCAGCTGGTTCTTTCGCGTAAACGTCAACCTAAGGTGCCATCAACCATTCATCTATACGTTAAGTTTGCTAAGGATAATGACCTGCCACTGTTAAAATACCATAGACGTAAAATATTACACCCGCCGTGGTTACTTAAGGAGACATCTTTCATAAATGAACTAGTTCCTCTTCGGAAAGCGAATACATCTAGTGACGCTTACTTATCTAACTTCTTCGAAGTGTCAGAAAGGTACAAGTCCAATGGTTGGCAACTGATCTTTACCGATGGTTCGAAAACATCTCAGACCTCTTATGCAGTTGTATCAGAGCAAGGGGGCGTACTCTCCCAAGGACTTTTATTTTCGGTCTGCTCAATTTTCACTGCAGAAGCAACAGCAATATTTAACGTTATTCTTTATACTATGAAAACGAGAGGAAAGTTCGTAATCTGTTCTGATAGTATGTCATGCATTGCCGCATTAACAGAAAGTGGAAAAACAAATTATATTATCGATAGCATCCGTGACATACTCATTGCTCATCCCCAAAAAATTAAAATAATGTGGACGCCTGGGCACTCAAAAATACAGGGTAATATGCATGCTGACAAAATTGCAAAAGATATGGCCGCTACACCTACTATGACTTCAGGTATCATATTTAAAAGCGACATTTATCGGCTAATAAAATATAAAAGGCAAAGCAAATTATTAGCAGACTGGAGACGATATAGCCATCATTACTCCGAAATAAATCATAGTCGCTCTAAGCCAAAATTTACTACCTCTATACCGACCAACTATATTACGCCATACACTCGACTTCGTCTTGGTCATACAATTATCACCCATACCCATCTACTTCAAGGGGCTGAAGCCAGGGGATGCCCATTTTGTAACGTTCCACTCAGCGTGAACCATCTTTTGTCATCCTGCTCCGCACTCCAATCCCAGAGACATCATTACTTTAAAAATGCGGATCCTATTCAGTTGTTAAAAGATCCCACAGATGATAACTTAACAAAGATATACAAATACCTAAAAGATTCCGACCTGCTTCGACGTATCTAATATTTTATGCCACATGCCAGCCGAAAGCCTTCGATGCTAGTGCTGCGTTAGTTTGTAAGTTTATATGATAATTGAATTGTTATGTAAACTTTTATAAAAAGAAAAATAAAAAATAAAAAAATAAAAAAAATATTTTGTCGTATTTTTACTCTTCTTTCTCTACATTTTTAGTACACTTCTAAGCAAGTTAGGATTTTCTGCTTTTCACCACGTGAAAAAGCATCTCATCTTCCATCCGAATCAACCAAAAAGTGAAAATTGATTTTTTGACACCTAAGCCCCCTTTCCGTAGACCACGTCACATATACATATATTTATTTTTAAGTCCATTTCTGTCAGTTAATAACTCCTTGTTATAGGGCAATTCTAAATATAAATTTTGGGCCTTTTAGCCTTTGCAGTTGGTTAAATATTTTAGTTTTAACCTTTTTAAAAATTGCAGTTATATAATAGGGTGGCGTGACAGCAACTCTAAATGACAATTTTTTTGTAAAAAGCTTCGCCTATCTTATAACGTACCTTGCGCAAAATTTCATTAATCTACAACAGTTTTCGAATTACAGAATTAAAAGCAGCTAGATGGGTAAAATCTTACACTGTGCGCTATACGCAATTCCAAGTTAAACTTGAACACTATGCCGAGGGCCCCTGCTTGTCAAGCAGGACAATAACCGACTGGTATTGCTACTGTCGGGAGGCACTGGTTTCATACCAACTTGACAAGGAGGAGCATGGCGCAAAAATTGGAGGGCCCGGGAAAATAGTTCAAATTGAGTAATTGAGTATTGAAGTAAATTTGGAAAGAGAACAGAATATGGTAAAGCGATGAAGCGACAAGAGAGATGAGTCGCAGTCAGGGTTGCGGTCGCGAGATGTCTGTCTGAGTCGGAAGCAGGCATAGTTTGACGATTGGTCGTGTTAAAATTCCATGTTGCGTTCGAACGTCTGCAACGCGGACTTTGTTGTCAGAACCATGGTAAACCCTCTCAATTCGGCCTAATCGCCATTCACTTTTAGGAAGCAATTAATTTTTAATCACCACAAAGTCGCCAATCGCTAGATTTGGATTCGGAAGTTTCCACTTATATCTTTGATGTAATTCTTTAAGATACTCATCCTTCCAGCGTTGACTAAATTGCTGATGCAACAGCTTCAATTTCTCCCATCGATTTTGAAGCGAAAGGTTGTCAATTTGGGGTTCTGGCGGTGCAAGCAAAGGAGCTCCGCGTAAGAAATGACCAGGCGTTAGGGCCAAAAGCTCTTGAGGATTATCAAACATGGGTGAAAGTGGTCGAGAATTTAATACCCCTTCAATGCGAGCCAGTAGTGCGGCGAGCTCCTCAAATGTGAAATGAGTACTCCCAGCAATTCTTTTGAAATGAATGACGGCTACCTCCCAGAGGCCACCCATATGAGGAGCGTTTGGTGGTAAGAACTGCCATTGAAACCCATGTAGCGAATAATGGGATCGTACGTCATCTGATGCCTCTTGGAGGAATCGTTTGAAATCTTGTCGGTAGGCTCGACTGGCGCCTACAAAGTTTTTTCCGTTATCGGAAAATACGCGTTGTGGGAGATCACGTCTTTCAACGAAACGGGAGAATGTTGCTTGAAAGGCTTTCGTCGAGAGATCTGAACACGGCTCTAAGTGGATGGATTTAGTCAAAAAACAAATGAAAACACAAACATATCCTTTCAGCATAGGGGATTTGTGGAGTGGTGATGATTTGACATCGAAAGGACCGGCAAAGTCAAGACCGGTGTACGTGAAAGGCAGGGAGAAGTTTGAACGCTCGGGCGGAAGAGCCGCCATGATTTGCGAACTAGTGGTTTGTTTGAAAATCGTGCATGTTTTGCAGTTGCGTATGCAAGACTTTACCTTCGACTTGAGTCTAGGGATGAAATATTCTTGCCTTGCAGTCCTGATCATCAGTTGGTGCTCTGCGTGCATCAACAAATTATGCAAAAATTTAAGAAATAACAAACAGAATCGACTCGATTCCGGTATAATACGGGAGGAAGGAGTTTGCCAAGCGGCCATTTATTCGGAGGAGCCCATTTGAATCTATAAAGGGGATTAACGACAAAAGCGAACTCTTTTTGGGAATTGGTTGTTTATTCGAAAGCTTTGAATGCTCATTTGGGTAATGCCTTTCTTGTGCTAGTTTTATTGTCTTAACCCAATGCATTTCATTTTGAGTACAGTATATTTTGCTTAGCTGCACATCCTTCTTTGCACGAAAAAGTTGTGCACGTAACCGAAAAAGGCACTTGAGCGAATTTTCTTTACTACTTCAATGAGGATGGTATCCGAATCCCTATGAAACCAAATATTGGCGGAGCACTTACCATGTAGAAATTACTGCAAGCGAAATTTTTACCGAATGTTATCTAATTATCTATATAACTACATAAATTGATAGCCATTTTCGTTGTTCTGCGAGATGAGCAAAATATATGAAAGGTTGTAAAATTAGATAATTGTAGGACCAGTGCAGGTAAACGTAATACTTTCATTGATAATTGATACCAGTTGCACAATTTTTAAGGCAGGTATCGCCAATGTGCAGGTATGTTGAATGCATCTATCGGAGCAGTTTCCTTATAAATGTTAAAAATAATGCTTTTGATGCGCATTTTGGGGTAGGTATCTTAAATGTACACTTAAGCATAGAGGCAGCAAAGCAAAATATACTGTAATTACAACCGACTCATAATTGATAGTTGGTGCTGACGCTGTTGGCTTTACTCGGTGAATAAGGCTTTCGGCCAAGATGAGAAACGGTCTAATATGTCGGGCTAGTTTTCTAACGTATGTAGTGATTCGATTTTGCGTTCTTCTAAAGGAGGGATCTTCTGTCGAAATGATACAGGCCATTGGTCGGGTGGTTTCAAAAGCCACTCTGGTCCATGCCACCAAAGTGGTTGACTAATTAAGTCTTGTGGCCTGCAGCCTCGTGTTCCAAGGTCCGCGGGATTGTGATGGGTGGATACGTGTCGCCACTTAATGTTTCCAACATTCTGGAGAATTTGCGAAGTGCGATTTGCCACGTACACCTTCCAAGTACATGGAGGTTTTTCCAGCCATGAAAGGACTATAGACGAATCAGACCCCAGGAAAATTTCTGTTTTACCGAGAGGGAGTTGGTTTACAACATTTTTAATGCATTTAGAAAGAAGAACTGCCCCACAGAGTTCCAACGGCGGAAGACTAACTGTTTGCAAGGGTGCCACTTTGGTTTTTGAGAATAACAGGTGAGAAGAAGTGGAATTATTTGTTTGAGTTTTGATATATATTGATGCACAAAAGGCCTTTTCTGACGCATCACAGAATCCGTGAATTTGAACTATTTGATTTGGTGCGAATCCTGTCCATCTTGGGATTTGAATTTGTTCTACACTGGGTAGGTCAGAGATGAATTGGTTCCACTTTTGAAGAGAGGTAGGTTTTACACATTCGTCCCACTCAGTGCCTTCTAACCATATTTGTTGCAAGAGTATTTTTGCCTGAATAATAATAGGCGCTAGCCACCCTGCGGGGTCAAAAAGTTTGTGAATCGTTTGCAACTGGTGCAAAGTGCGAAAGGCCAGATATGGAGCGCAATTTACTCCAAAGGTGACGGTTTTAAGGGCAAAGTCGGTGAGTTCAGTCTCGTTTTTTCTACGAAAGAGAATTCTTTGGTACTGTTGATCATCTTCGTGTAGAAGGATTTGGCGGTACATCTTTTGTATGTCCCCATTGAAGACATATTTGTACAATCGCCAATTCAAAATGACAAACATGAGATCAGATTGTAAGGTGGGGCCGATATGGAGAATGTCGTTGAGGGAAGTTCCTGAAGCTGAAGGTTTAGAGGCGTAAAATACCACGCGAACTCTGGTGGACTTACTCTTGGGTTTAACAACTGAATGATGAGGGAGTTAATATGAGAAATATTTGCCATCATTATGGATTTCATAGGGAGTGATTGGTTTCATATGATCTAGGGATAGATACTCTTCTAATACTAGATCATGTTCTCCTTTGAGATCGGGGTTTTTATTAAGCGTGTGTTCCATTCGAATCGCTAGCTTTATGGCTTGCGAACGAGATGGACCGAGAGGTAGGTTAGAAGGAAACTCGGATTTAAATGGCAATCTGACTACATACCTTCCATCACTTTGCCGATAGGTGGTGTCTTGATAAATTTTTTCGCAAAATACATCAGCATCGGAAGGTGGATGGGATTCAGTTATCTCTTCGGTTTCCCAGAAGAGTTTAAGTTGAGAGTTGAGATTTTCGCCTGAGTCTTCAACAACATGTGCGTGAAAACTGGAGCACTCAATAGACTTCAATGGCCCACTTAAATACCAACCAAAAATGGTGTTTTTTAGCAAGAAGACTTCCACAAATTTGGTGCTTGAATCCTTGAAGGAGGATTTGTGGTATCAAGTCACTACCTATTACTAGGTCAATTGGACCGGGGGTATAAAAAAAGGGATCCGCAAGATCTAGGTCCTTAATTTCTGTGAGATTTGGTTTATGAAGTTGGAATCATGGGCGAAAGCTGGTGAGTTTTTTTAAGGACAATGGCCTGTGTTTATGCTAATGTTGCGACGTTTGGAGAATATGGTAAGTTGTCAAACTCTATTGGCATTTCCAACGATAGTCCCGCCCGTTTCGGTGATTGAGAAATTTTCTCGAAAGGTAGGAAGCTGCAGACGTCTTTGAGCCTTTTCGGACACAAATGATTTTTGAGAGCCTTGGTCTATTAAGGCTCTTAGGGTAAAGAGTGTGCCAATGTGCTTGATATGCACTTGGGCCGTGGGAAAAAGCGTCCTCTCATTGTTCGTTGAAAAATTCGCTTGAACGGGGGGATAACTTCCAGCCGAGGATGTGTGGGAGTCCTCGTAAGTGCCTTCGGTTATATTGAAAATGGGATGTCTTGTATGACTCGAGGAAGGTTCGAGAGATTGGGTATGCAGCAAAGACGTGGAATTCAGGGATTGTTGAGTCGTTGGTTTCTTAACAGGTGCCTTAGCTTCAGGTTTACTAGTTGGTTTGATATGCAACATTGTGTGATGAGCCTTCTTACAGTGAAGGCATCGAAACGTGCTTTGGCAATTGTTGAGAAGGTGGTTGTAGGCCAAATAGTTGGAATAGTAATTATTTTGTTCGACGAACTTGCTGCGTTCTTGAGCCGAGAGTTTTCGAAACTCGGGGCAAAGCTTCAAGGGATGGTTATTACTGCATAATTTGCATTTCGCCACTAACTTTTCCTGGGAATGGTAAGACTGCACCTTCGCGGATGCCTTTTGGGAGAAAGAACTTCGTGCCTTGGTTGTTTTATAGCTGTGCAAACGTTCAACTACTTCATACCGACTGGTGAGGAACTTATCCATTTGGCACCAGTTAGGAAGGTCTTTCCTGGATTTAAGGGACTATTCCCACACTGCTAGAGTCTCCTCGGGTAGCTTCTTCGAGCATAGATATATTCGTATAGGGTCCCAGTCACTCACGGAAACCCCTTGGGATTTAAGGCACGAGAGGCAATCATTTATTGTATTTTGAATTTTCTGGATTGCTTCGCTGTTTTCCGAACTAGCTGAGGGAAGGTTAGATAGCAATTTAAGTTGCTTGTCGATTAAAATTCGCTTGTTCTCGAAACGAGCTCTTAAAGCGTCCCAACCTAGGGAAAAGTTTTCGTCGCATAACTTATAATGCTTGACAATGCTACCAGCCTTTCCGCGAGTCTTATTCCGTAAGTGATACAGTTTTTGAGCAGGGGTAAGTTTCGGGTTATTGAGGTAAACGGCCATGAACATATCACGAAACGATGGCCAGTCCTCATAGCTACCATAAAAGATCTGGGTATCACAGGGTGGGACTTTGATGCATTGAACAGAATTATCGGAGAAAGCAGCAGAGCTACGCGAGGTGCTAGCCTGGTGACTTGGGTTACCTTGAAACATTTTAAGCTGGTCGAGAATGTGGGATTCGCAAATATAAAAACTATCAGTACATAATTGGAATTTGTTACCCGCTTCTTCTTTGAAGTCGGTGGGAACATGTTTTTCATCAGTAAGGCAGACCTTTCGATATGTGAGTTGTAAACTTTCCCATCGTGCATTGAGATCCTGAAGCTTGATTTCCAGCAAAGTATCTGTGTGGTCTTCCGGATCTTCCTTTTCAAAATGTTCACAAAAAGTTATTATATTTTTGGAATCGAAAAGAAAATCTGCCATTACTGCTGATTCCGTCGCCATGACTTGCAAAGCGGAAGTGCTTATGTATTGCAAAGATGAAAAATTGGGTTACTGTAAACAGTAAAAAGCCTAACTAGCATTCTTGAAGAGATATAGATAGAAAGCCCTTGGTGTCTTAACGTGAGACCATAGGGTAAATGCACCCAAGAAAACTTTATTTACTTCGCAACTATACACTTTTGGCAAAGTCGAGAGGTTGGATTGTATATGGCCTTTTTCTTTTTCGTAGGTGGAATGGGAAAGTGATTTAGATATGTTAACGCAAGCTCCTGGAGCTCAAACTCAGGAAAACAGATGCAATATGTCGCTAATTAGTCAAACCTTTGACGCCTGTTAAGGTGAATGGCAAACGTAACAAACAATCTTGATAGAGGTATAAAAAAGATTAGTGGAACCTTCAACGTCTGTAAAGGTGAATGGTAAACGTAGCAAACAACCTTGAGAGAGAGATAAAAAAAATTAGTTGAACCTTCAACGTCTGGGAAGATGCATGGCAAACGTAACAAACAACCTTTAGAGAGGGAGCAAAAAATTAGTCGAACCTTCGACG
>NW_023458557.1:51070600-51071689 GCF_013731165.1 Rhagoletis pomonella
AAATTAGTCGAACCTTCGACGTCTGTTAAGGTGAATGGCAAATGTACCAAACAGGGAGAGATAAAAAATTATTAATTATGGAAACTTCGATATGTCGTGGTTGTGAACGATGAACGTACCGAACCACCCGACTTGCAGATGTACTAGACTAAGAAATTTAAAGCCAGAAATGATTTAACGCAGGGAGCGTTCACGAAAAAATTGTTTAGCTAGACCATTAACACGGGATAGAATGATAACTGGCGGACTTAACCTTCGTAAGTCACCCAGGAATTTAATGAGTTTGATTAAAAATAAATGTCGACTTTTGTGTTGCTTGCGTATTGTTGTTATATTCGTTAACGAAGTTGGACTGCAGGGTAAATGAAAGCAGCGTGCCTTACCGCCAACCGTAAAAAGTCGACCTTTATTTTCGATTGTTCTCCAATATACATACAGTGGTATCTGGCTGGAGTTAACACCCGATGCTACGAACACCTCGAAAGAGTGAACATGAAAATTGTTCCATTGAGTATGTGTCGCGGGCGACTGCGCGTGCAAAGCTTTGCACAGCGGTCCTTGGCAAGCGCGGAAGCAAAAAGTTATCGGTAGGGGAAAACGAAGTCAACAGAATAGTGAGATAGTAAGTGTGACAGTGATGGAAAATGAGTGTGCATTATGCCATTTTCGGCCCTTTCGGAAGCAGCCGGCACCTTCAGCACAATCGATCGATTTTCGGCACTATTTTTGCGTAACTCAATGCAACTAATAAATATTTTTTTCGGATCCGCAATTAAAAATATTTTTTTTACATTTAATCGTATGTGCTTAAACTGATAAATGATATAAACATAGAATCCCAAGCAGAAGAAACTGCTTCCACATTCTGCATATGCGCTTAACATTTTTGCTTAAACAAATTTGTCGAAGTTTCATCTCTAAAGCAAATATTAAATATCATTTAATATATACTTTAGATTTAAATAATCATTTTTAGTGGTGGGCGAGTCCGAGATGTTTAAATGATCGAGATAGTACATTCAATTCGCATAGATTTTTTAGAACTTCTTTCGTTGAAGGTGTTGCACTTTTTTCCATACTGAAATTTGT
>NW_023458557.1:51071789-51076329 GCF_013731165.1 Rhagoletis pomonella
TCTACTACCGCAAACTACGCTCGGTAATACGGACAAAAAGATTACCAGAAAGGTTTTCGCCGAAGGCGAGAGGGTCTCAGTGCGAGATTACTTGTCGAGTGAACGCTGGCAATTTGGCAATATCATTTCCAGACGCGGTGATATCCATTACGAAGTTCAACTTGATGATGGAAGAATATGGAGACGCCACGTCGAGCAAATACGCAACGTGGGTCAACAATTACCTAATCGTCTTATTCAACCTATGGCTCCCGAGCAGATAAAAGTTGGCGTGCATGGTGAGATGTATGACCAACGCGAAGAAACAATACAGTCGCAAACACAACCACATGTAGCATACGCACCAACGGAGCAGAACTCAGGTACCGAAGTACATCTAAGGCGATCGGAGAGAGTTCGAAATGAACCAGACCGGCTCCAATGTAATTAAAATAAATTATGTAGTTGAAACCATCTTAAAAAAAAAATAATTTGTAGTTATTAAGTGCATATAAATGAAAATAAACTTGAATCTTGTATAACACGTTAAGATATTGAATTGAAAATGTAATACATACATAGATCGCTTTTTAACCGACTTCCAAAAAAGGAGGAGGTTATCAGTTCGTTTGCAACGGAAAGGTAGTGGCTCAGAGGTGGTCCCGTACTAATTTGGTTTAGATCCGATCATTGGATCATGAAATATATAGATATATATATATATTTTTTTTAAGTCGGTTTTTTTTTTGCTAAAAATTACTTGTTATATTTATGAAAATAGGTGGTGGAGAGATGTCATATATAAATGTAAATGTAGCATAAGCATATGAATGTCATAGATAGAGAATCTGAATTATTTCCGGCACTTGTGTAATCACTGTCAATTTAATGTCATTACAATAAAGAAGTCACACGTGCAAAGATATACGACAGTAGCTGAATTCAGTAGTTTTGCGATGTGACAAGTAATCCAAAGAAATTAAGAACATGATAATTATGAATACAGATTTCAAAGTTTCTAATGCTGTGCAGCTGAACTGCGCCAAGATGTTGAGTTTTTCGCGGTTAATTTCACGAAAAACGGGTTTAATGGCTTATTTTGTTTTCTCTATGCAATTTAGTACTATTCTTACCCTTCAAATGTTAGATTCTAGGACTTTTTGTAGTACTAGAAAAATAGTCGAAATAATTTCAATAGATTTTTTATTATTTAATCGGAAAATCTTCTTGTTCTTTTAGCTTCTCATTCCGCTTCTTTTGAGTTCGTTCTTTTCTATAATTCTCACGTTTTTTTATTAGTCTAAGTAATTCTTATCTTTTCAGTTTACATAAGTTAGAAAAAAAAAAGTTTTAAATGAGCCCCATGTTTAACTAAATAGGAAAACAAGGGTGGGTAAAAATTAAATTAGTTCAAAAGACTGTTACGTTACAAATAGCTTCCCACCGAAAACATATTGGTAATGAAGAGTATTTGGAACTATTTCATTTTACTGTGAAATAAGGCCGAAAATGCTCAAAGAAAACTATATTTTCCCTTTTTTAGCTTGGTGGATTCCGCGCCAAAAAACTTTTTAGTATTTTGGGCTGTTACATTATATTAAAAAATACTGCGGACTTGATTTTCATATAGAAAGCGAATTCCTGATTTTTTTGTCGAACACTTTTTTTTATTAACTTTAAAATAATACAAGGCAAGCGAAGAGAGGCAAGTATAATGCAAAAAAGTGGTGGACCTTAAATATACCCTTTAGTTTCATGTTGTACTTTTTAAATTTTCGTTTATTTAAAGGTGTCTCAAGATTAAGTGAATTTTCATGTTCGAGAGAAGGAGATTCGTATTAATATTGATGTTATCCGATACCTTACAATATGCATGACCCAGGAATAATCCAAAATCTGCGAAACCTGAGAAAAAAAAATGTTCTCCTTGGTTTCGTTTTCGGCGATTTGGGCCATATACATATATAACTTCAAGGTAATTCAATTTGTAGACAGTTCATGATTGCAAGTCTCCACCGAAAGCTGGGATCCCATTCTGATCTACCCAGTTACCTCCAAGCTTCCTGGGAAAACAGTGGCCCTATGGGAGCAATACCTCAGTTTCAGGAAAGACCTTCCGAACTGGTCCCAAATTATAAAGCAAAACAAAAGAAATGTTTCCCAATTTGGTTTTGTTTTGCACGTTAAATTAAGGGAACAATTTATTCATATGGAATTAGCGATAGGGCTGATTGTATCATGACTCATACCTATGATAATATGGATATCTGCGTATAATTTGTTAGTGTAAGTTTTTACTTATATACGGCTAACACCACCCTGTTAAATACATTGATCGAATAGCACACTCAATAAACATAGGCTGTTGAGTTGTATGATTGTTATTCAAATTTCGTATGTAAAACAGCAACAATGCTGATACAATAGTTGTAAAACAATAAAACTATACAACGATACAACAGCATACAACACCTTGTGAACCGCCCAAATATGTTTCCAGTGGGCAATGTTTACTCGATTAAATTTAGATCAAATTGGTTCGTAGAAAAAAAATGTAATAGCGAACTCTTAATGCAGTTTACTTCTATTTTACACGTAGATTATGGATCCACAGGCTCGCCCCTGAATTTCATACCGGAACATTTCGCTATCTGGATTATAGGTTTTTTTTTTCGAGTTTTTGCGATTTGCAAGATTATTTTGCATTTTTCGTAAAATCGGTTGTATACAAATTTGTAGAGAATTTAATTGCCCACATGTTTTATATACTACAAACTTAAATAATTAAATTTTTATTGTAAATAATTAGCAAAAAGTGCGAAATTTGTTGCATTGTTACTGTTTTCGTGATTTTTCAACAAGTTCTGATAAAAATGCGTAGCATATTCAAATGCCAAAGTTGTAGGGAACTTTTCTCTTTTAGTGTTGGGTTCTCCGGTGGCACAAAATTTGTAAAGCAAAATCTAATTTGCGGTTAGTTTAGATGCTATATTTGAGACGCCTTGTAGCATTTTTCAAAAGGCCTCACGGCGACTTGCAACATGCACTGGTATACTAAAATTTAGTAATCTATAAAACTGCACACCCAAAATTTTTATAAAAACAAAAAAAATACTTTTGGTAACATTTTTTATAACATTTCAAATTATTACTTTTAAATTTATTTTTTGTTTTAGGAGAACCCTACAATTGTTTTTAGCTAGTTTTTATTATGAAATATTTATTAGCTGGAACAGGAGAATCGGTCTTCTTCAAAATTGGCGCAATTTCTGCATTTTGTACAAAAAAATAAAAATTCGAAAATTGGGCTTAACTAGTCTCTTGCAAATTTTATTAGCTTTCATTTAAAAAAATAATTAATCAAATCGGATGAGAAATGAAGGCTCCAGTGAATTATGAACATTAAATTCCATTTATTGACCACTGTGCATCGTATGCGGTACTCGCCGTCGCCAACGCGTAAAGGCCCGTAAATTTTCCGCAAAATCTTTCTCTCGAATACTCCAAGAGCCGCCTCATCGGATGTTGCATTGTCCATGCTTCTGCGCCATATACCAGCACCGGCATGATGAGTGACTTATAGACTTATGGTTTTCATACGTCGAGAGAAGACTTTACTCCTGAATTGCCTACTCAGTCCAAAGTAGCACTTGTTGGCTAGAGCGATTCTGCGTTGGATTTTCATGCTGGCATTATTATCGGTGTTAATTCTGGTTCCCAAGTAAACGAAATTCTCTACTTTCTCGAAATTATAACTGTCAACAGTGATGTGGGTGCCAAAGCCCGAATGTGCTGACTGTTTGTTTGATGACAGGAGACACTTCGTACTTCATACACTTCACAGTTTTATTTCATACAATCCTGAAGCAGAAATATTTCAAAGTCTATGAAGTAAAGGTGGGCAGGGGCTCTATTCTGCAACTGTGAGTTTTCAAGTGTACACTGAAAATTGTGTAAACTTCCTCATTTTACAAGCTTTTATTTAACTTCACTTGTATGTATGTATGTATGTATGTATGTATGTCCTGGAACTTTGCAGTCAATATTTAACAAACTTCCCGATGAGCTACAGACTTGAAACTTCAAACTTAGCTCAGAACTCGAGGACAACACAATTTAAAAGATGTTTTAATCCGCTAG
This sequence comes from Rhagoletis pomonella, assembly GCF_013731165.1. NCBI lineage: Eukaryota > Metazoa > Arthropoda > Insecta > Diptera > Tephritidae > Rhagoletis > Rhagoletis pomonella. Next base: position 51,075,909 of record NW_023458557.1, read on the forward strand.
GTGGCGCAGGAGTCGAGATATTTGTAAAACCCGCATTTATAGTCTGATTTGGTTCATATTTATAACATATATTACTTATATGAAAAGAAATAAATCCCGAAAAAAATGTTGCCGATAGGTGGCGCAGGAGTCGAGATATTTGTAAAACCCCCATTTATAGTCTGATGTGGTTCATATTTAGAACATATATGACTTATATGAAAAGAAATAAATCCGAAAAAAAATTTTGCCGACAGGTGGCGCAGGAGTCGAGATATTTGGAAAACCCGTATTTATGATCCGATTAAGTTCACATTTAGAATGCATATTGCTTACATGAAAAGAAATAACTACACAAAAAATTTTGGCAGTTATGTGGCGCGTGAGTCTATATAATTAAAAATTCGGCATCTGTGCTCAAATTTGGTTTATATTCAGAATA
>NW_023458557.1:51076429-51077459 GCF_013731165.1 Rhagoletis pomonella
ACTGAGACCCTCTCGCCTTCGGCGAAAACCTTTTTGGTAATCTTTTTTGTCCGTATTACCGAGCGTAGTTTGCGGTAGTAGAAAATCTAAGCGAGTTTAAATTTGTCGACCAAACATAACCATGGCTGGACTTTTTTCTGTAGTCGGGTGGATTGCTCTTCGGTAGCTGAGCAAAATGTTTTGCAACTCTTTATGCATTGAGACTGGTTTAGTCATAGCTGCTGTCAGCTTCTGTTTATCTGTCTGTATTAACCTTTCGGCCTGCCCATTCGTTGCCGGATGATAGGGAGCACCTTGCTTGTGCACTATGCCATTCGTTCTCAAGAACGCTTGAAACTCTTTAGAGTTAAACTGGGTGCCATTATCACTTACTAATATATTCGGTATACCAAAAGTTGCAAAAATGTCTCGGCATTCGGAGATAGTTGTATCGGTCGTCATATTGTTTACAATTTTTACAATAGGCCACTTGCTATAGGCATCTACCAAGACGAATAAATACTTGCCATACATTGGACCTGCGTAATCCACATGCAGGCGCTCGAAGACTTTACCCGGTCGTGCCCAACAATGTACAGGAACCGCGACTGGATCGGATCGGATGCTTTGGCAGGATACGCAATTATAAACCAATTTCTCCATATCGCGGTCTAGGTTAGGCCACCAGCAATAAGAACGCCCTAGTGTTTTCATTTTGATCATTCCAAAATGACCGCTGTGTAATTCGCTAAGTACGTTTTGTCGTAGTGCTGTGGATATATACACACGGAAACCTCGTAAAAGGCAACCTTTCCGCAAAGTGAACTCTATTGTGGAATTCCAAATCGTTGCTTCGCCTCACAATCGCGGCCGTATTTTAGGCAATCTACCAGGATTTTAACCTCTGGTTCTTTAGCTGTTGCTGCACCCAAGTCTTCTGCAGTAACTGGTAAGTTATCTATTAACTGCGCTGTTATCACATCTACTTCTTCTACAAAACAATCGCGCTTTTGCGTTGCAAGTCGTGACATGGCATCAGCATTTGCATTTG
>NW_023458557.1:51077559-51078665 GCF_013731165.1 Rhagoletis pomonella
TTTACCCTAAGAGCCTTAATAGACCAAGGCTCTCAAAAATCATTCGTGTCAGAAAAGACGTCTGCAACTTCCTACCTATCGAGAAAATTTCTCAATCACCGGAATGGGCGGGACTATCGTTGAAAATGCCAACCGAGTTTGCCAACTTACCCTATTCTTCAAACGTTGCAACATTAGCATAAACACTAAGGCCATTGTCCTTCAAAAACTCATCAGCTTTCTCCCATCAGGACCTAGATCTTGCGGATCCCTATTTCTATACCCCCGGTCCAATTAACCTAGTCATAGGTAGTGACCTGATACCACAAATCCTCCTTCAAGGAGTCAAGCACCAAATTTTTGTAAGTCTCCTAGCTCAAAATACCATTTTTGGTTGGTATTTAAGTGGGCCGTTGAAATCAATTGAGTGCACAAGTTTTCACACTCATGTTGTTGAAGACTCAAGCGAAAATCTCAACACTCAACTTAAACTTTTCTGGGAAACCGAAGAAATCACTGAACCCCGTCCACCTTCCGATGCTGATGCATTTTGCGAAAAATTTTGTCAAGACACCACCTATCGGCAAAGTGATGGACGATATGTAGTCAGATTGCCATTTAAATCCGAGTTTCCTTCTAACCTCACTCTCGGTCCATCTCGTTCGCAAGCAATGAAGCAAGCGATTCGAATGGAACACACGCTTAATAAAAACCCCGATCTCAAAGAAGAATATAATCGAGTATTAGAAGAGTATCTGTCCCTAGATCATATGAAATCAATCACTCCCTATGAAATCCATGAAGATGGCAAATGCTTCTCATATTATCTCCCTCATCATTCAGTCGTTAAACCCGATAGTCCACCAAAGTTCGTGTGGTATTTAACGCCTCTAAACCTTCAGCGTCAGGAACTTCCCTTAATGACATTCTCCACATCGGCCCCACCTTACAATCTGATCTCATGTTTGTCATTTTGAATTGGCGATTGTACAAAAATGTCTTCAACGGGGACATACAAAAGATGTACCGCCAAATCCTTCTACACGAAGATGATCAACAGTACCAACGAATTCTCTTTCATAGGGAAAACGATACTAAACTCACGGACTTTGCCCTTAAAACCGTCA
>NW_023458557.1:51078765-51079990 GCF_013731165.1 Rhagoletis pomonella
TCAGCTGGTATATGACTGAGTATTTCGGTGTGATTAGCAGTAATTTTCTTCAGGGGGAAACCAGCTGAGAGTAGGCATTGAATTGAGTCTGAGAATCTTCACAAGAGGGAATATCGTGCCCACCTGACTGTATATCATCAACATAGGTTTCATTTGTCAGGATTCTTTGGGCTAGAGGATAAGAGGCTTTTGAATCGTTTGCCAACTGGTGCAAGGTGCGAATGGCTAGATATGGGGCGCAATTAACTCCAAAGGTGACGGTTTTAAGAGCAAAGTCCGTGAGTTTAGTATCGTTTTCCCTACGAAAGAGAATTCGTTGGTACTGTTGATCATCTTCGTGTAGAAGGATTTGGCGGTACATCTTTTGTATGTCCCCGTTGAAGACATATTTGTACAATCGCCAATTCAAAATGACAAACATGAGATCAGATTGTAAGGTGGGGCCGATGTGGAGAATGTCATTAAGGCAAGTTCCTGACGCTGAAGGTTTAGAGGCGTTAAATACCACACGAACTTTGGTGGATTTACTATCGGGTTTAACGACTGAATGATGAGGGAGATAATATGAAAAGCATTTGCCATCTTCATGGATTTCATAGGGAGTGATTGGTTTCATATGACCTAGGGATAGATACTCTTCTAATACTCGATTATATTCTTCTTTTAGATCGGGGTTTTTATTAAGCGTGTGTTCCATTCGAATCGCTTGCTTCATTGCTTGCGAACGATATGGACCGAGAGTGAGGTTAGAAGGAAACTCGGATTTAAATGGCAATCTGACTACATATCGTCCATCACTTTGCCGATAGGTGGTGTCTTGATAAAATTTTTCGCAAAATGCATCAGCATCGTAAGGTGGACGGGGTTCAGTGATTTCTTCGGTTTCCCAGAAAAGTTTAAGTTAAGTGTTGAGATTTTCGCTTGAGTCTTCAACAACATGAGTGTGAAAACTGATGCACTCAATTGATTTCAATGGCCCACTTAAATACCAACCAAAAATGGTATTTTGAGCTAGTAGACTTCCAAAAATTTGGTGCTTGACTCCTTGAAGGAGGATTTGTGGTATCAGGTCACTACCTATGACTAGGTCAATTGGACCGGGGGTATAGAAATAGGGATCCGCAAGATCTAGGTCCTTAATTTCTGAGAGATTTGGTTTATGAAGTTGGAATGATGGGAGAAAGCTGGTGAGTTTTTGAAGGACAATGGCCTTAGTGTTTATGCT
>NW_023458557.1:51080090-51084974 GCF_013731165.1 Rhagoletis pomonella
CTTCAAAGAAGAAGCGGGTAACAAATTCCAATTATGTACTGATAGTTATTATATTTGCAAATCCCACATTCTCGACCAGCTTAAAATGTTTCAAGGTAACCCAAGCCACCAGGCTAGCACCTCGCGCAGCTCTGCTGCTTTCTTCGATAATTCGGTTCCATGCATTAAAGTCCCACCCTGTGATACCCAGATCTTTTATGGTAGCTATGAGGACTGGCCATCGTTTCGTGATATGTTCACGGCCGTTTACCTCAATCACCCGAAACTTACCCCTGCTCAAAAACTGTATCACTTACGGAATAAGACTCGCGAGAAAGCTGGTAGCATTGTCAAGCATTATAAGTTATGTGGCGAAAACTTCTCCCTAGCTTGGGACGCTTTAAGAGCTCGTTTCGAGAACAAGCGAATTTTAATCGACAAGCAACTTAAATTGCTATTTAACCTTCCCTCAGGTAGTTCGGAAAACAGCGAAGCAATCCAGAAAATTCAAAACAAAATTAGTGATTGCCTCTCGTGCCTTAAATCCCAAGGGGTTTCCGTGAGTGACTGGGACCCTATACTAATATATCTATGCTCGACGAAGCTACCCGAGGAGACTGTAGCATTGTGGGAACAGTCCCTTAAATCCAGAAAAGACCTTCCTAACTGGTGCCAAATGGATGAGTTCCTCACCAGTCGATATGAAGTAGTTGAACGTTTGCACAGCTATAAAACAACCAAGGCACGAAGTTATTTTCCCCAAAAGGCATCTGCGAAGTTGCAGTCTTACCATTCCCAGGAAAAGTTAGTGGCGAAATGCAAATTATTTAGTAACAACCATCCCTCGAAGCTTTGCCCCGAGTTTCGAAAACTCTCGGCTCAAGAACGTAGCAATTTCTTCGAACAAAATAATTACTGTTCCAACTGTTTGGCCTACAACCATCTTCTCAATAATTGCTAAAGCATGTTTCGATGTCTTCACTGTAAGAAGGCTCATCACACCATGTTGCATGTCAAACCTACTAGTAAACCTAAAGCTAAGGCTCCTGTTAAGAAACCAACGACTCAACAATTCCTGAATTCCACGTCTTTGCTGCATACCCAATCCCTCGAACCTTCCTCCAGTCATACAAGACACCCCATTTTCAATATAACTGAAGGCAGTTACGAGGACTCTCCCACATCCTCGGCTGTAAGTTATCCCCCCGTTCAAGCGAATTTTTAGACGAACAATGAGAAGACGCTTCTTCCCACAGCCCAAGTGCATATCAAGCACATTGGCACTCTCTTTACCCTAAGAGCCTTAAAAGACCAAGGCTCTCAAAAATCATTCGTGTCAGAAAAGGCTCAAAGACGTCTGCAGCTTCCCACCTATCGAGAAAATTTCTCAATCACCGGAATGGGCGGGACTATCGTTGAAAATCCCAACAGAGTTTGCCAACTTACCATATCCTCCAAACGTGGCAACATCAGCATAAACACTAAGGCCATTGTCCTCAAAAAACTCATCAGCTTTCTCCCATCATTCCAACTTCATAAACCAAATCTCTCAGAAATTAAGGACCTAGATCATGCGGATCCCTATTTCTACACCCCCGGCCCAATTGACCTAGTAATAGGTAGTGACCTGATACCACAAATCCTCCTTCAAGGAGTCAAACACCAAATTTTTGGAAGTCTTCTTGCTCAAAACACCATTTTTGGTTGGTATTTAAGTGGGCCATTGAAGTCTATTGAGTGCACCAGTTTTCACACATTTGTTGTTGAAGACTCAGGCGAAAATCTCAACTCTCAACTTAAACTCTTCTGGGAAACCGAAGAAATAACTGAATCCCATCCACCTTCCGATGCTGATGCATTTTGCGAAAAATTTTATCAAGGCAACACCTATCGGCAAAGTGATGGACGATATGTAGTCAGATTTCCATTTAAATCCGAGTTTCCTTCTAACCTAACTCTCGGTCCATCTCGTTTGCAAGCCATGAAGCAAGCGATCCGAATGGAACACATGCTTAATAAAAACCCCGATCTCAAAGGCGAATATGATCGAGTATTAGAAGAGTATCTATCCCTAGATCATATGAAACCAATCACTCCCTACGAAATCCATAAAGATGGCAAATATTTTTCATATTGTCTCCCTCATCATTCAGTTGTTAAACCCGAGAGTAAGTCCACCAAAGTTCGTGTGGTATTTAACGCCTCTAAACCTTCAGCGTCAGGAACTTCCCTCCCTAAAAGGAAACGTATGTGGATGATATACTGTCAGGCGGGCATGATATCCCCTCTTGTATAAATGCTCAGACTCAATTAATTCAATGCCTACTCTCAGCTGGTTTCCCCCTGAAGAAAATTTCGGCTAATCACACCGAAATACTCAGTCATATACCAGCTGAAGACTTGCTTGACTCGGATTTCCTAAAATTGAATTGTTCAAGTTCTACTAAAACGCTTGGTATCCGATGGCATGCCTTAAACGACTCTTTTTCATACTCTATTGACCCCATTAAATCCCAGTCCAGTGCTACAAAGCGGCAAATTTTATCATCGGTTTCGAAACTTTTTCACCCCGCAGGGTGGCCAGCGCCTATTATTATTCAGGAAAAAAAACTCTTGCAACAAATATGGTTAGAAGGCACTGAGTGGGACGAATGTGTAAAACCTACCTCTCTTCAAAAGTGGAACCAATTCATCTCTGACCTACCCAGTATAGAACAAATTCAAATCCCAAGATGAGCAGGATTCGCACCAAATAAAATAGTTCAAATTCACGGATTCTGTGATGCGTCAGAAAAGGCCTTTTGTGCATCAATATATATCAAAACTCAAACAAATAATTCCACTTCTTCTCACCTGTTATTCTCAAAAACCATAGTTGCACCCTTGAAAACAGTTAGTCTTCCGCGGTTGGAACTCTGTGGGGCAGTTCTTCTTTCCAAATGCATTAAAAATGTTGTAAACCAACTCCCTCTCGGTTAAACAGAAAATTTCCTGTGGTCTGATTCGTCTATAGTCCTCTCATGGCTGGAAAAACCTCCATGTACTTGGAAGGTGTACGTGGCAAATCGCACTTCGCAAATTCTCCAGAATGTTGGAAACATTAAGTGGCGACACGTATCCACCCATCACAATCCCGCAGATCTTGGAACACGAGGCTGCAGACCACAAGACTTAATTAGTTAACCACTTTGGTGGCATGGACCAGAGTGGCTTTTGAAACCACCCGACCAATGGCCTGTGTCATTCCGACAGAAGATCCCTCCTTTAGAAGAACGCAAAGTCGAATCACTACATATGTTAGAAAACGAACCTGACATATTAGACCGTTTCTCATCTTGGCCGAAAGCCTTGCGTGTGATTGCTTACATGTTTCGATTTATTCCCCGAGTAAAGCCAACAGCGTCAGCACCAACTATAAATTATGAGTCGGTTGTAATTAGTCAAAATGAAATACATTGGGTAAAGACACGCCTTACAAAACTAGCTCAAGAAAGGCATTACCCAAATGAACATTCAAAGCTTTCGAATAAACAACCAATTCCCAAAAAGAGTTCGCTTCTGTCCTTAAACCCCTTTATAGATCCAAATGGGCTCCTCCGAGTAAATGGCCGCTTGGCAAACTCCTTCCTCGCGTACAATGAGAGATATCCTATTATTATACCGGAACCGAGTCGATTCTGTTTGTTATTTCTTAAATTTTTGCATAATGTGTTGATGCACGTAGAGCACCAACTGATGATCAGGACTGCAAGGCAAGAATATTTCATCCCTAGACTCAAGTCGAAAGTAAAGTCTTGCATACGCAACTGCAAAACATGCATAATTTTCAAGCAAAGCACTAGATCGCAAATCATGGCGGCTCTTCCGCCCGAGCGATCAAACTTCTCCCTGCCTTTCACGTACACCGGTATTGACTTTGCCGGTCCTTTCGATGTCAAATCATCACCATTCCGAAAGTCACCGATGCTGAAAGGATATGTTTGTGTTTTCATTTGTTTTTCGACTAAAGCCATCTACTTAGAGCCATGTTCAGATCTCTCTACTAAAGCCTTTCAAGCAACATTCTCCCGTTTCGTTGGAAGACGTGGTCTCCCTCAACGCGTATTTTCCGATAATGGAGAAAACTTTGTAGGCGCAAGTAGAGCTTACCGAAAAGATTTTCAACGATTCCTCAAAGGGTCATCAGGGGACGTACGATCCCAACATTCCTTACATGATTTTGACTGGCAGTTCTTACCACCAAATGCTCCTCACACGGGCGGCCTCTAGGAGCCAGCCGTCAAGAGTTTCAAACTTCATTTCAAAAGAATTGCTGGGAGTACTCACTTCACATTTGAGGAGCTCGCCGCCCTACTGGCTCGTATTGAAGGAGTATTGAATTCTCGACCACTTTCACCCATGTCTGATAATCCTCAAGAGCTTTTGGCCCTAACGCCTGGTCATTCCTTGCGTGGAGCTCCCTTGCTTGCACCGCCAGAACCCCAAATTGACAACCTTTCGCCTCAAAATCGGTGGGAGAAATTGAAGTTGTTGCATCAGCAATTTAGTCAACGCTGAAAGGATGAATATCTTAAAGGATTACATCAAAGATATAAATGGAAACTTCCGAATAAAAATCTAGCGATTGGCAACTTCGTGGTCATAAAAAATGAATTGCTACCTCCAAATGAATGGCGTTTAGGCCGAATTGAGAGGGTTTACCATGGCTCTGACAATAAAGTCCGCGTTGCAGACGTTCGAACGCAACATAGCATTTTAACAAGACCAATCGTCAAATTATGCCTTCTTCCGACTGAGACAGACATCTCACGACCGCAACCCTGACTGCAACCCATCTCTCTTGTCACTTTATCGCTTAACCATATTTTTTATTTTAAACCTTTCACTAAAACAAATCTCCATTCC
>NW_023458557.1:51085074-51091881 GCF_013731165.1 Rhagoletis pomonella
AAGAACTGCCCCACAGAGTTCCAACCGCGGAAGACTAACTGTTTGCAAGGGTGCAACTTTGGTTTTTGAGAATAACAGGTGAGAAGAAGTGGAATTATTTGTTTGAGTTTTGATATATATTGATGCACAAAAGGCCTTTTCTGACGCATCACAGAATCCGTGAATTTGGACTATTTGGTTTGGTGCGAATCCTGTCCATCTTGGGATTTGAATTTGTTCTACACTGGGTAGGTCAGAGATGAATTGGTTCCACTTTTGAAGAGAGGTAGGTTTTACACATTCGTCCCACTCAGTGCCTTCTAACCATATTTGTTGCAAGAGTATTTTTGCCTGAATAATAATAGGCGCTAGCCACCCTGCGGGGTCAAAAAGTTTCGAAACCGATGATAAAATTTGCCGCTTTGTAGCACTGGACTGGGATTTAATGGGGTCAATAGAGTATGAAAAATAGTCATTTAAGGCATGCCATCGGATACCAAGCGTTTTAGTAGAACTTGAACAATCCAATTTTAGGCAATCCGAGTCAAGCAAGTCTTCAGCTGGTATATGACTGAGATTAGCCGTAATTTTCTTCAGGGGAAAACCAGCTGTGAGTAGGCATTGAATTAATTGAGTCTGAGCATTTATACAAGAGGGGATATCGTGCCCGCCTGACAGTATACCATCCACATACGTTTCCTTTGTCAGGATTCTTTGGGCTAGAGGATAAAAAGTTTGTGAATCGTTTGCCAACTGGTGCAAAGTGCGAATGGCCAGATATAGAGCGCAATTTACTCCAAAGGTGACGGTTTTAAGGGCAAAGTCGGTGAGTTTAGTCTCGTTTTTTCTACGAAAGAAAATTCTTTGGTACTGTTGATCATCTTCGTGTAGAAGGATTTGGCGGTACATCTTTTGTATGTCCCCATTGAAGACATATTTGTACAATCGCCAATTCAAAATGACAAACATGAGATCAGATTGTAAGGTGGGGCCGATATGGAGAATGTCGTTGAGGGAAGTTCCGGACGCTGAAGGTTTAGAGGCGTTAAATACCACACGAACTTTGGTGGACTTACTCTCGGGTTTAACAACTGAATGGTGAGGGAGATAATATGAAAAATATTTGCCATCTTTATGGATTTCATAGGGAGTGATTGGTTTCATATGATCTAGGGATAGATACTCTTCTAATACTCGATTATATTCTTCTTGGAGATCGGGGTTTTTCCATTCCATTCGAATCGCTTGCTTCATTGCTTGCGAACGAGATGGACCGAGAGTGAGGTGAGAAGGAAACTCGGATTTAAATGGTAATCTGACTACATATCGTCCATCACTTTGCCGATAGGTGGTGTCTTGATAAAATTTTTCGCAAAATGCATCAGCATCGGAAGGTGGGTGGGATTCAGTTATTTCTTCGGTTTCCCAGAAAAGTTTAAGTTGAGAGTTGAGATTTTCGCCTGAGTTTTCAACAACATGTGTGTGAAAACTGGAGCACTCAATAGACTTCAATGGCCCACTTAAATACCAACCAAAAATGGTGTTTTGAGCAAGAAGACTTCCACAAATTTGATGCTTGACTCGTTGAAGGAGGATTTGTGGTATCAGGTCACTACCTATTACTAGGTCAATTGGACCGGGGGTATAGAAATAGGGATCCGCAAGATCTAGGTCCTTAATTTCTGAGAGATTTGGTTTATGAAGTTGGAATGATGGGAGAAAGCTGGTGAGTTTTTTAAGGACAATGGCCTTAGTGTTTATGCTAATGTTGCAACGTTTGGAGAATATGGTAAGTTGGCAAACTCTGTTGGCATTTTCAACGATAGTCCCGCCCATTCCGGTGATTGAGAAATTTTCTCGATAGGTGGGAAGCTGCAGACGTCTTTGAGCCTTTTCTGACACGAATGATTTTTGAGAGCCTTGGTCTATTAAGGCTCTTAGGGTAAAGAGAGTGCCCATGTGCTTGATATGCACTTGGGCTGTGGGAAGATGCGTCTTCTCATTGTTCGTCGAAAAATTCGCTTGAACGGGGGGATAACTTACAGCCGAGGATGTGGGAGAGTCCTCGTAAGTGCCTTCAGTTATATTGAAAATGGGGTGTTTTGTATGACTGGAGGATGGTTCGAGAGATTGGGTATGCAGCAAAGACGTGGAATTCAGGGATTGTTGAGTCGTTGGTTTCTTAACAGGAGCCTTAGCTTCAGGTTTACTAGTTGGTTTGACATGCAACATGGTGTGATGAGCCTTCTTACAGTGAAGACATCGAAACATGCTTTGGCAGTTATTGAGAAGATGGTTGTAGGCCAAACAGTTAGAACAGTAATTATTTTGTTCGACGAACTTGCTACGTTCTTGAGCCGAGAGTTTTCGAAACTCGGGGCAAAGCTTCAAGGGATGGTTGTTACTACATAATTTGCATTTCGCCACTAACTTTTCCTGGGAATGGTAAGACTGCACCTTCGCAGATGCCTTTTGGGGGAAAGAACTTCGTGCCTTGGTTGTTTTATAGCTGTACAAACGTTCAACTACTTCATATCGACTGGTGAGGAACTCATCCATTTGGTACCAGTTCGGAAGGTCTGTTCTGGATTTAAGGGACTGTTCCCACAATACTAGTGTCTCCTCGGGTAGCTTCGTCGAGCATAGATATATTAGTATAGGGTCCCAGTCACTCACGGAAACCCCTTGGGATTTAAGGCACGAGATGCAATCATTAATTGTGTTTTGAATTTTCTGGATTGCTTCGCTGTTTTCCGAACTAGCTGAGGGATGGTTAAATAGCAATTTAAGTTGCTTGTCGATTAAAATTCGCTTGGTCTCGAAACGAGCTCTTAAAGCGTCCCAAGCTAGGGAGAAGTTTTCGTCTCATAACTTATAATACTTGACAATGCTACCAGCTTTTCCGCGAGTCTTATTCCGTAAGTAATACAGTTTTTGAGCAGGGGTAAGTTTCGGGTGATTGAGGTAAACGGCCGTGAACATATCACGAAACGATGACCAGTCCTCATAGCTACCATAAAAGATCTAGGTATCACAAGGTGGGACTTTGATGCACGGAACCGAATTGTCGAAGAAAGCAGAAGAGTTACGCGAGGTGGTAGCCTGGTAGCTGGGGTTACCTTGAAATATTTTAAGCTGGTCGAGAATATGCGATTTGCAAATATAAAAACTATCAGTACATAATTGGAATTTGTTACCCGCTTCTTCTTTGAAGTCGGTGGGAACATGTTTTTCATCAATAAGGCAGACCTTTCGATATGAGAGTTGTAAACTTTCCCATCGTGCATTGAGATCCTGAAGCTTGATTTCCAGCAAAGTATTCCGGATCTTCTTTTTCAAAATGTTCACAGAAAGTTACAATATTGTTGGAGTCAAAAAGAAAATCTGCCATTACTGCTGATTCAGTCGCCATGACTTGCAAAGCGGAAGTGCTTATGTATTGCAAAGACGAAAAATCGGGTTACTGTAAACAGTAAAAAGCCTAACTCGCATTCCTGAAGAGATATAGATCGCAAGCCCTTGGTGTCTTAACGTGAGGTAGATGCAACCAAGAAAACTTTATTTACTTCGCAACTAGACACTTTTGGCAAAGTCGAGAGGTTGGATTGTATAGGGCCTTTTTCTTTTTTGTAGGTGGAATGGGAACGTGATTTAGGTATATTAACGCAAGCTCCTGGAGCTTAAACTCAGGAAAACAGATGCATAATTAGTCAACCTCCGACGACTGTTAAGGTGAAGGGCAACCGTACCAAACAACCTTGAGAGAGAGATAATAAAATTAGTCGAACCTTCGACGTCTGGGAAGATGAATGGCAAATGTACCAAACAATCTTTAGAGAGAGATAAAAAATTAGTCCAACCTTCGACGTCTGGGAAGATGAATGGTAAACGTACCAAACAACCTTTAGAGAGAGGGGAAAAAATTAGTCGAATCTTCGACGTCTGTTAAGGTGAATGGCGAATGTACCAAACAACCTTTAGAGAGAGGGGAAAGAATTAGTCGAACCTTCGACGTCTATTAAGGTGAATGGCAAGTGTACCAGACAACCTTTAGGGAGAGATAAAAAATTAGTCGAACCTTCGACGTATGTTAAGGTGAATGGCAAACGTACCAAACAACCTTGAGAGAGAGATACGTACACGTAATGCAACTTGCCGTAAAAACGTACGACTGTTAGTGTTTACATACCGCGTAATTAACGCAACCAAACCACTGTATTTTGATTTTGACGATTTAGCAATTAACGCGAATAAAGCACTTTGCAAAAAGTATTTAGTTCAATGGGGGAAAAAATGTAAACAAATCAAATCTAATAAGAATTTAAGTAATTGGGTTTTAACGCAAGTTTTGAGAAACGAACTCGATATTAATTATTGCCGAAAACTGTGTTTAGGCACGTAACGGGCAATTACTGTATTTTAATTTTTACGATTTAATATGCAATATACCTCAAGCAGATATTGACATACGCAAAATACCAAACTTGGCGAGAATCTTTGTTTTGTCTTCACCACTGAGTACATACATGTTCATATGTATGTATTGTGAGGACCAACACAAATACCCGCCATCAAAACAACCAACAACACAAGTCATAGCAACACAAGTCATGGCAACACCCGACAGCACAGCTGCGCGACCACGCAACATCAAGCACATAGCCTATTAAAAGAGTAGCACGACAAGAAACCAGGCAGTCAGCACAAGACTGTGGTCGTGAACATACGGCTACTGGCAAGAAGTGACTGCACCGGCTCGAGTGTCGGGCTTGATTCCACTTCTGCAACAGCTGCTGGTAAGGTAATTTCTTCTGCATCGGCTTGAGTGTCGGGCTGGACGTCACCTTCCCTGTGGCAGCGCCACAAGCTACACACGCTCTCACCACAGCCTCTCGTGGCACCGCGTACGGGCGACACCCGCTCGCCCGCAGTCAGCTCCGCCGTTAGCAGAGGGACGTCGACAGCGCCTACAAGAGCGCTTCTCACCGCGACTCTCCGGCGCGAACAGAGCGCCACTTATCAGCGCCGCCCAACGGCGCGAGTGGGACTATACTCTCCGGCGTCATTAGCGCGGTACACTCCGGCGCGAATAGAGCGCCACTTGTCGACGTCGCCAGAACGCCGCCCAGCGGCGCGAGTAACGTCACTCCCGGCGCCACCAAAGTACCACTCACCGGTACGCCTCACCTGCATTGCTGAGAGCGCTACATCTCGACGCAACTGGAACGCTACTCTCCGGAGCACTACACACCGGCGTCACCGGAGCACTATACACCGGCGTCACCAGAGCGCTACTCACCAGCGTTGTTAGAACGCCATTCACCGGCAAGACCAGAGCGCAACCCACCTTGCAAGAGCGTTACATACCGACGCGGCCAGAACACCGCTTATAGACGTTAGCAGCGCGCCACTCAGCGGCGTTAGCAGAGCGCTGCCCACCAGTACCAAAGTCACGCCACTACAGCCTAACGAGCTCATAACGGGACAAGGAGCCGTTACCCAGTCACTGCAAGTGACGCCACCGAATGTTTCAAATTATTATTTGTTATATGTTCTTTTATAGAAATTAAGGAAAATTAAATAATAAATTACGATCTACCAGAGCCCGAAACTACAAATTTATTATAACGAACCCTGGACACGGCGAGTATACCCCAGCATTTTAGAAGAAGCATCGGGGCAAGCAAAAACGCTTCGTTACAGTATATATGTATGTATTTCGTGGTACAGAACGCAAATGTACCAAATAAATACAGCGACAGATACGAATCTTATAAGAAAATAGTGGTTGGTTTTCAAAGCCCACGCGAGTATGCAAATTTAATTTTTACTAACGAGTAAAAGAGATTTTAGGTGCAATCCCGTATTCCTCGGACTCGGACTAGTAAAACTGTCAAAAAATAAAAATTCGCTCAGAGCGAGAGAGTGACATTGAAGAGTACGGGATCGCTTTCTCGCACAAAATGGTAACTTCTGTCAACTTCAACATAACCTCCAAATTTTAGTTGTAAATTTTTGCTTATTTTGTATGTAAACACACTCATCTCACACATGTAAATAACCAAAAATACTTTCAAATTCATTAGAATACACTTAAACAAGTAATTAAATATTTTTCAACATGAATTAGCAGATTGAACTTTTCTTTTGTTTACAATTTGGTTGCCAAACACACTACAGCTGATCGTTTGACACATTTACCAGAATTTACCAGCAAAAAATTCTCGGACTAAAACTGGTAACTTCTGACAGAGAGAGAACCGTATTTACTCTCTTTTTTGTCCTCTTAATAGTCAGAGAACCGAGTACGGGATCGATTTCCAGTAAAATCTGACTGATTCTGACTATTTCTGACTAGTCCGGACTCGTACGGGATCGCAACTTTTATATTTATGGGAATGAGAAAGAAGCAACGAGTAAAAGCAAAAACTCGGCGCTGAAGTTGGCAACAACAAAACAAACCACTCTGATTCGCTAAGTACATACATAACGCAATGTTTTTGGGGCGAGTTAACGAGTACGATCTGCAAATCGTTAAGAAGCGTGTATGTATATATATACATATACATACATACAGGGTGTCCGGTGGCAGAATTAGGAATTAAAAGCTAAATTAGAAAAGAATTACTAATGATAAAAGTTTATTTCAATAACTAATACAAAATAGACAAGTGCGGATTTTGTTTTTTAAAAATCATTCCTCTAAAAATGTTGACCGTTACGTCGGATACACTCTTCAAATCTGGCCTCCGTACTCCGAGCCACTCGCTGGAGAAGTAATGTTGGGATACCATTAACCTCACGAACGATATTTTTTTAGTGCTGAGA
>NW_023458557.1:51091981-51095124 GCF_013731165.1 Rhagoletis pomonella
GTGTTCTTTCCTTAAAAACTACTTGCTTAATAAAAAGTTCTATAAACTCAAGATGCGCTCAACTTTCAAAAGTACCTAATAAAAAATTTTTAAAAGAGTCAGTAAAAATAAATTTATTGATTCCATGAATTTTTGCACTTCCAGTGCTACAAATTATATCATCGGTTTCGAAACTTTTTGACCCGGCAGGGTGGCTAGCGCCTATTATTATTCATGCAAAAATACTCTTGCAACAAATATGGTTAGAAGGCACTGAGTGGGACGAATGTGTAAAACCTACCTCTCTTCAAAAGTGGAACCAATTCATCTCTGACCTACCCAGTGTAGAACAAATTCAAAGCCCAAGATGGACAGGATTCGCACCAAATCAAATAGTTCAAATTCACGGATTCCGTGATGCGTCAGAAAAAGCCTTTTGTGCATCAATATATATCAAAACTCCAACAAATAATTCCACTTCTTCTCACCTGTTATTCTCAAAAACCAAAGTTGCGCCCTTGCAAACAGTTAGTCTTCCGCGGTTAGAACTCTGTGGGGCAGTTCTTCTTTCCAAATGCATTAAAAATGTTGTAAACCAACTCCCTCTCGGTATAACAGAAATTTTCCTGTGGTCTGATTCGTCTATAGTCCTTTCATGGCTGGAAAAACCTCCATGTACTTCGAAGGTGTACGTGGCAAATCGCACTTCGCAAATTCTCCAGAATGTTGGAAACATTAAGTGGCGACACGTATCCACCCATCACAATCCCGCAGATCTTGGAACACGAGGCTGCAGGCCACAAGACTTAATTAGTCAACCACTTTGGTGGCATGGACCAGAGTGGCTTTTGAAACCACCCGACCACTGGCCTGTGTCATTCCGACAGAAGATCCCTCCTTTAGAAGAACGCAAAGTCGAATCACTACATACGTTAGAAAACGAGCCTGACATATTAGACCGTTTCTCATCTTGGCCGAAAGCCTTGCGTGTGATTGCTTACATGTTTCGATTTATTCACCGAGCGTCAGCGTCAGCACCAACTATAAATTATGCGTCGGTTGTAATTAGTCAAAATGAAATGCATTGGGTTAAGACACGCCTTATAAAACTAGCTCAAGAAAGGCATTACCTAAATGAAAATTCAAAGCTTTCGAATAAACAACCAATGCCCAAAAAGAGTTCGCTTCTGTCGTTAAACCCCTTTATAGATCCAAATGGGCTCCTCCGAGTAAATGGCCGCTTGGCAAACTCCTTCCTCCCGTACAATGATATCCTATTATTATACCGGAACCGAGTCGATTCTGTTTGTTATTTCTTAAATGTTTGCATAATTTGTTGATGCACGCAGAGCACTGATGTCAGGACTGCAAGGCAAGAATATTTCGTCCCTAGACTCAAGTCGAAAGTAAAGTCTTGCATACGCAACTGCAAAACATGCACGATTTTCAAACAAACCACTAGATCGCAAATCATGGCGGCTCTTCCGCCCGAGCGATCAAACTTCTCCCTGCCTTTCACGTACACCGGTCTTGACTTTGCCGGTCCTTTCGATGTCAAATCATCACCACTCCGAAAGTCACCGATGCTGAAAGGATATGTTTGTGTTTTCATTTGTTTTTCGACTAAAGCCATCCACCTAGAGCCGTGTTCAGATCTCTCTGCTAAAGCCTTCCAAGCAACATTCTCCCGTTTCGTTGGAAGACGTGGTCTCCCTCAACGCGTATTTTCCGATAACGGACAAAACGTTGTAGGCTCAAGTAGAGCTTACCGACAAGATTTTCAACGATTCCTCAAAGAGTTATCAGAGGACGTTCGATCCCAATATTCCCTACATGGTTTTGACTGGCAGTTCTTACCACCAAATGCTCCTCACATGGGCGGCCTCTGGCAGGCAGCCGTCAAGAGTTTCAAACTTCATTTCAAAAGAATTGCTAGGAGTACTCACTTCACATTTGAGGAGCTCGCCACCCTACTGGCTCGTATTGAAGGAGTATTGAATTCTCGACCACTTTCAGCCATGTCTGATAATCCTGAAGAGCTTTTGGACCTAACGACTGGTCAGAACCCCAAATTGACAACCTTTTGCTTCAAAATCGGTGGGAGAAATTGAAGTTGTTGCATCAGCAATTTAGTCAACGCTGGAAGGACGAATATCTTAAAGAATTACATCAAAGATATAAATGGAAACTTCCGAATCAAAATCTAGCGATTGGCGACTTCGTGGTCATAAAAAATGAATTGCTACCTCCAAATTAATGGCGTTTAGGCCGAATTGAGAGGGTTTACCATGGCTCTGACAATAAGGTCCGCGGGGCAGACGTTCGAACGCAACATGGCATTTTAACAAGACCAATCGTCAAATTATGCCTTCTTCCGACTGAGACAGACATCTCACGACCGCAACCCTGACTGCAACCCATCTCTCTTGTCACTTCATCGCTTAACCATATTTTTTATTTCAAACCTTTCACTAAAACAAATCTCCATTCCAGAGACCAGAACGCCCGTGCATCTGGAGGGCCAGCACCGCGAACCACCCGACCGTCACGTGCACCCCGAGACCCCAATGTGCATCAGTGCTTGATTTGTTTCCGCTACCATGACCTACGGTTCTGTTCGGAGTTTCAACTCATGGGAGTGGAGGAGCGTCGAGTGAAGGTCCGGTTCTTGGACTACTGCCCTAACTGTTTGACCCGCACCCATAGCCACGTATGAGACTGCCACTCGTCCGGCAGGTGTAAAATATGCAAGCAAATGCACCACACTCTCTTAGACCGTCCGACACCCGAAGAAGAGGCAACTCTGGTTCAGGTTTCACAACCACCAACGCGACCAATGGATGCCAGAGTGCATATCGAACTGGATCGAGCAATTAGGGCGTTGAACCGCTTGCGAACTACACTTGCACCGGTGCAACGGGGCCGGCATGTTTAAGTGACTTGCGCTCACTTTAAGTTCTTACCTGACTTGCGTTCATAAAGTTCTTGCATAAATGCATCCCTGCAGGACTTCCACACTACAAGCATCCCTGCTGTAGTTGGAAGTTCGAAAAATGAATTTGCCTTCCAATGTTACCAGCAGACACACTGAATTCGCCTTTACAGTGTGGCCTATAAATATAACTTCCGCCTTACCATCCTTCCTTCTTTCATTTTCAACCGGA
>NW_023458557.1:51095224-51096432 GCF_013731165.1 Rhagoletis pomonella
GTCAGTGGGATCGTCGGTTCGAAGCCTACTGAAAGAAGTCTGATGAGGAAATGTGATGATTTCCGAAATAGCTATCACTTCTACAATTTTTTCACATTATTGTTGCTTTTTCACAATAAGTTTTTCATTAAAAACGGCCTCAAGCTCTTTAAAAATTGTTGAATATAATTGTTATAAGGCCATAAAATAACAAAAAAAAGCAACTTAAGGACGAGTACACCTAAAAGTTAAACATTCTAAAAATAGAATTATTAGCAAAAACCAACAAAACCAACAACCTTATGATCAAGTGAATTGCAGCGGAATGGCTGCGCTTGATTGTCTTGGCATAAGATATGAAAAAGTGGGAAAAAAGCAACGATAATTTACAAGGCGAACTTAGCGCAGTGCATAGCACAGTATATACAGTAGTAAAGCTTTTCGCAGTTTTTCACCATTTGGTCGCCGAGGAGTACTTTTGGGTTGTGTGCAGCGTGTTCGTTTTGCGCGCACGGCAACACTTACTGTGGGGAATTTCGCCTCACGAATAGAAGAAGTACATTTCGAGGATAAAATATACACAATTATGTGTTATTTATGAAGAAAATGTAGGTTAAGTATAATATTCATCTTTAATGCATGCTGATATTCATGCGTAATGAAGAATAATATCAATAGTTAAGTACATAAATAACGCTTGTGTTTTATAAACTGGAAAACTCAAATCGTAATTATAGCATTGAATGGAGTTTTCTTAAATGTAAGTTTAAAATTAAATTATCAATATATTAAATTATTTATGAAAACCGTAAATTTTTTGAATTTATCAAGCCAAATTCTAAATTTCCGAATATATTTAAGTCTTTATTATAAAAAAAAAACAAGGTTTGTATAGCTATACAGATCCCAATGACTGCCAGCACATCCGCCCAGAAAGTCCATTAAGCACACCCAAGTTTGAGTGATCTACAAGTTACAAGCGTTTTCAACATTTAACAGTTCATTATCATGTGCGGTGTAATATAACAAATTATACACTGACCTATGATAATCTATACTAGTATCTATAATAATAGACAAAAATTTGCAATGTTTTTACACTCTTGCAATAGTGTGAAAAAAGTGCAAAATGGGGAAAAAGCAACGATAATTTACAAGGCGAACTTAGCGCAGTACATAGGCAACTGGCTGAGTCAGTGAGATCGTCGGTTCGAAGCCTACTGAAAGAA
>NW_023458557.1:51096532-51098374 GCF_013731165.1 Rhagoletis pomonella
TATATGCCAACACAATCAAGCGCAGCTATTCCGCTGCAATTCACTTGATCATGTGGTTGTTGGTTTTTGCTAATAATTCTATTTTTAGAATGTTCAACTTTTAGATGTGCTCCCCCTTAAGTTATTTGTTTTTTTTTTGTTTTGTTTATGGCCTTATAACAATTATATTCAACAATTTTTAATGAGCTTGAGGCCGTTTTTAATGAAAAACTTATTGTGGGTAAGCACTAATAATGTGAAAAACGGTAGAAGTGATAGCTGTATCGGAAATCACCACATTTGCTCATCAGACTTCATTCAGTAGGCTTCGAACCGACGATCCCACTGACTCAGCCAGTTGCCTATGCACTGCGCTAAGTTCGCCTTGTAAGTTATCGTTGCTTTTTCCCCATTTTGCACTTTTTTTCACACTATTGCAAAAGTGTAAAAACATTGCAAATTTTTGTCTATTATTATAGATACTAGTATAGATTATCATAGTTCAGTGTATAATTTGTTATATTACACCGCACATGATAATGAACTGTTAAATGTTGAAAACGCTTGTAACTTTTAGATCACTCAAACTTGGGTGTGCTTAATGGACTGTCTGGGCGGATGTGCTGGCAGTCATTGGGATCTGTATAGCTATACAAACCTTGTTTTTTTTTTAATAAAGACTTAAATATATTCGTAAATTTTGTGAATTTATCAAGCCAAATTCTAAATTTCCGAATATATTTAAGTCTTTATTAAAAAAAAAACAAGGTTTGTATAGCTATACAGATCCCTACGACTGCCAGCACATCCGCCCAGACAGTCCATTAAGCACACCCAAGTTTGAGTGATCTACAAGTTACAAGCGTTTTCAACATTTAACAGTTCATTATCATGCGCGGTGTAATATAACAAATTATACACTGAACTATGATAATCTATACTAGTATCTATAATAATAGTCAAAAATTTGCAATGTTTTTACACGTTTACATAGTTTCGGGCACTATTACATAGTCATGACTTGTGCCACTATGCCAAAGTACGGTTTGTGCTCCCTTGCATACCAGAATAATGTTGTATACAACTCTAAATCAACAAAATTCATGATCCTTCTTATTATCAACCCTGATCAGATTTTACCCCCGAGAAGTACTCAAAAAGGTGTATTACTGTATATACTGTGGTTCACAGCAATGAGTTCATACTGTTTAGATGGAAGTGAGTATACTCATGCTGTTGTCTGATATGTACATGTGTATAAGCACACTACAGTATATTTTGCTTTGCTGCCTCTATGCTTAAGTGCACATTTAAGATACCTACCCCAAAATGCGCATCAAAAGCATTATTTTTAACATTTATAAGGAAACTGCTCTGATAGATGCATTCAACATACCTGTACATTGGCGATACCTGCCTTAAAAATTGTATAATTGTTTCAATTATCAATGAAAGTATTACGTTTACCTGCACTGGCCCCACAATTACCCAATTTTACTACCTTTTATTTATTTTGCTCATCTCGCAGAACAACGAAAATGGCTATCAATTTATGTAGTTATATACATAATTAGATAATATTCGGTGAAAATTTCGCTTGCAGTAATTTCTACATGGTAAGTGCTCCGCCAATATTTGGTTTCATACGGATTCGGATACCTTCCTCATTGAAGTAGTAAAGAAAATTCGCTTAAGTGCCTTTTTCGGTTACGTGCACAAGTTTTTCGTGCAAAGAAGGATGTGCAGCTAAGCAAAATATACTGTAATTAGTTTGCTCGATTTGTAAACAAAGTTTCTCAGCGGTGAAAAATATTCTATTGTGATTTTTTGATGTTTTAAATAATTTTTATCATTGCTATGGCA
>NW_023458557.1:51098474-51100585 GCF_013731165.1 Rhagoletis pomonella
TTAAGGCTCCGCGTTTTACTGCGTATTTAACACGGAATTAGCAACAGCATCTATAAAAGAATCAGTTTGCTCTTCTGACCCTGCGAAATAATATACATCCATCGAATTACACATATACTTATCTGAATGCAAAAATCAAATAAATTTATACTTACATCTTTCTGAATATTTTCTTTTTTGTGCCATAGCAATGATAAAAATTATTTAAAACATCAAAAAATCACAATAGTATATTTTTCACCGCTGAGAAACTTTGTTTACAAATCGAGCAAACTAATTACAGTATATTTTGCTTAGCTGCAGATCCTTCTTTGCACGAAAAACTTGTGCACGTAACCGAAAAAGGCACTTAAGCGAATTTTCTTTACTACTTCAATGAGGAAGGTATCCGAATCCGTATGAAACCAAATATTGGCGGAGCACTTACCATGTAGAAATTACTGCAAGCGAAATTTTCACCGAATGTTATCTAATTATGTATATAACTACATAAATTGATAGCCATCTTCGTTGTTCTGCGAGATGAGCAAAATAAATAAAAGGTAGTAAAATTAGGTAATTGTGGGGCCAGTGCAGGTAAACGTAATACTTTCATTGATAATTGAAACAATTATAAAATTTTTAAGGCAGGTATCGCCAATGTACAGGTATGATGAATGCATCTATCGGAGCAGTTTCCTTATAAATGTTAAAAATAATGCTTTTGATGCGCATTTTGGGGTAGGTATCTTAAATGTGCACTTAAGCATAGAGGCAGCAAAGCAAAATATACTGCAGTGTGCTTATACACATGTACATATCAGACAACAGCATGAGTATACTCACTTCCATCTAAACAGTATGAACTCATTGCTGTGAACCACAGTATATACAGTAATACACCTTTTTGAGTACTTCTCGGGGGTAAAATCTGATCAGGGTTGATAATAAGAAGGATCATGAATTTTGTTGATTCAGAGTTGTATACAACATTATTCTGGTATGAAAGGGAGCACAAACCGTACTATGGCATAGTGGCACAAGTCATGACTATGTAATAGTGCCCGAAACTATTGCAAAAGTGTAAAACCATTGCAAATTTTTGTCTTTTATTATAGATACTAGTATAGATTATCATAGTTCAGTGTATAATTTGTTATATTACACCGCACATGATAATGAACTGTTAAATGTTGAAAACGCTTGTAACTTGTAGATCACTCAAACTTGGGTGTGCTTAATGGACTGTCTGGACGGATGTGCTGGCAGTCGTTGGGATCTGTATAGCTATACAAACCTTGTTTTTTTTTTAATAAAGACTTAAATATATTCGGAAATTTAGAATTTGGCTTGATAAATTCACAAAATTTACGGTTTTCATAAATAATTTAATCTTACAATGGACTTGTTTTATTTTAAACTTACATTTAAGAAAACTCCATTCAATGCTATAATTACGATTTGAGTTTTCCAGTTTATAAAACACAAGCGTTATTTATGTACTTAACTATTGATATTATTCTTCATTACGCGTGAATATCAGCATACATTAAAGATGAATATTATACTCAAGAATGATAGAATACAAGATTGCGCCGATCGGAGAGGATTTTTGAGAATAACTTGTGTGTGACGTCACACTGGTGCAATTGCGAGAGAGAAATGCCAAAACGTGAGCAAGAATGGAAGAAGAAGAAAAAATGTTGCAAGGAAAACGTAAACAAGTTGCACCAGTGTGACGTCATGCAAACAACGATTCTGTCAAATTCGTTAAGAGAGAAATAGCGGTCCGAGATCGGCGCAACCTTTGTATTCTCTCAATCGTGTATTATACTTAGGCTGTGTGCGAGTTTACCTAAATTTTAGTACCTAAACTAATTTTCCACTGGGAATTTCCAGCACTGCTACAATTAAGGAAAACAGCTGCTAAAACTGTGCGAGTTCGTTCGACAACCTAAATGATTTGTCTTGGAATTGTTGCTTTTAATAAATATATCTATAAAATGAATAATTTTGCGGTAGCTTTGGGACTATTTAATAATATAATAAATTTGCAACAGAAAAGGAGAATGTTCCATCCTGGCATCTGTTGAAAATAATAATATGAATAATATAATGCAGATCTGGCATCA
>NW_023458557.1:51100685-51103861 GCF_013731165.1 Rhagoletis pomonella
CGGAGACCGTAATTCGATCTGTTCGGAAAACCCGCGAAGGCGGCGTGGTCATCGAAATGGAGCGCTGTGGCGACCACTCAGCATTTAAGGAAAATGTGTGCACTGCCATTGGCCAGCTTGGAGACGCCCGTATTCTCACTAGACGTTTACGTCTAGAAGTTCTGGGCATGGACTGCCTAACCACGGCCCCAGAAGTGGAGAACGCTATACGCGGGGAGTTAGGAGACAAGATGAATGGCCAACTTCGCGTCTCTCTCCTCGCTGTAAACTCGCGAGAACAAAGAATGGCTGTGGTGGAAATCGACGAACTGCCCGGCCGGACTCTTATTGAAAAGGGGAAGCTGCGAGTAGGTTGGATTATCTGCCGCGTCCGAGAGCGCGCGGATGTCCAAAGGTGTTTCCGCTGTCTGGGGTGTGGCCACAAAAAGGCGGCATGCAAAGGCCCAGACAGAAGCAGTTCATGCTGGAAATGCGGCCAGCAGGGCCACATAGCGTCTGCATGTAAAGAAAGCCCAAGCTGCTACCTGTGCTCGGCAGGAGATGGACAGAAAAATGCCAATCACCTGCCCGGGTCGGGAGCGTGCAAGGCCTTCAGGGATGCCCTTGCTGAGGCTAAGACAAAGCTTGGGAGAATATGATTAAATTTATACAAGGCAATATGAACAGGAGTAGGGTAGCTGATGACCTGCTGAACCAATTGGTTCTTGAACAAAGAGCAGACGCTGTCATCATCAGTGAACCCTATAAAACAAAGGAAACCTGGCACGTTGACCAATCAGGCTCGGCCGCGATATGGATTGCTAACCCCAACCATCGCGCAGAGAGCAGCAGTTTAAAAATACTATCTCTGACGTCATTGATGTTACTTCAGGAGTCCCTCAGGGTAGCCACCTAGGCCCGATTCTGTTCTTGCTTTTTATAAACGATATTTCTACAGATATAAAATTCTCCAAAATTTTAATGTATGCAGATGATGTAAAACTTTATAAATCGTACGTTTCAATTGAAGAAAGGTCTTTGCTACAATCAGACTTAAACAGCATGGCTTACTGGTGTAAAGTAAATCTTATGCCTCTAAATCTTAAGAAATGTTAAGTAATGTGCTTCTCGCGAAGAGCTGTTCTGCCAGTTTCTTATATAATAGGTAACCATAACCTGGAACAGGTATACAATTTTGTGGACCTTGGTATCACAATGGATCCTAAGCTTAATTTTAATCTTCACATTAATGTGACAGTCAACAAGGCTAAAGGTGTACTTGCATTTGTGAAACGATGGTCAAAAGAATTTAGTGACCCGTATATCACTAAAACCCTGTTTACAACATTAGTTAGGCCGATTCTGGAATACGGCTCGGTGGTTTGGAATCCAAGGTATCAAATTTACTCAGACAAGATAGAATCAATTCAGAAACAATTCCTACTTTTTGCTTTAAGAAATTTCCGATGGGATTCTCAATATAGTCTTCCACCTTATACGAGTCGCTTAAAACTTATTAACCTTCCTACTCTTGCCAGTCGCAGGGAAATGCTTGGTATAATTTTTATGGTTAAATTACTGACAGGCTCAATTTTAAGTCCGTCTCTTCTGGCTGATGTAAGCTTTAATGTTCCGTCACGCGTATCAAGACACTTTTATCCCATATTTCTGAAAGCTTGTAAAACCAATTTTGAATTGCACGACCCACTCCGTTGCTTATGCCAGGATTTTAACTCTCATTCCAGCACGTTTGATATATCAGATCCGCTTTTCAGCATTAAGAAAGCGATACTCTCCTCTCTCAATAAGTGAATTATTGACATAAATACATAAAATCAGCTGATGAATTTAGTTCTGTAGCTGAACAGTTTTAGATCTCGACACTTAACAAACTCCTGCCTATCGTGACTCAGCACAAAAATTTAAAATATTGGTTCCGTACGTCATGCGGACTGCGCCCCTCGTGCGGATGGGCGGGAATGGAGGGTAAAAACCGTTGGGATATTATTATTATTATTATTATAGTATCTATAATAATAGACAAAAATTTGCAATGTTTTCGGCACTATTACATAGTCATGACTTGTGCCACTATGCCATAGTACGGTTTGTGCTCCCTTTCATACCAGAATAATTTTGTATACAACTCTGAATCAACAAAATTCATGATCCTTCTTATTATCAACCCTGTTTTTAAATAATAAAGCTAATGATTCTTTTTGTATTAACATTAAAATGTTTAAATGAATGCTATTGCAATAATTTATTCCATTAAAATTATAACAAGCATCAAAAACCCATTAAGTAATTTTATTTTGAAGTAAAAATTCTTTGCTGACGTTGAGGGTAGAATTTTAAGGTCAAAAAAGATAGTGACGGACGTTAAGGCTGGTTTCACTATGTCAAGTTCAATGGCATTTGTCGTTAAATAGGTAAAATCACATTGTCATAGCTCCATTTGAAAAACGGTTTATTGATTGATTTAGATCAGATAAGGTCCTCAGTCGTGTACATGCGCTGCTAAACTGGCTATCTGTCCGTTTTTGACTCATACTTAATATATGTAATCGGTATGCATCAACAATCAACATAAAAATCTACAAAAGCACTCTGCGTTGCATGCACATTGGCTTTCATTTTCATACATAAAACATCTAACAATGTTTAGAAGAATTTTCTACAAATACACATAATATAATGAATCTGAAAAAACTATTAGTAATTATTCCAAGTCCTTCCAAAAGAGATTATTTATATTTTACTAGAAAAAAATGTAATGGTTTTAAATAATGCAAACGAGCAAAAGTATTAAACATTTTAGTGCATTAAAAGTTTTTCATTAGCATTAGCTTGTATAATTTAATGAAAAAAAAATTTCATTAGCATTACATTTTTCAGAATTAATGCATTGAAATATTCATTTGCATTAAATTTCATAAATTAATGCATTAATTTTCTACATTAAAATTATTGCTTTAAATACCATTAATGCATTAAAAAATTTATGCATTTTTCACAACTCTGGTAAAACTAATATATTTAAAAAAAATACTTCATCAATATCCATTTTTTTCAAAATTTGCGTATTCTCTACTACTACGAGGAGTACTTTTGGGTTGTGTGCAGCGTGTTCGTTTTGCGCGCACGGCTACACTTACTGTGGGGAATTTCGCCTCACGATTAGAAAAAGTACATTT
>NW_023458557.1:51103961-51106431 GCF_013731165.1 Rhagoletis pomonella
TTATTGCATTAAAATTATAACAAGCATCAAAAACCCATTAACTAATTTTATTTTGAAGTAAAAATTCTTTGCTGACGTTGAGGGTAGAATTTTAAGGTCAAAAAAGATAGTGACGGACGTTAAGGCTGGTTTTCACTATGTCAAGTTCAATGGCATTTGTCGTTAAATAGGTAAAATCACATTGTCATAGCTCCATTTGGAAAACGGTTTATTGATTGATTTAGATCAGATTAGGTCCTCAGTCGTGTACATGCGCTGCTAAACTGGCTATCTGTCCGTTTTTGACTCATACTTAATATATGTAATCGGTATGCATCAACAATCAACATAAAAATCTACAAAAGCACTCTGCGTTGCATGCACATTGGCTTTCATTTTCATACATAAAACATCTAACAATGTTTAGAAGAATTTTTCTACAAATACACATAATATAATGAATCTGAAAAAACTATTAGTAATTATTCCAAGTCCTTCCAGAAGAGGTTATTTATATTTTACTAGAAAAAAAATGTAATGGTTTTAAATAATGCAAACGAGCAAAAGTATTAAACATTTTAGTGCATTAAAATTTTTTCATTAGCATTAGCTTGTATAATTTAATGAAAAAAAATTTCATTAGCATTACATTTTTCAGAATTAATGCATTGAAATATTCATTTGCATTAAATTTCATAAATTAATGCATTAATTTTTTACATTAAAATTATTGCTTTAAATACCATTAATGCATTAAAAAATTTATGCATTTTTCACAACTCTGGTAAAACTAATATATTTAAAAAAAATACTTCATCAATATCCATTTTTTTTCAAAATTTGCGTATTCTCTACTACTACGAGGAGTAGTTTTGGGTTGTGTGCAGCGTGTTCGTTTTGCGCGCACGGCAACACTTACTGTGGGGAATTTCGCCTCACGATTAGAAAAAGTACATTTCGAAGATAAAATATACACAATTATGTGTTATTTATGAACAAAATGTAGGTTTAAGGCTGTGTGCTACCTAAATAGGGAAAAATCTTAAATCACTGGAAAGTGTCGGTAACGCAGTGAATAGGAACAATTTAGATTTTCTGCGAGCATACTTTTCAACCTAAATTGAACAGTCAAATATATTTAAGCGAGCGATTAAGTGAACAACGATTTTTTGATGTTTTAAATAATTTTTATCATTGCTAAGGCACAAAAAAGAAAATATTCAGAAAGATGTAAGTATAAATTTATTTGATTTTTGCATTCAGATAAGTATATGTGTAATTCGATGGATGTATATTATTTCGCAGGGTCAGAAGAGCAAACTGATTCTTTTATAGATGCCAGGATGGAACATTCTCCTTTTCTGTTGCAAATTTATTATATTATTAAATAGTCCCAAAGCTACCGCAAAATTATTCATTTTATAGATATATTTATTAAAAGCAACAATTCCAAGACAAACCATTTAGGTTGTCGAACGAACTCGCACAGTTTTAGCAGCTGTTTTCCTTAATTGTAGCAGTGCTGGAAATTCCCTGTGGAAAATTAGTTTAGGTACTAAAATTTAGGTAAACTCGCACACAGCCTACGTATAATATTCATCTTTAATGTATGCTGATATTCACGCGTAATGAAGAATAATATCAATAGTTAAGTACATAAATAACGCTTGTGTTTTATAAACTGGAAAACTCAAATCGTAATTATAGCATTGAATGGAGTTTTCTTAAATGTAAGTTTAAAATAAAACTAGTCCATTGTAAGATTAAATTATTTATGAAAACCGTAAATTTTGTGAATTTATCAAGCCAAATTCTAAATTTCCGAATATATTTAAGTCTTTATTAAAAAAAAAACAAGGTTTGTATAGCTATACAGATCCCAACGACTGCCAGCACATCCGCCCAGACAGTCCATTAAGCACACCCAAGTTTGAGTGATCTACAAGTCACAAGCGTTTTCAACATTTAACAGTTCATTATCATGTGCGGTGTAATAGAACAAATTATACACTGAACTATGATAATCTATACACATACGCAAACGTCAAGCTGTGAAGTTCTACTTATTTGTGCCTTGATTGGTCTTTGTATTTTGCAAAGTTTATTGTGCTAATTTTGAGTAAAAGTTGCTATAAAAAGTGCCTAAGAGCATCTCAGTGTGATAATAACCGAAGCTAAGTGAAAGTTTTGTGATTTTTGTGGTTTTTATTAAATTTAATTAAATTTCACTAGCTTACATCTAATCTTGCCGAGTCATTTGTTGTTATCATTGTTGTTGTTATTCCTTTGTAGTTAACTGAGATCGTTTCTATTTTTGCACATTTCTTTTTGCTCTTTTTGTTTACTTCGTTTAGTATTTCTTGTCACAGCTGTTTGCGCTGCGTTTATTAAGTGTCACATTACAGTGATACTCAAACTGTTCGCTAACTTCAATGTTCAAACTGTTATTGCATTAAAATTATAACAAGCATCAAAAACCCATTAACTAATT
>NW_023458557.1:51106531-51122185 GCF_013731165.1 Rhagoletis pomonella
CGATGCGGACACATTGTCTGCGTCAAGCGCTTTAGCGACCGTAACAAGTGTTCTATGTAAGAACCAAAAATCAATACCCTCGCCAATTAGAACTTTTGCTTTAAAAAAAATATACATAGCGCATTTACTCAATACTTGGTCTGGCATCACTGTTTGAGCATTGATGTGCTCAGCTCACTGTTGCCAAGTGTTTGGCACTAAATTTAGTGCTTTTGGAAAGCCAAAATAATTGGAATTCAATGCTTGGTGTGGTATTTAGTGATGCTTTTTTAATTTAAGCACACCGAATGCATAGGTACATATATATGTATGTATACACTATATACTAATATTCTACATTAAGATGGAATTCATTTACTGAATAAAATGTGAGGAATAGGTAAATTAAATATGTTTTGCGTTGTTAGAAATGTATTGAAATTAATTTATTAAAAAAAAACGTGAGGAAATGGATATGTATATACACTTTTTACTGAATCAAAAAAATTATTAAACATGATAATAAAAACTTGGCGCTTTTGTTTTGGAAAAATTGGCTTTTTCTGGTGGCCTGATGCCACACTGGCTCAGTTGTCGCAAAAGTACACATCCATACACGCATTTTTACTTGATGGTTAATATGTATACGTTGCCATCTCCGTACAGCTCACTTCACTTCGCCTAGCACGCTCGCGTGCGCGCAGTTTGCCCGCGACGTCGACTGCGTGCACTTCTGCTGTGCATCCCTACTCTATAGAGCATAGATGGGCACACCAATACAGTCTCATTTTGTCATGGTATTCGTGAATCGCGCTGAGTAACAGTTGCCACTTTTCTATATTGTACAAAAGTGCGTCGTTTTTTGCGCGTGTTAGAAAACGCTCTTACAAATTTATATTTAATTTGTATTATGAACATGAAACGAAAATAATAAAATATAATAAAAAAATAATGAAGAAATAATTTCAAATAATGAATTATGAAATTAATTTTTATAAGTACATATGTACGTGCATGAAAAGTTTTTTAATTTAATTTCATTAAACTAATGTTTTAAAAAATGATAGTTTATTCAACAACAAAATTCACGAATTTAAAATTTCTAAACTTTGTAAAAAACTCAGTATTCAATAAAGTATACTAAATATATTAAATTGCCGTATCGTACATACATATATACATAAAACCCATTACAAAAAACTTTAAATTGGTTTACACAGTTCGGCAGTTTGACTTTTTTACCATGACAAATAATGTCGCCTTATATTAAAAGAACGATTCCAAGTAGTCGTATTACCACATAACAAGCATTGGGCATTATTGGCTTTTCTTAAAACCGAAAATTGTAATTGGCACTCATACGCAGCCATTTTGGGCATTGTTACATATATAGGTGGCAACAACGCGCTGAAATTACGAATAAAAATATTCAACAGCGAAGCGTGGTGTCACTCTCATGAAAACTGAAAGCAGACTGAATTGAAATTCGCTGCGTCGTTTCTGTATACGTATAAGCGCTGCGACGCAGACGCTACTCGCGAGTAGCGTTTTGCCCATCATTGCTATAGAGTGAACAATTTTAAGTCTTTGTAGAGTGAACAAAATTTAAAACCAATTACTTCCAAATTCAAAACTGTAACGAAAAACTTAATAACAAAAAGGATAATTCGTTCGCCAGGCCGATCCCGTAAATCACCGTATAAGGGGGTTTCAACTCGGAGATTCGGCAACTAATGAAGTGTGAAGACCTGTAACTTCGCCTCTGGTGTGAGCAAGCTTTGGTCAACCGTGAGGTCATTGTCCAATCCGACGAAGCATGACGACAGAGTTGAAATATCGTTTGACGACCACGCTTCGTCCGACCCGGAGCGATGCGCGAGCTATTTTAGCCGACAGTTTATACTGCATCCTCCGGCGGACAAAGCCAAGCGTAGAGTGATCAGAAGGCTGCACAAACTTCAGCAGCGACGAGGAAAGGATAGCCATCGGGAAGGCGAAAGTCTCCAAAGGCATTAAACCCGACGGAATTTGCATGCTGATGCTCAAAAATTTGGGTCCTGCGGGAATGGACTATCTAACCAAGGTCCTCAACTTGTCTATGGCCACTCTCATCGTACCAGACATCTGGAAAACGGGGAGAGTGGTTCCACTGCTTAAACCGGGGGAACCGTCCAACAAAGGAGAGTATTCTTGCCCGATTGCTCTCCTTTCACCGGCTGCGAAGACACTAGAGACCCTTCTACTCCCGCACTACACAAATTACTGAACCCCAGCGAAGCATAAACATGGGTTCCGTTATGTGAACAGCCCAACAACAGCACTTGACGCCATAAACACCCAGATAACTCGTGACCTTAACCGAAACTCCTCCTGTGAGAGAACTATTCAAGTAACGCTACTAGAAAAACAGTGGGCGGCGAATTACCTGAGTGGTCGAAACTCGTCAGTGATCTTTAGAGGCAAACCGATCAAACATAGGAAAATAAAACAGGGAGTTCAACAGAGTGGTGTCCTTTCCCCACTACTGTTCAACTTTTACATATCTAAGCTCCCTTAACCACCAGATGTAGTCTCGATTGTCTCTTATGCTGACGATTGCTCAATAATGGTTATCTCGCCGAGTTTTCGAGCCCAACTTCGATCGGGCTACTGCAGTAGGTTGAACTCATACCTGAACAGAATAAATGCAGATGTGCCAAATGAATTCCCGGCATTCGGAGATACGCTCCATGACTCGCAGCATCTCTTCGCATGCCCACTGAACCCCACCCTGCTAAGGTCTCTGGCCTTATGGACAGACCCCATCGAGGCTTCACGCTTCCCGGGTCTACCGCTATAGAGCTTGCCGACAACGATACAACAACAACAGGAAACATGTGTTGACATTAGCTGTGGGAAGAGACGACACTTCAGAGTTCTTAAAAATTTAACTTTAAAGACGCATTGCGCAATAAAATTGATTTTAAAGAAAAAAAACTCAATCTGGATATAGTGAACAATCTGTTTTCTATGAACTGGTCTTGCATTAATTAGTTCACCCGACCCAGATAGCACTGTATGTAATAATAATAATAATAATAATAATAATAATAATAATATCCCAACGGTTTTTACCCTCCATTCCCGCCCATCCGCACGAGGGGCGCAGTCCGCATGACGTACGGAACCAATATTTTAAATTTTTGTGCCGAGTCACGATAGGCAGGAGTTTTTTAAGTGTCGAGATCTAAAACTGTTCAGTTACATATACGTGGGTAGTAAATATTAAAAATGTATATCAAGTATAAATAAGATATAAAATCTACAATGATCTAAGTGACAGCGGCGGGCTTAATTATTTTGGTCTCCGCGATAAAAAGTTGCAAATTATATCAGAAGTATATCTGCTGTAAGTGTGGTTCAATGACGGGAATTTTGCCCGCTGACACTGCTCGCGAACTTTTGAGCAATATAAGAGAATAAGGTATCGGAATATATTAATTAAATAATTTACAGAATCAAATTGGTTATTTGCTTAAATGAACCAAATTTCCAAGAGACACTTTACTGCGCGGTGTGACTGCTCATGTAACTGCTTTCTGAAATTTTTTCCATTTGACCGCCTTTTCAAACCGGCCCTACCATACAACCACAATGATATGCATATTATTTGCTCACAATGTTAGTACGACTTCGTTTTAACGCACACGTATGCGGTGTGTAGGCCAAAGATACACCAATAGATTCAGTGGGACGTTATTCAAATTGGATTTTAAAGTCCGCGCTACATGGGCCACAAAGTTCGTAGGAATTATGAATATTCCGAATTGCAAGAAACGCAAGTGTAATATTTTACTCAAAATCAATAGGTACGTACATACCAGGGTTGTTGCGAATATTCGCATTCGCATTCGCAATAATCAATGCGGAGCTTTTGCGAATGCGAATGTTGTGCAAGTGTACCGGTAAAACGTATATATGGCAAACGAAATGACAAATTGTAGCCAATATTTTTGCCTGTGTTAGTGGGAGTATTTGTGTAACAAAACTGGTGAAATGTCATATTTATCAACTTTGATAACAATGTCTTTAAACATATTGGCCCGTAGTTATAGTCGAAAGTTAAAACCTCTTCTAGTTAAAATCAATCTTTAAGTTTAGAGCAGGCTTTAAGTTTTAGTCAGTAATAGACATGTTAGAGGCAGGTTTTTGCTAGATTGACACAAAACAGGGCCGTTACTATAAAATGAAAAAAGTAACCAATCGGCATTAGGAAAACTTTGTTATTTTAGCAAGTTCACCCTGTGTCAACTGACTTTTATAAATAATTTTGAAAATGGCGCAGCAAACTGTAAGTAAGTAGCTTATTTTTGTAAAATATAATTTATTTACGTAAATAATTTAATTTTTATAGGAAGTGAAAAGAATTCGTGAAGTTAATTGGACTGCTGCTGAAAAGACCTGCTTTCGGTCCTCCTCTTTCATTTGCAAAGGATCTTGGCGTTCCTTGTATGTTTTCCTATTTCTGGTTGCGATTGTATTATCCAAAATCGCAAAATTTCGAAATATCCTTTGATTGGGAAGCATATTCTTCAAATTAAGACCACTTTTGTATTTTCTCCGCAAATTTTGACAGGAAAACGTCTACTTAGAGTACGCTTTTAAGATTTTAAAACCTCGTCAACCTCATTTTAAATTTAAAACGTCGTTTTAAAGTTAAAAGGTCTTTTAAGTTGACTATGACAGTGTTAAAAGAGTGTTTATCTTAATATACAGTTTTAAATGTTAAAACCTGCCTCTAACTTGTCTATAACTGCGGGACATTATTTCTTAAGCTATATAACCGAGCTATCAATGGGCAGCCATATAAGTTCCAACTTCTACTTGACCTTTGACATACGTCGTACGTACGTAGTCTTTTTAACAATGTTTTTTTTCTGTGCTTTAAACACCTGCATTGCTTTCTGTCTTTATTATGATTTTTTGGGCTAATCTTAAAAAAACTAATAGACACAAATGAAGAAAGTGTGCATTATAATTCTAAACCAAATTTCGTGATTTGCTTTTGATATTACATATATTCGTTTCAATAATTTCAAATGGGGCTCTTTGGGGAATTTATTATGTACTAGCTTTTACCCGCGGCTTTCACCCAACGCCAGAAGGAATTAAAGGGGTCATGTGACTTGTGGTTCCGAAGTTATGGCTGATAAAAAATTCCAAGCCTATGTTAAGTGCTACGCCTCCTTTTACAAACTCATTTATATATACCTTACTATAAGCACCTACCATAGATATCTCTGCATGCCAAATGTTATGTTTATGTGACTTATTGTTACGAAGTTACATTTGGTAAAATATTCCACGCCTTTGGGATTTGCCGCCCCCTTTCAGAGTCTTATTTATATATATACCTTATTATAAGCACCTACCATAGATATGTCTGCATACCAAATTTTAAGTTCATGTGACTTACGGTTCCGAAGTTAGAGCTGATTAAATCATTCACGCCTATGGGAGGTGCCACGCCCTTTTCAAATACCGCCAATTTTTTTCCATAAGTATGGAATTAATTTTTTTTATCTCGACAGCAAGTTCCAATGCTCTACCACAAATATTACAAGAGATATACAACATGCAAATTTTAGTTAGTATAGGAGGTGCCACGCCCTCTTTTCCAGTACTGCCCATTTTTCTCTTTGCTTATAACCTTCCCGGGGTAAAAACAAATAAGTGTGCAAAATTTGGTGCGATTCCGTGCCGCGATTCAGAAGTTATCAGGTAATAAACAAACAGACATTCACATTTATATATATAGATTAGCAAAAATTTTAAAAATATATTTTTGTTTACTTGTCGGGCAATATTTTTTTCATAGGGATATACACTGGATTCTTGGCTAAAAACTTTTGTGGTAAAACTGTCCCTTCTTTGCTATTTAAAGTCAAAGAGTAAGCTCCTTCAATAGGGATTTCCAGCAGAAATGATAAACGTCTAGCTATAAAGAGAATCGATGCTCAAATAATTAAAAAACTATAGGTCTGACCTTTAATAAAGTAAGAATTACGTAACTATCTGAGATTTAAATGCTAATAAAAAACAGGGTGCTTTTTTTTAAATAACAATATTCTGAACTGATTTGGCTGACAGCCACGACCTTGAAATCAGAATTTTGTTCAAAATTTTCATTCCTGGAAAATAATAATTTATTTTTCATATCCACCTATTTAGCTCGCTATAAGCACACATTTTTCAAACCCGCCGCAGAAGAAAGTATTAAAAATTAGTTACAGAAATTAAATCGAAAAACGTTGATGAAGTTACAGATTCCTCAAATTCGAAACAGCCAAAGTAATGAGAATGAAGAATTCTTTTTAAAAACTTTAGAAAACCTGACACATCTGGTTTGGCCTCGCCATTATGCTAGGTTCTAATCGTTTCTTAAAAATACTTGACATCCGCATTCGCATTCGCATCCGCGGATGTTAGCTGTTAGATATTCGCATCCGCGGATGTCTAAAATTCTACATTCGCAACATCCCTGGTACATACATACAGCGGTGTGTACATGCAAACATACGTACGTATACGCGCAAAAGAAGTGGTTTGCAAAAATGTTGTTTGCGGCGACGCTCTTGGCGCTAGCGATCTAGCATGGCTATTTGAGGGATGGAAATGTGAGCAATTCGGAACGAAGTGAGAGAGTTTCTGCGTCGACGCAAGTCGCACCGAATTCTTATAAGAAAATAGCGAGTAGCAATTCGTTGTACGCAAACACACCAAGTTGCATGTATGTATGTATATTGTTTGCCCACAACCCAGCAATAACAGTGACGGTCACTTTCCTAGTGACGTTACCGTCACGCGTGCCCGCTAAGTTCGGCACGTTTTGCTATCACATTCTTAATAGTGAATCAAAAATGCTCCCAGAAGTTTTGTGTACGTGTGATTTTTCAAACCAAATAGTTTGCCTGCTTGCTCATATGTGAAAAGATTAGCTTGACTACTTACTCATATGCGAAAGATAGCTCGCACGAAAAAACAATAGATGGCACTCCAATCAAAAGTTATTACAGGTGTGTTAGTAACACCATAAAATTTGCGTTTGTGTTGGAGTTTCGGTCACGCTGGTTTTGCTGGGAATGTTAATATGATTGCGTTTTGACGTACGCGCGAGCGGTGTATAAGCATAAAAATTATAGTTAAAAAACTAAAACCTCGCTATTAAAGTAACCTGGTGACAGTACGAATGGAAGTTTTAAGAACGGAAGTTTACCGCCCTATTCCCACACCACTGACAAAACTCAGCGGCTGACTACTGCCTTTACTACTGCGCCTAATACTATGCCGAAAATTTATTTTAAGCTGTCGTATGACAATTGTCAGTTTTATTGTTATGACCTACTGAGTAAGTGACAACAGCGAAACAATGTTTATATTGTGTTTTAGGCGCAGTAATTGTGACAATAGTCATATGAAGAATTTTGTCAGTGTTGTGGGAATAGGGCGGTAAAAGCAATTCAAATTCGTACTGTCATCAGGCATGTAATTGAGAATGGAAATCGCTGCATCTTTTAGGCGCATCAATATTACATAGTTACATCCCGAGCTAATAGAAGCGAGGTAAAATACACAACTATATTCCGTGGCCAGGATTTTCACAGGAATTGGGAATCTACCAATTGAAAGAAAAGCAACCGCGTAATATTTGCTTATTGCATGTTCTGACCGACAACGAAAACACTTCGAAAACGAGTTTTGGAATTATGGGCTGAAGGCTGTTCACACCGGCTGTTAGTGTTTTCGTTGACATTTCTTACATCCTCTCATTGCAGTTTTGCCGCACAAAAACAAAACCAAAATGCTTTTCCCACATTTTCTTTTCATTAGCAACCTCTTACTTTCATTCTTATTTTACTTTGGCCAGCCAATTAACAATAAATATGAAATAGGGTATTAAAGATGATAAAATATGACTTCCACTTCGATAAATAATCGAAAAAAAACAAGAGAAGACACCGATTGGAACGAGTGGAACGTGAGTTTTCAAGTAGTTTTCAGCGAAAACTGGTTTTCGTTTGACAGATTTTAGATGGACGAAAACACATGTTTTAGGTCGAAAACTAGATTTAGCAACGAAAACATGTTTTCGATGTCGGTCAGACATGGTATTAAAGCCGATGCGCGTACATGCAAACATACGAACATACATATACGCGTAAAAGAAGCGATATGCGACGCCCGTAGCAGTGGTGTAAATTCGAGCAATTCTACACTAAGCGAACGAGTTTCTGCGTAAACGCAAGCCGCGCCAAATTTTTATAAGAGAATAGCGAGTAGCTATTACATACGTACATACACACCTACGTAGGTACTGCTACGTCCGTCTATGTTAACGGTTGATCGCAACGGCTAGTGTATGTATGTATTTGCAATAACGGGATGTTATAGAAAATTCCACTTGGTACCGTTGCTTCTTTTACCACCTTGCACGCTAGCTTCCCTCGGTGTCCTGGTGCTCACTGCGATTCCGCGATTTTTCTAGCGCTGGGCGATGGCAAAGTGCTCGTGCGATAGGAAAAAGAGCGATGCGCTTTCCTTATTGCAAATCAAAAATTCTGCCACTTCGTTGGTAACAGCTGCTCCTGAGAACCCGTGCTGGCGATACTATTTCAGTTGGTGGCATTGTGTTTGCGCAGAACACTTTAAATTGATAAAATTTAACTTTTTTTGTAAGTCGTTGCCCAACTTTCGCTTGAGCATTTTATAAATTTTTTCCGTTCACTTTTACGCTTTTCGAGCTGCTTGTTTCGCTGGTGTGTTCAGTTAGAGATGCCAAAAAATGAATGTTGGTTAGGGATGGCAAAATGAATGTTGAAGCTGTCAGCTGGAAATAGTGTTGGGAAGCGTTTATTTATTTCCGAATTTGAAACTTAGATGTCGCGTTGCCAAATTTGGCTCGCAAGGACCATGTTGAATTTCGTAATGAGTTTTCAGATTTTAGGGTTTCAATTCATGAGTTTATTAACAATAATATTTATTAACTACTTGGTAAGAACAATATGAATATGAATGAGAAAATTAGATGAATGGACTGTATGTGAATTGGGAATGAATGTTCTACATTGAATGAAATGATTGTGAAGTACGTACATATATAAATCAATTCAAAGCGAAATTCATACATTAATTATTCGTACATATTTTATGATTACGCGTTCAATTGGCAATAACGCAGGTAAATGGTAGATAAGTTACGAGATTGTAAAAACAGTATACCTTTGGATGATGTTTGCAGGATCCGGGTATCGCACGACGATCGATGATGTCGGATATACAAGTTTTAGCTTCCCATGATGCGCTCTGGTCTTCGGGTGAATTCAAAAAGAGACCGGTGGCAATGCGGAAGTTACATTTATAGGCCAGTGTATCTGCTGGTAACACTGGAAGGCAAATTCATGGTTCGAACTTCCAACTACAGCAGGGATGCTTGTAGTGTGGAAGTCCTGAAGGGATGCATTTACGTAAGAAATTTATGAACGCAAGTCGACTCGCAAGTGCGACACTTGATTACCCTCACTTACTACTTTAACTAAAATAAAGGACAAACAACAAAGTTTTTGCAAATTTTTTATTATTAATATATAGTTGGACCTCCATCCATTCTTATAAGTTTAACAAGCCTGTTTGGCAATGAATTGTATAAATTTTGAATATAATTAATTGGTATTTAAATGAAGGCAGTCTCTATTGCATCGATTAGTGCTGATCTGCAGTGGTACTGTGTCCCTTCGGCATAAATCTTTCGCGACAACCAGCCCCACACATTTTCAATGATGTTCAAGCCTGGGGACAACGCTGGCCATTCAAGAACATGGATATTTTTTTCACTAAAGCATTGTTTAACACTTCTCGCTGTGTGAATGGCAGCGTTATCCTGCTGAAAAATCCATTCTTGGTTGTTGAACATTTAATCGAAGTTAATCACTTCCGTTTCCAGCACCT
This sequence comes from Rhagoletis pomonella, assembly GCF_013731165.1. Lineage (NCBI taxonomy): Eukaryota > Metazoa > Arthropoda > Insecta > Diptera > Tephritidae > Rhagoletis > Rhagoletis pomonella. The sequence goes on from NW_023458557.1 coordinate 51,116,495, forward strand.
CGATGTAATTATTTGCATTTTGTCGAGCCTCCAGAACTCTTAAATTTATTGCCACGTAATATGAAATTGCTGCCCATACCATCACCGAACCAACTGCACTATGTCGTCTGGACAAAAACCTCTCCGATTTTCTCAAATCTTGAAAATAGTGTTGGAAACCATCCGGACCGTCCAAATTGAATTTTTTTTCGTCCGAAAAAATAACGGTTTTCCATTCATTGCGCCAGTCTACGTAGGTACGAGTATACTCTAAGCGCGCATGTCGGTGGCGTTGAAGCAAGAATGGTTTCTTTTGCAATTTTTTGCGTCTTGATGAGGGAACTGCTTTATTATTCGTTGAATGGTCCGCACACTAGCCGTAACTCCTACATTTGCACCGATTTGTCTGGCAGTCGCTGCAGTATTCGACGATTCTCGCAAAATTGCTCGTTGTTCTCTCAACGTGGTAGCTTTTGCAGTGCGTCCTTTTCGGTTTTTGCCATAGCTTTCGATATTATTCAAAACGTTATTAATCAACCATGGCTCGCGGCCAATTTTACGTGCAATTGCACGGTTGGGCAGGTTGCTTTCCTTTAGGTCAAGGATTTTTCCTTTCTCGATCTCCGTTAAGGTTTTTCCGCGTCCCATTTTTAACACTAGGTATTGAAAAAACCGCTTAATTTGAAATTACTCACTTTATTATACCGTATGACCACAATGCAAAAATTATCTTACATTGTTTTCAAAGGCTACTGAGAAACAACTGAAGTGAAGGTAAACAAGTGTCGCCCTTGCAGGTTCGTAAAATAGGAGAAAAGAGTTATTTACCGTTGACCTGAGCAGATATTTAGAATATGGCCACAGAAAAATGACGGTACGTTAGTTGCCATTTACGCGTATAAGATTTTTATAAAAATAAAAAAAAAATCGTGAAAATTTAAGCGAGAGTAATCAAGTGTCGTTAAGTGTATGTACATGTCCGCATTATTATTTACGTTTTCTTTTTTTACAACTTAAACAACGAATTACTTAAAAACTATAAGCCTCCGGAGGGGGGGTTTCCGATTTAGAATCACAAAAAGCCGCTCTAAACCCCCTAATTTTTTTTTTCAAAGCCTGGTCCGTTATTGGAAAATTTTCCCAACCATTTTGTCATTTGAGGGGATTTCTAAAAAAAAAAATTTTTAAGAAACTTTTTATTTACAAAAAACTCCATTTTTGGAGGAATTTTCAAATCGGCCCAGATCACGTAAATCTTGATATTTTGGTGGATGTCTTAAAATATAATAGATTTTATAATTGGAATGGAAACACAGTACCGATTTTTTTTTTATGGGGAGTGATGCAGTCTAATGTACATATATTGGTTATGAAACCAACTTGATATGCAACGTAAGTTTCACTTCTCCAGTGTGGCCAAGGCGCACTTACTTTTTTTAATCAACAGTCATCATGAATTTTTCCACCAGCCGGTTGACACAAGCTTAGGGAAATGTTAAATTTGAGAATATTACCAAAAAGTTATTAGAAAAATTACTGGCAATTTTTTTCGGCGTAAGCAATGCGTGTTACATTTGCACTTGCATGGAAACTTTATGAAAGGTGTTAAGGGGCTTATTCACTTTAAACTTGGTTGTGGGGGGTTACCGAGAGATAATTAACAAAATTTTAAAAACCTCATTTTCTAATAATGCCACTTGCACTCGTTTCGTTGACGATGGACGTACGTCCTACCACCTGGTATTAGCCAGGCTCGTTCCTTGGTCGTCGAAATATCCAAAAATTGTAGAAAAAGGTTTTCTAAAGTGGTCTCCTCTTGACAGTTGACCTAGGGTTCAAACGATACCAATAAGGTATCGATACTTTTACTCGCTTCAAGTATCGCCAGAAAGTATCGGTACTCCAGTAAGTATCGGATGGGAGGCATTGAATATTGGTACAGCTATTTTATAAATTTTTTTGTGTACTAATTTAAATAAATATTGGTGTATTATTAGAAGTAGAGAATAAAGGAGGGGGCGTCAGTGGTACCGCTGTTTTGGTTTTGTCGATTTCGACGATTTAAATAAAAGTGAACAGGTTCTTTAAATTTAATCAAAACATTAAAAGCACTGAAATTCTCTAATACCTTCACCACAATCGCTGTTCATTATTATTAGTTTTATTTATTCTTATTATAAATCATATATTTGTATAATTTAACACAATGAAATTACTTTTCTTATCGAAAAGTTGAATGTTAAGAAAATTTACTGTTTCAATAGTTTCTTTTATTATCCTGCATATACTTTTACTTAGCTAAGGACGGCTCAATCTTATATTCTATCATTCTTTGGTGTATTATCCAGCGTTAATAATTAAAAAAAATAAATAAATATTTAAGCTCAAGTGAGCGAACTTAAACCTCATATATGTACGTATATAGTTATACGTAGAAAATATATTTAGTAGTGACTTGCCTAACAATTGTTCACTGATGATGCAACAACTACTAAAAATAACCGAGCTTGCTTATACCTAAATATCGCCAATTCTACAGAAAAGTAAACCAGCCCGATTTTTTTCTTTCTTTCAAATATTGAATATATTAGTGATTATTGGTATTCACTATATCTGTCAACTACTTCTGACACTAATTCTCATCATGTCCAACCATTTTGTGTTTAATATTTTGCTCCGTTTGTAGAAGGAGTTTTCACGAACCTAAAAACAGTTTTCGATACTTCAACAAGGAAAAGTACAAAATATAAGCTTTCCTTGATTTATTTTGGCCGATTAAGTTCTGAACGATAAAAAAATTATTAGTTTAACAGGATACGTTCCAAGTGAGCGAAAAAGTTGTTCATAAAGTTATTATAAAGTTCTCCTATTAAGTCGTAATGAAATGTGCCGCAAATGTTAAGTGTAACGTAGCCAGTGAAAAACTAAAAAAGTTGTGTTTTGGATAATTAAGTACCCTTTCCAAAAGGATATATAACATGTTTTCTTAGTATTGTCGATATCATACTGACTCCATATGGAAAAAAAGAAATCATAGGTGACTTCGTTGCACAATTACCTAATAAATAAGTGTAACGTGGCCAGTGTTTTTCTTTTTATTTAAAATTTTTTTTATTGACTTGATAACTATTCTCATTTCATTTCAGCAATAAATAATAACACATATGTATTTAAGAACGTCTTTTCATGAACAATGGCGAATTGAGCATTATACTGCTAAATTTTAATAGCTATTCTATTGAAATAAAGCGAAACTAACATTTGTAAAATATCCTTTGAAATCCTTATCTCTTAAGATTTTGACTACATATTTGCCTATAATTCAATTGGATTTTTTGCAATATGTAAATCTGATAAGTTATCTGCCCATTATACGTGATTGTGCTCATAACACTACAATTTTATAGAATCTGATACAAGTCTACACCAGACTATGAAGAGTTTATAATAATAATAATAATAATAGATTGGCGCTTACACATATGTTAGTGCTTGGCCGAGCTTCTCCTCCAAATTGTGGCGTGCACCCTGGTGTTGCCACACAAAGGGGAGACCTACAGTTTTACGCCGACTCCGAACGGCGATTGTATTTTTATGAGAAGCTGCTTTTTCATGGCAGAAATACACTCGGAGGTTTGCCACTGCCTGCCGAGGGGCGACCGCTGTTAAGAAAAACCCTTTTTCTATATTTTTGCGATGTTGTTTGACCAGAGATTGAACCCAGACCCTGCGGAGTGTAAACGCGCACTGCTTACCACTACACCACAGCGACCGCCGGAAGAGTTTATAAGTCTATTTATTTTGATTGGTTTAGTTTATCGGCCTTTAAATTGTAAACTGATGTAATTTTTATTTTATAAGCTCGACGCTCAGGGAATACAAGAAACACAGGTTTTAGTTCTTTAATTTTTAATATCGATATTTCGACCTCAATCTGAGGTCATCTTCAGGAACCCTTAGTTGTCTTAGTTTTTTTTATATAAGATTAACAAAGTTTTGGAAAGCACCGTATCTCATTTGAAATTGTCCTGGATGGCATTGGAAAAAAATAATTATTCAGAAAGCATTAAAAAGAAAACACACAACATGGTAGTTTAGATGAGCTTTTGCATATTTTAAGTTATTAAACATAAGTTGTTTTTGTAGTAAAGTTAAATAAATATTATTTGCGACGATAATACGAAGATTTTTCGGTAAAAAATTTTAGCGTAGGATGATTTTTGACCTGGTTAGGGTTTTTAAGGATAATCGAGTTTTATTTTTTGATCCTGCAATAGAAGATCCCAATTTTAGCTCAAACAGTGTTTATGATGACAGAATAAGAATGCGAAGAAAAAATGGATGAACAAAGCCTTTTGGTTAAACCTTGCCCAAGCGAACCATACGTCTAACGTGGCCAGTGTTTTGTGTAATGTTGCCAGTGCCCAAATTTTATGAACAAAAGTTGTCAAAAACCTAAAATTTATAACAATTGGGCAAGCAGATGACTACCTGCATTCATTGTAGATGACATACTGAAATGCTAGCAATATTCGCTCACCCGTTTCGCAGAAATTCCAAACTTTCTGACACAACCCATCATTAAACTTCCAAATAGTGTAACGTAGCCAGTGCACATTCGAATGCCTATAACTTTGAAACCCAAGAATTTATTAAACCCTTTTTTTACAGATACATAGATTGAACCGTGCCTGATCATATCACCTAAAAAGCCCAGTTGGTTTTGTGTTATTTAGTGGACAATTGATTCATACTTTAGAAAAAATGTGAACGAATGTTACGTAGCCAGTCAAATAATCGGCCATATGTATATCCTCTTTCTTATAATAAAATAACTTACAATGTTGCATTTAAAAACAAAAAGTTTTTCAAGAGTATTTATTATTATTTATTTATTATACAGAAATTAAGTGATAAATTTGTTCAAGGGTATTCTCATTGTATCGAAAGAAAAGGATTGATACTTACTTGGTATCGGATTGAAAAGCATCTAGTAAAAAAAATACTTTGTATCGCAACAAAAGTATCGAGTATTTACTTGTATTCACTGGTATTGTTTCAAACTGCACAAATTGTACCAAAACCTTAACAAAAATATGGGATCCAAGTATTTATATTTTTTGCTTATTCGAAACAGAAAAACAGACATGGATAGTTATACCCCATTATGATTTTTCATGGCATGTCGATTAATCAATTTTGAGCGAAAAATAATATATTGAACTTCTCCTCGTCGTATAAGTGTAGTATCTACATATATTATGAGATTAATAAGTCACAATTTCGCCTGCCGAGGTGCGACCGCCATCAGAAAAAACTTGTATTTTATTTTGTGTTTGATGTTAATCGGAACCTGGTCCCGATCCCAGGCTTTGCGGAATGATAGTGCGCTCTTCTAACCACTACACCACAGCGGCCGCGTGCATGTACATATGTATATATATATAAACCAGGGTTGTTGCGAATATTCGCATTCGCATTCGCAACCGCGGAGCTTCCGCATTAATTTTATCATTCGCATTCGCTTTCGCATTGGCAATAATCAATGCGGATCTTTTGCGAATGCGAATACTGAAGGGACCGCAAGTAACAGTTATTTTCTTTACGAGTTAAACTTGGCCAATAAACAAACCGCCTATCCAAATTAAACATGTTTGGTATCAAATGAAAGAGGACTTAAATAGCTTCAAAACTGAAATGTCTAAACAAGCA
>NW_023458557.1:51122285-51123571 GCF_013731165.1 Rhagoletis pomonella
GTGATTCGTGTCTCCACAAATGAAGCAGGATCCTTTTTGGCGCTTTGGTTTTTTGCAGTCCGCCGAGTAATGTCCGTATGCGGAGCAATTGTAACATCTTGCTTGCTGTAGACGTTGCTCACGTTTCGTTACTTTCTCGCCCATGTTGCCAATGAGCTTTTCATACCTGGGAAGTGCTTTCTTTAATCCGTCCAACGTAGTCGCGCTGTAGAGTATGGACACACAAGCGGTTATGTCTTGCAGTCCTTCGATGATAAATTCAACTAAGTCATTGTCGCTGATAGAGCGGTTGCATGCGATTTTTTGCATGGGTAGTACGAAGTGCTGCAGGCTTTCCTTTCCTTTATTCCAGCGTCGAGCTTCCAGCTTTTTTACAGTGTCCCTATAACTGGGGATTTTCACGAATTCTCGGGTCAAGCATACCTTAAGCTCGCTCCAGATTTGTGCTCCGGAAATTTCTGCGAGCATTCTAGCACTGCCGGTGAGGAGCTGACGTGCCAGAAGGAGTTTACGTGCCATACGTGTCCGTTGCATACTCGAAATCTGATATCCACTTGCGCACGTCGCGGTCGTCGTCGCCGCTGTATTTCGGCACCAAAACCTCTATGTCGTTCAGCGAATAAGTGTATGTTTGTGCCTGCGTGCGGGCAAGCGTTGACTCGTTTAAATCTTTTTTCAGGCGAAGTATCTGTAGACATTTTCCCAACATGTCGGTGGCTTGTTCGTCTTCATTAGTTATTACAGCTGCTTCGGTATCCTTAACCTCATTTTCCGCGATTTTTTCAGTGGCCCCGTTATTTTCACTAAGCGGTATATCTTGCTTACTACCGTTATTGCTGCCATGCGGGTCACCTTCCGTAGCGCCGTTATGGTCGCTTCGCACGTTTTTCTTTTCAGTAGCTGCACCTTTTTCGGGGGCGCCAGCTTCACCACTTAGAAACTCCATACCGCTTCGGCAATTTGGATGAAGTGGAACAGCTCCTACAACGTCGTGAAGTAATACTCTAACTTCTTCTTCGGTAGCCGACTTGCGCACGGGGACTCCGGTTTCATTAAGAGCGGTTGCTATTTTATTTTTTGTGCACTGTCCATTTTATGTGACTTCGAATCGGAAGAATTTATTAAATTAGACTTCGTTTCGGATGAACTTATTTAATTAGGCCGGAAGAATTTTAACGGAAGGTTTTAATTAATTAACGAGTTCGGTACCACACCTGAGGCTGTAGTATATCTTCTTCACGAAATAGATTAAACCGATTGCTTCTGCGTGTCGATGCCAATTGAAT
>NW_023458557.1:51123671-51127853 GCF_013731165.1 Rhagoletis pomonella
AATCAATCAATCAATCAATCAATTTAAAATAGATATATTAGCAGCCTTTATTATGCTATTTTTATTATAGAAATTTACGTGCGCTATTTCTTTTTTGCCATCTGCTGTAGTTACTTAAGAAGTAAACGGCTTGGCTGTTTACCAAACCGGTCTATAGTTTTATCAATAATCTCAGATTGGTTCTGTGACACAAAACTTTCGATGTATGCTTACAAGACACAAACCTAAGGCAAAGTAGTAAACAATTTATATATGGGGCAAAATTCGCCAAGTGTACCAGGTGAAAAAATTTATGTCACCGATTTCGTTGAAACTTTACTAAATTGTTGTCATTGATACAAGTAATCAATGTTATGAAGGATTTTTTTAATCTTTTTTTCTTTTGAAGTTATGAGAGTTCGAATTTTTACGTTTTTGACCTTTTTCTTAAAATCACGAGTTTTCTTAAAATTCGTAACTTACATCTAACTTACAACTGAGTATCCAAAATATGTTACCACATAGGATTTTTCCGCGCTTTCCGATAATGACGATCACTTTTTTATAAGGATATTTTTTTGCACAAATTTTGCAAAAAAAAAATATTTTTGAATTTTTTAAACAATGTATGGTTTTAAATTTTTTTCAAAATAGCTAATTTCGATAGCTTATTTTCTAAGCTTTGCAACAATATATAAATTGTTATGGGATCGACATGTGGAACAGAAGTTTGTCCTATCAGAATGATTGCTAGCCTAACTATTGAGGAACTACTGCACCACTGGGTGCAGTCGAATTCATTATGGACATGAGAATGTGAATAAAAAATAATGTCCAAGATTTTTCAAACATTTTGTTCATTTTTCATTAATCGATGACATCTTAGTAATCAATATTTGATTGGAATTTCAGTTGTAATTTAAATTCTTTAAACGTTCAAAATTTTGAAAGACAATAGTTTGTGAGCTTTGGCTAGATGGCGTCATCACCTGACGTCGCAGTGGGTTCCATTTAAACATATTTGTTGCATTGTTGGACTTTCGCAAAATATGCGGAACAAAACGTAAATTACGTTAACAGTTAAACTTCAATATTAGAGAACACCAGAACAGCAAGCATCAATTATGTGAAGTAGTGAATATGGCAGAAAGAGTGAAATTCTCATCGCATTGCGCTAATCCTTATAACCTCAAAAATCTTTCATGGAAAACAAAAGGTCTGAGAAATGTGACAGCGAAAATTCATGAGAATATACCTACCCTTCCCATGAATGTAAAATTGTGTAGTTCATGCAGAAAGAAAGCTAGAGTAATGATTGAAGAAAAAAGTTCAAATTCATCCAAAATAAATACTTGCGGCAGTGTGTCTAATGTAAGAATGAAATAATTTGCATATATTTTCAACTAGTCAAGAAACCATAGTTAGACTTATGTCCATTCCTTCTTTCTGCGGCAACCTTTTAGGTTATGGATGTTGGAATTCTTAAACAAGAAAATTCAAATTCATCGGAAAGTGATACTTGCGGAACTGTGTCCGATGCAATAATGGGATGAATTGCATATATTTTTAATTAGTCGAATATTTAGTCAGATGTAATTGTTTTACGTCAATGTTTTAGGTTACGAATGTTGAGTACCAACCAACAGAGGTGAAACTGAAATATGTCTGTGACATTGAGGAGCACAAGTCAGCAGTGGAGGTCTTTGAACAAATCAAGGAAAAATATGGAACAACTTCAAACTTGTCGGAAAAATTTTTATACCCGAGCGCACTTGTGCACAAGGGTATTATAACTTTGTTCACATAACGGTTGTTTGTAACAGGCAAAACGAATCGAGATAGATATAGACAAATGTATACATAAATGATCAGAATGAAAAGAGAAATCGATTATGCGGTGCCTGTCTGTCCGTCCGTCCGTCTGTTCACACGATAACTCGAGTAAAAATTGAGATATCTTAACGAAACTTGGTACGTGAACTTCTTTTGAGCGTGGGACGGATGGTATTGAAAATGGGCGAAATCGGATAATAACCACGCCTACCTCCCATATAACGGTAATTTTAAGAAATACGAAAACTGCGATATTTTAGTAACTACTGAAGATAATTCCATCAAAATTGATACTTACAATGAGTTTCAGACGGAAAACATGAATATTATAAATTTTTGGAAAATGGGCGTGGCCACGCCCACTTATGGTTACATGTGTATATCTTGGTAACTGCAACACCAATTTCTTCCAAACTTGGCACAGTTGTTGGCCTTAGTACAGCATACTAAATGGCTGAAAATTTTAAAAAGCGGACAATAACCACGCCTACCTCCCATATAACGGTAATTTTCAGAAAAACGAAAACTGCGATATTTTAGTAACTACTGAAGATAATTCACTCAAAATTGATATTTGCAATGGGTTTTAGACGAAAAATAAGAATATTACAAAATTTTGGCAAATGGGCGTAGCCACGCCCACTTATGGTTACATGTGTATATCTTGGTAAACGCTACACCAATTTCTTCCAAACTTGGCACAGTTGTTGGTCCTGGTACAACATACCAAATGGCCGAAAATTTCTAAAATCGGACAATAACCACGCCCACATCCCATATAACGGTAATTTCGAGAAATACAAAATCTTCGATAAATCAGTAAATATTGAAGCTAATTTATTCAAAATTGATGGTTGCAACAATTCTTTACCAAGAAATACGTTTATGTCAAAATTTTGGAAAATGGGCGTAGCACCGCCCACTTGTGATCACATAGGTGTATCTCGCTAACCGTTCTAGCAATTTGTACCAAGCTCGGTATGGTTATTGTGCTTGCCACATAAAAGCAAACCGTTGAAAATTGTTGAAATCGGACTAAAATTGAGGCCGCTTTTCATATAGCGGTAAATTTTAGAAATGCTTGAAATTTCAATATTTCGAAATTTAAGGACGCTAATTTACTTAAAATGTATACACCCCGGCTTATCATGTAGCGGTAGCTTTCGGAAAGGTGGAAAACATGTATTTAATACTTGCGCCGGGTATTTAATGTTCGGCTCCGCCCGAACTTAGACTTTCTTACTTGTTACTACTGACTTTAGCACCAAAATCATGGGGATGAAAAAAACTAGCATCCGAGTTTAATGCTTCAGAACGTCAAGCGAGCAAAGCCATACAGTTAGTAAAAGAAAATGGTATTTTAACATCACCGATGCCGAAAAAAAGGACGAATCATATCTGCCGATGTGGAAATTCTGATTGTTAACTTTTATCACAATGACGAGAATAGTCGCCTGTTTCCGGGTAAAAAAGACTTTGTTTCAGTTAAGAAGGAAGATGGTTCACGTGTGCATATGCAAAAATGGTTGATTTTATGTAATCTTTCGGAATTGTACTCTTATTTTAACCCATTCAAGCCCACGGCGAACCGGATGGGTTAGGAGCGTGAAATTTCAGAAAGAGGGTTCAATTGAGATTAGAAACATAAGAAAATAAAAATTGTATTGACAGTTTATCTGGCTTCAACTGTGGAAGATGTTACATATATGTAACAGTGAGCAGTACCTAATAAATTTTGACCCCATCCTTGTTCAAGTATAATACAAATTTACATTTATTTCTTTTTTATCAAAATGAGTGTTCACTGCTTTTATTCTAGCGAAAATAAAGACAAAATTGGCTCATTAAGGTAATTCAGATTGACAGCCAAACAAAAAAATAAATATGAAAGCACTTTATGGTTACATATTTATGTACATGTATGCATACTTATACTTTTATGTATTATATTGTTGTACATACTTAGGTTTTATTGTTTTCAAAATAACGATATTTTTCGAAGAATTTATACACAACCCCACATCACATTTTTAGCACATAGAAGATGGATGTGATTTGCAGTTAAGACCAGCGCAACGTCGCCTTTTTTTGCCGGGTACTACAAAATGATTTTGTCCATCAAAACGGCTGGAATACTTAACTTCATCAGTAGCAACTTGGCGATAACTCTGAGGAGACTTTGTAACTCCATAAGTTTTACAGTATCTGGAGGCAATAGCTCTGCGGAAATCCAATTGCGTTATGCTTTCCCCACCTTTACGATGCAAAAGCCAACGACCGACACGTCTACTAGCCAGGTGAAAATCGAGTACCACCATTTCCAGCCGCGAGCACCAATCCTATATGCGTTTACGTTCTGATCCATTCGAT
>NW_023458557.1:51127863-51133340 GCF_013731165.1 Rhagoletis pomonella
TGATTTTGGAATAATATTTTCTCGAATGGTGCCTTTTCCGTGGTAACCCCGTTGTTTCAGTCCAACTAACGCCGAAGGAGTAGTGAATAAGTTGTCGAAGTGGAGGGAAAACTCTAGATGTTTGATGTTTTCAGGAAACTCATCCAACATGCAAAACAACGGCGTTATATTTTTGGCATATTTATGATATTCTGTCTTCATTCGAGGATTTGTTCCTTGATACATTTCAAAATTGATTAAATATCCAAGGGGCTATTCAATCTCCACATTTTGTACCCGAATCATAATGGTTTGCCTCTTATGAATTGTTTACAACCATGACGCCCATAATACTCTATCATCGATTCATCGTACGACAGGTTCCTTTCGGTATGAAAATGCTTCTGAAAACGCTGTTTCAAGGCATCAGTATACGGTCGTAGCTTCCATATTTTATCATTTATCTGCTGCTTTCCATTATCTATGAAATGTATGCTGCGGAAAATTGTGTCAAAACGGTTTCTACGCATAGCATTGCTAATCATCGCATTCAGAAAATCTGTTTCATTTGACCAGTACCCTCTTCTTACAGGTACAAAACAATAACCAGTGACTATAAGTATTCCAATGAAAACTCGAATTTCTTGTGCTGTTATTTTTGGATTACCCTGACCACAATATACGGCATAGTTATTGCTTTCCTTACAAAGCATTTCAATCAATACGTCATCAAAAAATTTTTCAAATTGCTCATGGGGCGATAGGTTAACGCAGTCTAGATAGATTGGTTCGGGAAAAATTTGTTGGTACCTTGTATCATTATCCTCTACTCCCTGATTTATAGGTTAACTATAACTTGGTTTAGTTCTTTTTTTTGGTCCTTTCTTATTTTTCTTGTGTTTCGCCAATTTTTCCCGAGCAGAAGTCGTTTTTGAAGATGATGGTCGTTGACTCCGTTATTAGTAAAATATTTATTTATTTATTCAAGTCAATGGAATATTACATCCTTACAGACTAAGATTACAATTCAGATTGATTATAAAAAATAATAGCAGAAATAAGTAATATTTACATAGAATTTTTAATGACTATATATAACTCTCGTTTAAGATAATCTCTATGCAATGATATACATATCTAAAAAATTATATCTTGTTAACAATTTATTGAATTCTAGAAGCGACCTAGTGATAGGCTCATTTAAAGCATAATTAGTTCGATGCAAATTTATATAAAACAAATTATTATGTCTTAGGTATTTAAGAGGAACATTAAAAGTAATATGCTCTAACAACCCAGAGCAATTAATTCTGCCACTAATGATATCTGCAATAAAAATAAAAGAGTTCACCCTTCCTCTGTGTTCAAGGGAATTTAAATCAATTAACGAACAACGTGCATTGTAAGAGGGCATGGGGAGAGTAAAGTGTAAAGAATGTAAGGCGAATCGTACAAATTTCTTTTGAATGCGCTCTAGGCGTGAAATATTAGATGCATAAAAAGGACTCCAAATCAAGGAGGCGTATTCAAGCCTTGAGCGAACAAACGTAACGTAAAGAAGTTTCAGAGTATAAGGATCAGTAAATTCCCTGCTATTACGCTGAACAAAAGCTAAAAGTGAATAAGCTATGGGTATTATGTAATTTAAGTGACCGATGAATGTGAAACGGGAATCAAAAACAACACCCAAATCCAGGATTTCATTAATGCTGGATAAAATGCAGTTTCCAAGATGGCACGACGACAAAAAATTTGAACGAAGTTTCGAAAAGGCGATTTTAGAGCATTTAATAAGATTAAGGAATAAACGGTTTTTGTTGCACCAACTATAAAGGTTATCGAGATCTTCCTGTAAACGAAGCATATCATTAGCATAACGTACTCTTAGATATAATTTTAAATCATCGGCATATAAAACATATTGCACATTTACAAAGCATTGAGAAATGTCGTTAATAAACAAAAGAAACAATAATGGCTCAAGAACACTTCCTTGTGGAACACCTGACGATGCAACAAATGGATATGAGCTAGCATTATCTACAACTACTTCTGAGTATCGGTTACTAAGATAGGATTTAAGCCAATCAAGAGATTTTGAGTGAAATCCCATTTTCGAGAGTTTTGCAATTAATGTCAAATGCCTTGGAAAAGTCTGTGTATATGATATCCACTTGACAACCAAGCTCGAACGATTTTATACAGTATTGCGAGAGGACGGTTAGGTTGGTAACAGTAGACCGACCACTAACGAATCCATGTTTATAAGGACTAATTACATTTTTAACTGCAAAATATAATTTATCCTTGATTGATAATTCAAAAAGCTTTGATACTATAGTAAGTTTAGAGATTGGTCTATAATTTAAAATGTTATTTTTGTTCCCGCTCTTATGTATAGGAGTAATAAATGAAATTTTCAATTGAAAAGGAAATACACCCGTAGATAGGGATTTATTAAAGATTAAAGTAATAGGTACGGATAAGGAACATTCACACATTTTAATTAGGAAGCTAGATAAACCATCATTATCCAGCTTTGTAGATATTTTGAGTGCTCTAATACTGGAAACAACGTCATCCACTGTTAGTCTTAATGCGCCGAAATCTATGCATGAATCAATTTCACCGTACATTTTATCATCCAACACGTACACATCGTTATCAAAATTAGAGACAAAACAAGTAAGAAAGTCTTAGTTCGGGCGGGGCCGAACATTAAATACCCGGCGCAAGTATTACATATATGCCTTTTCACCTTTCCGAAAGCTACCGCTACATGGTAAGCCGGGGTGTATCAATTTTGAATAAATTAGCGTCCTTAAATTTCGAAATATTGACGTTTCAAGCATTTCTAAAATTTACCGTTATATGAAAAGCCGTAATTTTAGTTCGATTTCAATAATTTTGAAAGTTTTGCTTTTATGTGGCAAGCACAATAACCATACCTAGTTTGGTACAAATTGGTAGAACGGTTACCGAGATACATATATGTGATCATAAGTGGGCGGTGCCACGCCCATTTTCCAAATTTTTCCATTTTTTATGATAAGCGTATTTCCTGGTAAAGAATTGTTGCAAGCATCAATTTTGAATAAATTAGCTTTAATATTTACTGATTTATCGGAGATTTCGTATTTCTCCAAATTACCGTTATATGGGATGTGGGCATGGTTATTGTCCGATTTTTTAAATTTTCAGCCATTTGGTATCCTGTACCAAGGCCAATAACTATGCCAAGTTTGGAAGAAATCGGTGCAGCGGTTGCCAAGATATACACATGTAACACTAAGTGGGCGTGGCTACGCCCATTTTTCAAAAATTTATAATATTCTTATTTTTCGTCTAAAAGTTATTGCAAATATCAATTTTGAGTGAATAATCTTCAGTAGTTACTAAAATATCGCAGATTTCGTATTTCTGAAAATTACCGTTATGAGGTAGGCGTGGTTATTGTCCGATTTTGCCCATTTTCAATACGCAAACAACCGTTATGTGAACAAAGTTATAATAGCCTTGTGCACAAGTGCGCTCGGGTATAAAAATGCGAAACACCTTTAACCAAAGAAATTTCAAAAATCGATGCTTCATACCCAAACTGCATACCCAATAAAATTCTAAAAGATCTGATTAAAAAGTTGAAAATTTGCATGAAAATTTATTGAATTTTCGAGAGTTTTGCCCAAAGTTTAGAAATTATATTTTTGCGTTTTTGTTGTATAATGAAACATATCATTTAAAAACAAGTAAGAAAGTCTAAGTTCGGGCGGAGCCGAACATTAATTACCCGGCGCAAGTATTAAATATATGTTTTCCACCTTTCCGAAAGCTACCGCTACATGATAAGCCGGTGTGTATACATTTTAAGTAAATTAGCGTCCTTAAATTTCGAAATATTGAAATTTCAAGCATATCTGAAATTTACCGTTATATGAAAAGCGGCCTCAATTTTAGTCCGATTTCAACAATTTTCAACGGTTTGCTTTTATGTGGCAAGCACAATAACCATAACGAGCTTGGTACAAATTGCTAGAACGGTTAGCGAGATACATATATGTGATCAGAAGTGGGCGGTGCTACGCCCATTTTCCAAAATTTTGTCATAAACGTATTTCTTGGTAAAGAATTGTTGTAATCATCAATTTTGAATAAATCAGCTTCAATATTTACTGATTTATCGAAGATTTTGTATTTCTCGAAATTACCGTTATATGGGATGTGGGCGTGGTTATTGTCCGATTTTAGAAATTTTCGGCGAGTTGGTATGCTGTACCAGGACCAACAACTGTGCCAAGTTTGGAAGAAATTGGTGTAGCGGTTACCAAGATATACACATGTAACCATAAGTGGGCGTGGCTACGCCCATTTGCCAAAATTTTGTAATATTCTTATTTTTCGTCTAAAACTCATTGCAAATATCAATTTTGAGTGAATTATCTTCAGTAGTTACTAAAATATCGCAGTTTTCGTTTTTCTGAAAATTACCGTTATATGGGAGGTAGGCGTGGTTATTGTCCGATTTTTAAAATTTTCAGCCATTTAGTATGCTGTACTAAGGCCAACAACTGTGCCAAGTTTGGAAGAAATTGGTGCAGCGGTTACCAAGATATACACATGTAACCATAAGTGGGCGTGGCTACGCCCATTTTCCAAAAATTTATAATATTCATGTTTTCCGTCTGAAACTCATTGTAAGTATCAATTTTGAGTGAATTATCTTCAGTAGTTACTAAAATATCGCAGTTTTCGTATTTCTTAAAATTACCGTTATATGGGAGGTAGGCGTGGTTATTATCCGATTTCGCCCATTTTCAATACCATCCGTCCCACGCCCAAAAGAAGTTCACGTACCAAGTTTCGTTAATATATCTCAATTTGTACTCGAGTTATCGTGTGCACAGACGGACGGTCGGACGGACGGACGGACGGACGGACAGACAGTCACCGCTTAATCGATTTCTCTTTTCATTCTGATCATTTATGTATACATTTGTCTAGATCTATCTCGATTCGTTTTGCCTGTTACAAACAACCGTTATGTGAACAAAGTTATAATACCCTTGTGCACAAGTGCGCTCGGGTATAAAAATCGGCGAATAGATTAGAAGTTTCAGAACCCGAGTTTGATCTTTTATCATTGAGAAACATTATAGCAGGAATATCTGATACAGATTTTTTTTGATTTTATGAAGCTCCAAAACGTTTTTGGGTTGCTCTTTATGTTACTCTCACACTGCATAATGTATTTATTATATAAAAATTTATTGAGACAGTTAAACTCGTTTAAATGGAGCAAATACTTTTGGTAGGCCTCGTTATTACTAGTGGTTATATAAACTTTATAGAACTTATTTCTAAGATTTTTTAATTTCTTCAACCGCTTAGTATACCACGGCAATTTATAAACTTTTTTTGGGCGAGTCGGAATGAGCTCAGTGAAGATTTTCTTTACATTAGTTAGGAAGATACGATAGCAATCAGAGACTTCGACCTGACTA
>NW_023458557.1:51133440-51135969 GCF_013731165.1 Rhagoletis pomonella
CATTAGTTAGGAAGATACGATAGCAATCAGAGACTTCGACCTGACTAGGTAGTTGCTCCTAATTAATAGCATTTAATGCATTGTTTAGAAGTTCCGGGTCACATAAATTGTAATTAAAATCTGGGCCACAACTAGATGTGGAACAGGTATGAAAATTATAAAAGTTTATTTGTAGGACTAGCGGTACGTGGTGCATATCCGGCCAAGAAATTGGGAAATCACATTCAGTCAGGTGGAAATCAAAATTACTACTGACAAAGATTAGATCTAGTATTCTAGATAACTTATTTAAATAGGAACTAATTTGTACTAAGTCCGCACCGAGAAGACTATCAATTAGGTAAATTTCGTGTGATTTATTGACATTACAGGCCATAAGAGAACAATTTTTAGGTACCATAGACCAGGTGACTTTGGATTGAAATCGCCAAGAACGCAAAGATGACTCTCACTGTCTGAACCGACTGCAACTGAAATAATAGTTTATTGTCCACATGCGCAGCATATAACAGCAATAAGAACACCTCCTCCTCTTATGCAACCTGTTTTGACCGAGTCCCTGTCTTTTCTATAAATATTATAGAGCTTTAAGTAACAAATTTCAGCATCAAATATGTCAACATTTAACCACGTTTCAGTGAGAACTATTATGTCATATTCGCAGAGAGACAAGAACAATGTAGCTTAGATCAGTTTCGTTCTCATACCAGATACATTTTGATAGTAGATCTTTAGCGCAGAAAGAGATTTAGACTCCACCCAAAAGTTATTCTCAAAAATCCTCTTTGATCGGCGCAATCTTGTATTCTATCATGCGACTGATAATGCAATCCAAGAATGATAGAATACAAGATTGCGCCGATCAGAGAGGATTTTTGAGAATAACTTTTGTGTGACGTCACACTGGTGCAATTGCGAGAGAGAAATGCCAAAACGTGAGCAAGAATGGAAGAAGAAAAAATGTTGCATGGAAAATGTAAACAAGTTGCACCAGTGTGGCGTCATGCAAACAACGATTCTGTCAAATTCGTTAAGAGAGGAGCGGTCCGAGATCGGCGCAACCTTTGTATTCTCTCAATCGTGAATGGAATGCAATCATGGTAACCTCCCCGTCTAATGCTGATCATCCAAGTAATTCTGCTGCGGCTAAATTCTTGGTTCCTCTCAAAGTTACGCTGACGTTGCTGTCCGCCTACCTATGGCTGCTACTTCATCTAATAACGCTGTTAATTCTCACCCAACCGCACAGTGGGAAGATGCTTTTAAAAACAGGATTAAAAAGCAAAAGTGTTCGTAATGTTGTCATTGGTCTTAATAATAATTCCGGTCTTGACATAATAGCTACGAAAAAATGGATTCACCTATCATCTTTTAAGCATACGGTAACCGAGAACGATATCATAACTTATGTGACAAAAAACTCCACTAAAATAAAAGGTGATGATCTACTTTGCTTTATGCTAGTTAAAAAGGAGTCGAGGTGACCACTTCAAAGTAAATAAATTTCAAGCTTGGAGTAGCCGCCTCTCTCTATGACGAGCTATTGAATCCCGCACTTTGGCCAACAAATGTCAAGGTACGTCCTTTTCAATTTTTTAAGAAGGAAGGCAAAATAGACGTAATAAAATAAACGCCCGTCAATCTGATAATACTTCCTCGATGGTGGAGTCTAAATCTCTTTCTGCGCTGAAGATCTACTATCAAAATGTATCTGGTATGAGAACGAAACTGATCTAAGCTACATTGTTCTTGTCTCTCTGCGAATATGACATATTTGATGCTGAAATTTGTTACTTAAAGCTGTATAATATTTATAGAAAAGACAGGGAGTCGGTCAAAACAGGTTGCATAAGAGGAGGAGGTGTTCTTATTGCTGTTAAACGGAACCTGCGCTCAGGATTCTTTGATCTTGTAAACGCCGATACTATACTTGACCAGTTATGTGTAACAATACGTGGAGATACTAATCTACTGTATATAAGTATGTGCGTCCTATATTCCGCCACATAGCTCTGATGAGTTTTATGCTGCGCATGTGGACAATAAAACTATTATTTCAGTTGCAGTCGGTTCAGACAGTGAGAGTCATCTTTGCGTTCTTGGCGATTTCAATCTAAAGTCACCTGGTCTATGGTACCTAAAAATAGTTCTCTTATGGCCTGTAATGTCAATAAATCACACGAAATTTACCTAATTGATAGTCTTCTCGTGCGGACTTAGTACAAATTAGTTCCTATTTAAATAAGTTATCTAGAATACTAGATCTAATCTTTGTCAGTAGTAATTTTGATTTCCACCTGACTGAATGTGATTTCCAAATATCTGGGCCGGATATGCACCACGTACCGCTAGTCCTACAAATAAACTTTTATAATTTTCATACCTGTTCCACATCTAGTTGTGGCCCAGATTTTAATTACAATTTATGTGACCCGGAACTTCTAAACAATGCATTAAATGCTATTAATTAGGAGCAACTACTTAGTCAGGTCGAAGTCTCTGATTGCTATCGTATCTTCCTAACTAATG
>NW_023458557.1:51136069-51139721 GCF_013731165.1 Rhagoletis pomonella
TACTTATATTTTTTATTCTTGGAAGATAAGCCCCCTTTTTTGGGTGTAAAGTTACAAAAAATTACAAAGACGTACAAGCATAAGCCTATTTGGTTGCCAAATATAGCGCATAGCTACGCGAAAAATCTGTACATCAGTGCCGATCAAACACGAGCTCACAAAGGCAAAAGAGATGTGTATGAGCGACGTGACTGCGCTATACCACATACATACACACATAAACGTATTTGAGCTAAACAGCGATCACTGATTGAACATGCTAAATACATACATTTGTATGTGTGTACACATTTATAACCGAAAGGCAAAGCATCGCTTCGAAGTCATGTGCAGTATGTGGTTGACACAACAAACTAACACAATGTATCCAAGTATGTCCATACACAGAGTTCAAAACAAACGAAACATTTCACGAATGATTCGTCCAAAGACACAAACTTTGCAAAGAAAAAAGAGTGCAAACAAAACGATTTCTGTTTCGCTCATTGACGAGCATTGGTAGCAGTGTTGCCAGAACTTTTTGGGCCGACCGGCTAGATTGGCAAAAAAAAGCGGCTAAAAACGGCTAAAATGGTTTAGTGAAATTTCACATAGACTCTGGCAAAAAACGGCTAAAATGTTTTAGTGAATACTCACATGCTTTATTTAAATAAATCGCAAGAAACGAAAGATCATCAAATGAATCACTATTGTATATATCACCTGAATTCATTAATTTTAAGAGATCGTTATCTACAGTAAAATTATGGCAGCATTTTTCTTCACGTTTTAAACCGTATCTTATATATAAAATAGCGTTTAACGTTTTAACGCACATTGGATTTCTTTGCTTAGTTTTAATATATTCATTGAACTAAATATTCGCTCTACTTCTGCATTACTTATAGGCAAAACAAGAAAACTAAAAACTAGGTTGGAAAGGTCAGCAAAAGGGTTTTCTCCTAGGGCATTTCGAAATTGATAAACTTCGGCCCAAAATTTTACAGTTGAGTCTAAATTACTCCAGGTATGTAACGTTAACCGTTGCCATTGCATCTCTATGGATGTTATTTCGTCGGCATTATATTTGTGTTTTTGTTGCTGTAGTTGAACAAATACTTTTGGTTTAATTACTCTTAATGCATTTCCCACCGAAAAAAGTCAATTTTTTTTAGTGTGGCAATATTTGTAGGGAGGCGTTGGCGTAATTCGTTTATTAAAGTGATAATAAAATAGCGACCATTTTCTCGAATTATTTTCTCGGCTTCGTGGTCAAAAGCGTTTGTGCTTACTTTTGTTTTTAAATACTCTTCAAAACTGTGATAAAACTGAGGAAATGGAGCAAGGTATGGTTCCAACTAACTAGCGAATACCCGGCGTGCTTCGCTGCGCCTTAAAAGTAATTTTGTTTTGTTACTCCCTCTCACAACATTTGAAAATATTAGTTAATATTGCTGTACATATTTGTATAGTAGGGAGATTTTTTCAAATTATATAAATATACGTTATTTGAATATTGAATTAATACACGTTTGAGGAAAGGGTGCGATAGTAGACTCCAGTTATAAGATTATAAATATAATTTTCAAGAGAAAGTCGGTTCTTAACATATTTTCTAATTACCTTCGAAAATATATTAACCAAAAAAAAAAAAATAAACAATGCTTCATAGATCGATTTTTTTTTAAATGTAACTTCATAAAGTTCTTTAAAAATATTTTCTAAATGAGGCCATAAGAGCTTAGGGGGAGAGTTACAACACAAAAATACATTTAAGGCGCAGCGAAGCACGCCGGGTAATTGGTAGTCATTAATGAAATTATTGATTTTAGCTTGGACATCTTTAACATCAGTAGTTAGAGTTGCGATTGCAGATGAAATGTTAAAGGGCTAACTATAATATGAATAAGTAAGCGTATGCAAACGTGCGAATACACATAAATCCTATTCTGAAACTATAATGTGCTTAACATCAAGTTTCGTCAAGTTTCGTCAAACGTCATTTGCTTAAGGAAAGAGCGATACTGATCGCACCTTCCGTACGGAATCAGCTGTTTGCAGAAAATAAAATTATTTTACAATGGAAGACGAAAGTTTTATAGAAAATTTAATTCAGCAAGTGGAAAAAAGAAAATGTTTATTTGATAAAAGGGATGCCTTTTATTTTAATCGGGCAATAAAGGAGAAAGCATGGAAGGCAGTCGCAGAAGTATGCGTTAAAAGTGGTATGTACTCGTATTAATGTATGAACATATATTTTTCTTTACTTATCAATTTTTGATATTTGTACAGATTCCGAGTGTAAACACAGATGGAAGCTACTCAGGGAACGCTTTTGGAAAGAGTTGAAAAGGTTAGAAGCTCCATCAGGTAGTGGGATGAACTACCTCGAAGAATGGCGTTTTCTAAAGCCAATGATGTTTTAAAAGACTCTGTCACTAATACACATTTTCAATGTTTTTGAACCATTAAAGTTGACATTTCTCTTGTGCAGCACTCGTGATAATGTAGACGACACAGACACGGAATCAGTTTTGGAGCAATCAATGAGTGGAGATAGCTTCCTTGAGTCATCAGCGCCGCCTCCAAAGAAAGCAAAAACCTTTCTCGATAGTCTCTGCCACAAATTTGGTGAAACTATTGAAAAGATAGAGAGCAAATACGCACAGCACCGACAGCACCGACTGAAACCACAGCAACAGACGTGGCTTTCATGACGACAGTAATGTGCCTAATGAAAGACTTGCCAGTGACGGTGAAAGACAACTTCCAAGAGCATATGTTAATGGAGCTTTATCGCTTACGCCGTGAAAATAGGCCGACTTATAATTAAGTCAATAAACCTAGAACTCCACACCCACACGAAGACAATGTACTAAAGATGTTAAAATTGCTATGAAAGCGTTTTTATTTCATTTTGAAAACAATTTGTAATACAAAGTATTCGTTACTAAGTTTTTCGCAATATTCAAAAAGCTTTCTATTAAAAATTTGTTCGCTATTTTTACATTAAAATGTAGCTGGTTCTATGGCAAAAACCATATAATATAAATAAGTTTCGTAAGCTAACGCGTATCTTTAGCCACATACATAAAATTGATTTACATATATAATTTGTCATAGAATAAACTATATTTTAATTAAAAAATACAAAAAGCGATTTTTAATGGAAAACTTCTTGAATATTGGGAAAAACTAAATGCAGAATACTTCTGTGAGTAACTATACATATTAATCCTATGTTATTTTTTGGTTTTAACAACTAAGTAGTCAATGAAGACAATTTGTAACTTTGTTATTGTATAACAAACAACATTAGTTTAGAGGTTTCAAGAAATTCTATGTTGTTGGACATTTGACCATCATGTCTCATGAAAATTTTTCCCCTGAATCCGATTATAAAGAAAAGGACGCACGTACGTTACTGAGCAATATAAACATTTCTTTTAACATTAATGAAGATTATACAAGTTTCTGTAATCTAAGGGCCGAATTCGCAGTGCGTAGTTAACTCTCAATCGGCAGTTAACTACAGATTTTTGTACAGTGAGTTAACTACGCACTGTGAATTTGGCCCTAAGTCAACAACATAATTTGTACGATGTATGTATGTATGAAGAAATGTATTTACTTCCAGTTTATTTCTTGTGCGTCAAATTATGATCGTGTATAA
>NW_023458557.1:51139821-51141036 GCF_013731165.1 Rhagoletis pomonella
ATACATCATTTATCATTGTCTAAGATAAACTATAAAATAAAGCTTAATTTAAAATATTGCAATAGAAAACAACAACGCTACACGCGCATTTATCCATATAACATAAAATGCGAACGTTCGTTATATGGAAGAAAGTGCGCAACACCGCAAACAGAAAAATTCAAAAAATCAATGGTATTTTCTAGACACTTCAAACTTGCACCTTATTATACTAGAATGAATGGGCTACAAAAATGTTAACCCAAAACATGTCTACAAATTCTGAACAAAAACTGTGAAAATTTGATGAAACTTTGTTGATTTTTTCATTCCGAATTGCTCAATTACTTCTATTTCTGCAGCATCGCCATTAGGTAAATTGAATTTCCAAAGAGTTTTTCAAAGTAAATAGCGATGAGGGATATTTCAACCGCCGGTGATAAGAAATCGCAATCACCATAACGCACATCATTAATATTACTGTTCACAATCACGTTTACGTTCAAAATTACAATTCATAATTTCGTTTTGTAGCAAATATGAAATATAGGTATATCCATTTACTTAAATGTAAACGGATTAAGAATCAAAGTGCTAGAAGAGATTTGAGCGTTTGGTACAAAAAGTATTTTTGATGTTGAAATTGTACTTAAGATCGGCAAATTGTACTTTTGTACATTTTAAAATTAATTGTCCTGAAAAAAGTACAATTGTACTTAAAATATCAACACTGTTTCACTGGCGCTCTACTTGCTGCAGCGATGCCAGATTTGAGCGTACCCAATTTTTTTACCGATAATAACTCATGCGAGGGATATGGGTATTGGGCATTGTACAAGCCTATTAGGAAGTATACATATCTGTATTCGGATAGTATAGTAGCTTATGTCGGAAGACTGGCTTTAGTATAATGAACCATTCGCAGCATACGATTGCGAAAGACTCACTGGCGCCGAGTCGTTGAAGAACTCTTGGAAAATAAACGTAAAAGACGGTAATGTTAATGGCGATGCTAGCAAGTCAATATTCGTATAAAGTTCCTTGTGGTTTAAAGAATATAGAAAATGGTACATTTTACTAAAGCCAGCCTCCAGAAATAAGCTACTATTTCATACGAACACAAATATATTCGTCTACAAATAATGTTGATTATTTTAATTAAGTCCTAAATGTTGTGAATCTTATCAGTGTGTTGCTTGCTTACCTTATCGGCTGCGTCGATTTCGCTGTGGAACT
>NW_023458557.1:51186036-51206833 GCF_013731165.1 Rhagoletis pomonella
GCAAGACTTGGCATGCATTTTTAATTTCTTATTTAATAAATTCAAATTAATAAAAACACATTTTTCTAAAATATTTCTCAATTTACATTTTAAAGTTTTTTCTGAAACATGAATGTAACTCTGTGAGGAGAATGAGAGAATTGAAAATCAGGTGATCTCAGCTGTTTTCAAATGTAAACAAACAAAATGGCGCTTTCCATACTTGTAAGCTTATACAATGATTTACAATTTTGTCAAGTTTCAAGTTTTTCAAGTTTTTCGCAGCGAGCGAGTAGTTATTTAGTGGCGCAGGTTTGATTTACGACCCTTTAAAAAGTTTTTATCAAATACAATTTTCCAATTTTTAAATTGAAGTACTACAAAAGTTTTTAAAAATTACTAACCTTTTTTTTTTTTATTTAACTAAATCACCTAAATTATTTCTTAACAAGTAAAAAGGTCTAAGTTCGGGCGGAGCCGAACATTAAACATCCGGCGCAAGTATTCAATATAGTTTTTTCACCTTTCCGAAAACTACCGCTACAGGTAAGCAGTGGTGGTTTTACGTCTATTTTAAACATCTTCGATAGAACGTTCAGTTAGACATAATGAGATAAACTTATATAGATATATGTAGGCGGCATCACGCCCATTTTCCAAAATTCCATAATAATGTAACTTCAAGGGATTGTTGTTAGCATCAATTTTGGGTAAAATTAGCGTTATAAAAAGGTGGTCGTAATTTTAGTCAGATTTCAATGACTTTCAACGTTTTGCCTTTATGGGGCAACCACAATAATCATACCGAGTTTGGTACACATTGATAGAACGGTTACCGAGATACACATATGTGGTCTTAAGTGGGCGGGGACACGCCCATTTTCCAACATTTTATTATAAGCGTACTTTTTGCTAAAGAATTATGTATTGCAAACATCAATTTTGAATAAATTAGCTTCAGTATTTACTGATTTATCGAAGCTTTCGTATTTCTCTAAATTACCGTTATGTGGGATGTGGGCGTGGTTATTATCCGACTTTTTAAATTTTCAGCCGTTTGGTATATTTTGTGAAGGCCAAAAACTGTGCCAAGTTTGGGAGAAATTGGTTGAGCGGTTCCCAAGATATACACATGTAATAATAAGTGGGCGTGCCTACGCCCATTTTCCAAAAATTTATAATATTCTTATTTTTCGTTTAAAAATGATTGTACATATTAATTTTGAGTGAGAAAACTTCAGTAGTTACTAAAATATCGCAGTTTTCGTATTTCTGAAAACTACCGTTATATGGGAGGTTGGCGTGGTTACCGTCCGATTTTTCCCATTTTCAACACCATCCGTCCTACGCTCAAAAGAAGTACACTTACCAAGTTTCGTTAAGATATCTCAATTTGCACTCGAGTTATCTTGTGCACATACGGTTACTCTTTTCATTCTAATCATTTATGTGTACATTTGTCTATATCTATCTCGATTCGTTTTGCATGTTACAAACAGCCGTAATGTGAACAAAGTTATAATACCCTTGCGTACAAGTGCGCTAGGGTATAAAAATACTTGACATCCGCATTCGCATCCGCATCCGCGGATGTTAGCGTTTAAACATCCGCATCCGCATTCGCATTCGCGGATATCTAAAATTCCACATTCGCAACATCCCTGATATAAACCTACCATCAATAACAAACTTTTCTCAGAAAAAATTATCTGTGTGCTCACGAATATGTTATTATCAGTGTTACCGCTAAAAATGATAGCTACAATGTTTTACTTACATATACATATATACGTGTACTCGCAAAATTTTCAATAAGTAATGGTAAGTATATAAAAACAATGAACTCTGGACAAAAAGCTAATATTTTATCCAACCAAAAACCTTTTTGTATAAAAGGGGAAATATACGAAACCAGCTTGCTGGCTCCATCAAGTGATTGTACCATCAGGCTTGAAGCATATAACCACCATATACCAGGAAAGGTCCAGGAAATTTCATAATTTTTCTACCATTTTGTTAAACATTGTTTTTTTTTTTTTGAATTCAAAACTGCCATATCGTGAACTTAATCTTCCACAAACACGACTTTGACTCATATAGTGAAGAAATTTCCGCCAAAATACTTTTTATTACTTAGAAAAATGAGCTAATACCTCCACTCACGACACCAGCATGCTGGTACAATCATAAAATTTTCAAAGAAGTCGCACCAGCAGCTGGTATAATCTCACACCACAAGAACATACACGGTCAATCGACTTGATGGGCCATTTAGCAAATTAAGCATATTAAGGGCCATAAACTAATCTGGTCCCATACTAATCTGGTTTAGATCCGATCATTGGATCATGAAATATATATCTACTAGAGCGCCAGTTACTGTCGAAATTCGACAGTTTTCCAAGTTTTAGAAGCCTTGGAGAGGTTTTCTAACTTAACACGTAGCTATACTTAACGGTACAAATTAACTAACCGGAAAATCTTCTGCTAAAACGTAACTATTTTTGTTTTATCTGAGAAGGTCCTTGGAGGACTTGGAATGTCGGCAGGACTTGGAATTGACCCGATACATTCAAGTTTATCGATAAATTTCGATGATTTGATACATATCAATAGTTCGACAAATTTCAAGAGCACCAAAATTCGATAACTCAACAAAATTCGTTAACTCGACCAATTTCGATAACTGTGAAATTCGATGGCTCGATAAATTTCGATAACTCAAAAATGTAAAAACTATGGATACCTCTATAAATTTTTACTTTTGACATCTCCACATTTTTCAAAAATAAATCTAAACATTTTGATAACTCGTTACACTCTGTTAAGACGATTAAATTCGATAAGCAGTGATAATTCGATAAGCTTATATAACTTGGAATTGACCCGATACATTCAAGTTTATCGATAAATTTCAATGATTTGATACATATCGATAGTTCGATGAATTTCAAGAACACTAAAATCCGATAACTCAACAAAATTCGTTAACTCGACCAACTTCGATAACTGTGAAGTTCGAGGGCTCGATAAATTTCGATAACTCAAAAATGTAAATTCTTTGGATACCTTTATAAATTTTTACTTTTGACAGCTCCACATTTTTCGAAAACTATCTAAGCATTTTGATAACTCGTTACACTCTGTTAACACGATAAAATTCGATAAGCAGTGATAAATCGATAAGCTTATATAACCTTGAAATTTCGATAAATCGATAAATTTTGAAAATTCCATAAACTTCGATACGTTGAACCAACCAATTTCAGTAGATCAATAATTATCGATGACTCTGTTGAAAGGACTCCATGAATTACGACACCTCGATAAATTTCGTTAAGTCTATATATAATGATAATTCAATAAATATCGATAACTTGATACATTTCTTTAACTTGACAAATTTCGTTAATCCCACACGTTTTTATAGCTCGATAACTATCCGTAAATTTGGACAGCTGCGTTTCTGTGTCTATACTCAATCTCGACAACTCAATAAACATTGATCAGTTTGAATAATTCGATACATTGCGATAATTTAATAAGCAAGGATAAATGTCTACAATTATAAACTTTTACGATTCGATCAATTTCAGTAACCTTTATGGCTGATTTTATTTCGATTCCTAACGGAAAATTTCAATTCTGTTACCTTAATTCTTATGTATTTCTCATTGTCTCCATTTTCGCTTTTATCTCCATTTTCGTCTTTATCTTCACTTTTGCCTTTTTTTGTCTTCATCGTTATCACTGGTTTCTTCGTCTTCAGATTTATCTTTATTTCAAAGTTTAATTTCAAATACGAAGTAAAACAAAATGCGAAACAGCTTAAATGGAACAGGTTGCAAAACAACCATACACAATATGGAAATTTTTAAACGACAATTTTCAACCAATTTTGAAACTATAAAAACTCTCCTCATCTACAGAAAATTACCTTTTTAACGGTGTTTTTGGTTTTGAAATCGGTAACTTTACCTTGGTCTTCATCTTTGCTTTTATCTTTCACATCTTTGCTTATATCCTTTTCTTATGCTATTCACGTAGATGAGATGAGGTGCGATGACGTGATAAGATGTGGCGTGATTTTATGTGATGTGATAGGATGTCATGTCATTTGTTGTCACATCCTCTGATGTCATGTCATATGATATCATACCATATGATGTCATATCATGTGATGCCACGTCATGTAATGCTATGTCATGTCATATGATGTCATACCATGTGATGTCAAGTCATGTGATGTCATGCCATATAATGTGATGTCATATCATATAATGTCATGTCACGTGATATCGTGTGATGTGATATCATATTATGAGATGTAAACTCATGTGATGTCTCTTCATATCATGTGATAAAATGTGATGTGATGTCATGTAATGTGATCACATTCCATGTTCCGATTAGTATATCGATAACCCTGTTGATAACTGTGTCGATAAATATACCGATAACAATATCCATAAACATATAGAAATATAAAACGATTGTAAAATCGATTAATTCATCGATAAATATAACAATCAGCAGTATCGATTATTGCACATATCGTTAACAATATAAATGACTAAATCGATAACAAAATCAATTATTTAATCAATTATTATACCGATAACAATATCCATTATTGTATCGATAACAATATCGATTATTATATTGATTATTATATCGACTACAATAGCGGTTATTTAATCAACAACAGTATCGATAACAATATCGATTATTTTATCGATAGCAATATCGATTATTATATCGATAAAAATATCGAGTTTTATATCGATAACAATATCGATCTTCATCCTCATCCTTTTCTTCATATTTATCTTTATTTCTGCATATTCCTCTTCACCTTTACCTTAAAGTGTTTAAATTTACCTTGATCTTCGTTTTTGCCTGTATCTCTAGGCATCTTTGTTTTTGTTTTTATTCTCAAACCGCTAAACCGCTGAGAAGCATTTCCTGTTCATTATTCCCCTTGAATTTGACAATTTACTCCCAACCAACCAACTGCCTAAAGAAGTTTCACTTCATAAATTCAAGAAATGTTCTTACCCTCTCAGTTACCCTAATTCTTATTTATCCATCATTGTCTCCATTTTCGTGTATATCTTCACTTTTTTCTTCTTTTTTTGACTACATCGTAAGCATTTATTTCTTCATCTTCATATTTGTCTATATTTCAAAGCTTAATTTCGAATGTGAAGTGAAACAACATGCGAAACATGTCAATTGAACATGTTGCAGCAACATCTATACACAAATCGGAAATGTTTAAACGACGGTTTAGGCCGTAATTTTCAACCAATTTTGAAACCATAAAAACTCTGCTCATCTAGAGAAAAAAGCCTTTCCAATGGTGTTTTTGGTTTTGAAATCGGTTCGGTATAATCGCCAAACGAACGAAGACAAAATTTATGTTAGCGTATTAATATATAGATATATATAAAAGTGAAATGTTTTCCGTATGACGGCGATGCCTGACCGAACGGCTGAACCGATTTCAATTCTGTAAAAAGCACATTTTTGGACCTTCTGTGTGGAAGGTTTTTTGATTTAAAAAATTTGAAATTTTTTGTTGTTGCCGAAAAATAAAGAAAGCTGAGACGTCACGATTTCACAATTTCATAGAGTTTTCTGTACATTAAATGTCTCTAACCTGCTAAACGGCTAGCCCGATTTGGTTCGTATTTGGAACATGTGTCAGCGCCAAGAAAAGAAATATTCTGACCAAAAATGCACTCGCTAAGTGGCGCTAGGGTCGCGAAATTCCTAAAAACCGCATTTTCTTGCCGATCTGGCTCATATTTAGAATACAATTTAGCCAATTGAAAATAAATATTGGGACTAAAAATGTACACGATAGGTGGCATTATGGACGAGATATTCCTAAAATTCTTATACACTGGGATAATGATAGATATCTCGCCACTAGAGACGAATAAAGGCGCGCTAGTGTTTCGACGGCGAAAAAAGACGCATAAAAAAATTTTACGAAAAAAGGCGCTTAATAAAAACTTCGGCGAAGAAAGACGCGTAATCATAGATTTAGACTTGGCCAAGGACTGTTACTTCAGCATTATTCGCCAAAAAATCTTTACGGAATGTACATACTATTACAACCGCAAACATAGTTGACCGCGAAAATAAGTTTAGGCGTCCTTCTTCGCCGTCAAATACTTTAACGCGTCTTTCTTCGCCGTCAACTATGTTCTTTCTTCGCTGAAGTTCTTTTTATGCGCCTTTTTTCGCGGTCAACTTTTGAGCTCGCGCCTTTATTCGTGTCTAGTGACGATCTACTATATATTTGAAGAAGTATATATGTATGTATGTATGTATGTATGTGCCCGGTTGCAGCCTTTACGGATGGACAGAATCGAATGAAATTTTAGCAGAGAATTGCTATCACACCTGGGCTTATAATAGGAAGAAACAAATTGGGATTCGACAAGGGGCGTGGCACCTCCCATAGGCGTGAAATTGTTTATCAGCTATAACTTCGGAACCATAGGTCACATGAACTTCAAATTTGGTATGCATACATATATATGGTAGGCGCTTATAATAAGTAGGCTATATATACATGTGTTTGTAAAAAGTTGCGTGGCACATCCCATAGGCGTGAACATTTTTATGAGCTATAACTTCGGAAACAGGTCATATGAACTTGAAATTTGGCGCGCAGAGGTATCTATAGTAGGTGCTTATAGTAAAGTATATATAAATGGCTTTGTAAAAGGGGGCGTGGCACATCCCATAGGCCGGGAAATTTTATCAGCTATAACTTAAAACCATAAGTCACATGGAATTGAAATTGGGTATGCAGACATATATATGGTAAGTGCTTATAGTAGGGTAAATATAGATGAGTTTTTTAAAAGGGGCTTGGCACATCCCATATTCATGGAAATTTTATCAGCTATAAATTCAAAGCCATAAGTCACATGAAATTGAAATTTGGTACGCAGACGTATCTGTGGCAGGTGCTTATGGTAAGGTATATATAAACGAGTTGGAGAAATTTTATCAGCTATAACTTCAAAACCATAAGTTTTGTATGCAGACATCTCTACGGTAGGTGCTTATAGTAGGCTATATATACACAGGCGCGGACCTTTTTATCAACTACGAATTCGGAAACAAAAGTGCCAAGTACTTGAAATTTGGTATGCGGGCATATCTATGGTAGGCGCTTATAGTAAGGTATATATAAATGAGTTTATAAAAAGGGGCGCGGCACGTGCCATAGGCGTGGAGTATTTCACCAGCTATAACTTCGAAACCATACTTCACATCAACTTGAAATTTGGGGTGCAGACATATCTACAGCAGGGGCTTATAGTAAGGCATATATAAATGATTTTATAAAAGGGGACGGGCCACATCCCATTGTCGTGGGAATTTTTATCAGCTATAACTTCGGAACCATATGTCACATGCAATTGAAATTTAGTATGCAGACGTATCTACGGTAGGTGCTTATAGTAAGGTATATGTAAATGAGTTTTTGAAAGGGGGCGTGAAATATGATGAAATTTGGTACGAATACATATCCATGGTAGGTGCTTATAGTAAGGTTTGTATACATGAGTTTGTAAAAGGGAACGTGGAGCCTAGGCGTGGAGTTTTTAATCAGCCATAAATTGGGAACCATAATTCACATGAACTTGAAATTTGGTATGCAGACATACATATATATGGGAGCTGTTTAGACTAAAATATAAATTTGTAAAAGGGGGATACATATCTATTCATCAATTACGTATATCACTTGGATATTTAAAACTGTGTCTTACAGTCTGTAGACCATTTCGAAACGGAAAGATTAAACTTTTTTTTTTTGATCCCGCGATGCTGTTAAATGAAAAATGTTCATTCGTATTGAATAAATCTCCTTCCGAAATAGGCATTCTACCGGAAAAGTGCAGCTATACTAAAACAGCTAAGCAAATAAACGGAATGTACCGTAGTAGATTAATTTCAATTTAAAAATTATATCTATTAATAATGAAACAAGATTTGTAGTACAGAAAATGATGACAAATATATAGTAGTTGAAGCACGATAAAGCTAAAAGTTTGGTTCATAAGGTTGCCTTAATTTAAACAGAAAGAAAATAATTTGTCTCCTTTAATTTATGCTGAACTGAATATTGTACTACTGTTTTATATTTTGATTTATTTACCCTGAACGACGTCGGGTGCTCTGCTTTTTTAACCCTTAATTCAGCATTTCAACATCTGTTAACATCTGAATTCAAATATCAGTTTAACACGAAACTAATAAAGTAGAAAACTTAGTTATATGATTTACACAGAAAATTTTCATTTTCCCCAAGAGTGGCGGCTGAAACAACGACGACACCCACCTCTCTGAGTGGGTGGATTCGTTTTCCATTTTAGACAAACTATATATCAAAATATTTCTTGCAAAGCGGCTTTCTCGAATGTAGTCATTACACTAAATTTGTTGGGGCTATAAAACTGCATACCCAAAAATGTTTTAAAGATTTACACCCAAATTCATTAAAAATAAAGAACATTTTAACTGCTTTATATATCGAAAATTTATATGAAAATGTCACTCTGTAAAGCTCTTTAAACCTATTTTATTTTTTATGAATAAGGCCATTAGATTAAAAAATACTGAAATTTTTACAAAAATTTGTTGAGTTTTCCTAAATTTTGTATAAAATGTGAATCTGTGATATGATTTCGGTTAAACCTCGGACGGTATTTTTACAGAAAAATACAAAAAAAAAATTATCTCGATAAACCTTACGAATATTTAAAAAAATCAACACTCGGTCATTTGTTTGAGTCACTGTATCTACTCTTTATATATATTGTTCTTAAAAACTTTTAATATTTAATATTCATAAATGGGATTTTCGAATTTTAAAATGGGATAAACCTCAAAACCTCAAAGGGGACTGGGATTTTCGTACCTTTGGAGATGGCAACACCCCTGTAGTCAAATGAACTAGTTGTAAACTACCTCACAACTAGTATGAACCGCATGCCCAACTAGTCAGCCAACTATCTTTTTTCCATGCAATCAACTGGTATTTTTAACATGCGGATGTCCTACGAGATGGCAATTGTCAGATTTCGGTCAGAAATATACCATACTAGTTCAAAATAGACAGAAAAATACTAGTCTAATTATGGACCAAAACCACTACCTTGGGAGTCAAAAAATAAAATTAATTCATGAATATACAATAAAAAACTTTTAAGTACACTTTAATATATTACACATTTTTATTTAGCAGCCTTAGATTTGACAATAATTGGTGTGAAATTTTCTGAGTATTAATTAAAAGCAAAAATAAATACGTAGATATTTCAAGCTTTTGAATATAAATTTAAATGCATTTTTCATTAAATGTTATTAAAAGTAAAAGGTTTCAGGTACAATAAATACTATATTTTTATCTTTTTTAATAATATTGAAGATGCAAAAGAAAACAATTTAGTTAAAAATAAAATGAATTCTTTAGATCATTTTTGAGTGAAGTAAAAAAGAAAAAAAAAGCTTTCATTAAAATACATTAAATTCATTAACTTTGCATATTTCAGTCTATTAATTTTAAAAATTTATATATAAGTAATAATTAATGTTTAAATTTGAGATTTGGATAAGAATAAAAGAAATAAATAATTCAAGCAGTTATTAAATATTCTTAATTTTTGTCTATAGTTTGGCTCGTTAATTGATAATAGAAATTTATCAAATAATTATATCAATCGTGTAATTAAAAAAAGTAAAAAATAATTGAAAATTATCAGAAATAAAAAAATAATAATGTAATTAAAATTAATGAATTAATAAAAATTCACTTATCACTAAAAAGTTACTAATATCGGTAGTTAATCATGAAATGGTTATCAAAAAAAAACATTCTTTAATTAATAATCATTATGAATATTAATCATTATTTAACAGGTCTGGTGGTATAATTGAATATGTACTCTCTTTAATGGTTTACAATATACCCAAATAAAAGTTATTACATTTTGTCTACTTTATTGTATTAAAGTGTCGAAGTCAAATAAAACAGGGCTTGGTACAAGTCTGGTCTAGTTGTAAACTAGTATTTTTACTAACTAGTTTGGGATTTCACTGCTGGGACTGATTGCAATGTTTCGCCACTCTGCATATGAAATCAATTTAAATACCGCAGTAGAACAGTATCCAAACATTGTATTGGTACGTTTTGGAAGTCAGCCTATATATGCATTTATGCATACATACATATGTAGGTATATACCAGTCAGTGGCGTAGCCAGGATTTGGCTTTGGGGGGCGTTGAAAAAAAAATTCCATCGATAACTTAAATCTGTGACACACAATGGCTAGAGGCGTCGCCATGCACTCGCATTATTTCACATGGTGAAATTATATTAAGGTGAAGTCAGTAGCGACATGTTTGATCTAATTTTGACAAAATCGACATGCTTATTTGCAATGATGCAGACTAACCTTTTTATTCTACAAACCCCTAGGAAATTAGTACTAAAACTACTCCGATTCTGTATTACGTTGAATAGTAAGTGTAGTCATCACCGTTTCTTGCATCTATTCTTTGTTATGCATTTTCGCAAATTGTAAAACTGAAAATTGTGCTATAATTCGGAAATTGTGGTCAATATTGAATTTTATATATAATTTTAAGCAAAAATTAAGTTCCTGGTGAAAATTTCAAGCGGCTTATGTGAGTTTTCATATGCTAATGGCGTTTATTTAGTTTTTATAAAGCGAGTTCCAAAAAAAATGGAACTGCCTATAATATTGTTTTTTTAAGCATCCGTGACCTTCCTTGTTCCCATTGTATATGACTCGAGGAGGAGCCGCATATAATCCAGTGTTTTGACAGTGTGTGAACGAAACTAACGCGTCTTGAGCAGCACTTGGATCCAGTTTTTTTGAACCAGTGACCAGCAGCATTCAACCCTTTATCCCAGTGTGTTTGTGTGCACGGAACTATCGCGACTTGAGCAGCATCAGTCCAGTGCTTTTGCAGAATCCAGTGTACTGTAGTACGCGGAACCACTAAAGAATTGTGTGGTAATTTGACTTTGTTTTTACAAATTGGAAAAATATAATACCTCCTTTTTCCAGAATTGGATCGAGTCTTTTTGTAACGGTGGCAGCATTCAACCCTTTATCCCAGTGTGTTTGTGTGCACGGAACTATCGCGACTTGAGCATCAGTCCTGTGCTTTTGCAGAATCCAGTGTACTGTAGTACGCGGAACTACTAACGAATTGTATGGTAATTTAACTTTGTTTTTACAAATTGGCAAAATATAATACCTCCTTTTTCCAGAATTGGATCGAGTCTTTTTGTACCAGTGACCAGCAGCATTCAGCCCAGTGTTTTGCTTTATGCCTCGCAGTTTCGAGCAGTAGCACATAGCGTATTTAGATTTTTGGATTCACCATAAGTTAAAATCACAAACACAGCTTCTGGATTAACTTTTAGTAAAGAAAATAGTGAAATCAAGTAACTATTTAATTTGGTTTACCATATCAACCTTGCAATTTAGAATTCGTTAGCATCTTTCGTACAATTAATTTTTTAATGTACTAGTCTAAAATCAAATAAGACCGAATAACGAATCGCGATGAATAAAAATCAGATCGGTTGGAAAACGTTAACGGGAAAATGAATATAAGTTTATGTGTTGAGTTTAATTATATAAGATTAATTATAATATGTTTTCGGAAGAAAAATGCAAGCCCGATGTTATCTTATAGCTGTTAAGATAACTTGGAGAAATACAAATGATTTAAATCTTAATATAAAGCACCAATTTAAATTAATTTATTTAAAAAAGTGTCGCACATAAAATGTTTCGTTTTCTATTGTATGTAAGATAATAGAATACGTTGGTTCGTTGTTTTTTATATAATGGCTAGGTTTTTCGGTTTAAAATTAATTATTATTTGTTGTGTAGAAAATGGCCCAAACTACTTGTGCTTTGTGCCACACGACGTCGGCTGGTTGGAAGCAAAGCTTTTTCAAAGTTTCCAAAGAAGAAATAAAAAAGAAAAAAATGGGAGGAGGCATGCGGTCAAGACCTACGTCCCGGCGTAAAAATATGTCAGCTTCATTTTGATGAAAGAGACCTCAATATGGATTCCGCTGGGCAGCGAAAGCGTTTGGCGAAGTCGGCTATTCCAATGAGAGTTGATTATTTGTCCACCTGGCATAGGTCGAATGTAATTGATAAAGACAAAAAGGATTGCGCTACTCAAACAGAGTATGTCTAACGGAGTATGGCGGCATATACGGTGCGTCTGACTCGCGAGTCGGTTTGGATATATTTGTGAAAATAAATATGTGTTAAGGGCTAACTATAATTTGAATAAGCTGCCGTAACTGACTGTCAGAAAATGAACGAAAAGTCTGTCAAATGCATAAGCAACGTAGTGTAGACTTTTAGGTGGCTATATTTTGCTTACATGTAGGGATGAAACGATACCATGCAGGTATCGATACCATTACTTGGAAGTAGTATCGTAAGAAAAACATCGGATCTAAAGTATCGATACCTACTCGTATCGGCACTTTTGGCTATGAAGGTATTCCAAAAATGCAGATTGCTAGAACTTTTCATGCTGATTTCAACCATACCAAGATTATTTGGCACAAATAAAAACCAAAGCCAATAAAAAAGGTGAAACTTGAAATTTCCTGTTTTTATATGTTTAATATCTCGGAAACTACTTGACCGATTAGAAAAGATAGTATTAGTACCTTTTTTACGACCAATTTATTATTTAAAAAAATTATGTAAACGCCATTTAAAAAAATATATATATACAGTATCGACTTTCACCACTACTTTCGTAAAATTTTGACCTATTAAGAACCTTTCTTTAAATGGTAATAACTTGTACTTCTTCTAGAGAGGTAATTTTATGTAAAAATTAAATTTTTCACGTTTTTTAGTATTTTTGACTTACAAAAATAAAAAATCAGTAAAATTATGTACATCAACTGAAAGATAAACTAATCGTTTATATTTTGGCAGCATTAGTTGTTTAATCGGTTGTGTAGTTCATAAGATATTGATATTTCAAAATGTCGAAAAATTTAACTTAACCTCCTATATCTTCTTAATTTTTTACTTGCGCTAAATTCTTTTGGTAAGGTTGAAATCGGCATGAAGAGTTCTATCCAATGATATTTTTGGTTTGTCGACAGCTACAAGGTCGGTATTCTACACTTTTTTGTAAAAATTTAACTTTACATTTGACATCAGTAATGAAAACGGAATGTCAATTACCTGACACCGAAATCTGACGACAGTCTTTGATATGCACTGCGGTATCGACATTTGGGTCAGTTTTTACAATTTAATGAAAACGCATTTGACACCAAATGAACAGCTGTCAGAAGAAGGCAGTTTTTGATGTCAGAGATTTTGACCTATGAAAACCAGCCTTTAAAACTAGAAAGTAATATGATTTCATTTTACATGCGCAGAGGTGTACAAAAGAAACACATATAGTCGCCATAAACCATCGACTACTAACAAAAATTCAAAAATATCGATGCATCAATAGTGCCATCGATGTTTTCTCCGACTCCAGTATTTACTCGTATCGTTTCATCCCTATTACGTGAATTGAACAATTAAAGATTTTGTGATCTGTGCAGTGAAAAATGAATCGAAAGTTAAAACACTTAAAGGCACTTAAAATGCTTACATCCGCTTTTGAAAGCATATGCATCTTAACCAAAATTGGTGAAATAAAAAAAAAAAAAGAATTCGGTCGTGTTCAGTCAGGGAGATGAACAGAAACAGGAAAAAGGGTTTTTCGTACGAACATTTTTGATAATGAAGGAGATTGACCACCGGCAATTTTTTATATACACGCGAATGACGCCACAAGTATACGAAGTTTTGCTAACTCTTGTTAAGCCGTTCCTTAAAAAGTATTCGCTGAGGGAGCCTGTGCAGCCGGAATGTCGATTGGCCTTGACATTGCAGTAAGTTTGTTTATTTTAATTTAATAAATATTCAGTAGGTGTTTTTTTCTTTTCCAAAAAGATATTTATCACAAGGAGACTCCTTCCAATCGTTGGCGTGGTCATTTCAACTAGGCAAGGAAACTGTTCGACGCATTATTCTCGAAACAACTGAAGTGCTTTGGAGCAAGTTGGGCAATATTTATGTGTCTGAGCCAAACGAAGAAGATTACAAGCAAATTGCTCAAGATTACTGGGAGTTGTGGAATATGCCCAACTGCGTTGGATCAATTGATGGAAAACATATCGCCATTCAATGTGCACCTAATAGCGGTAGTCAATTTTTCTGCTACAAAAATTTTTTTTCTATTGTGTTGTTAGCGGTATGTGATGCTCGATATAGGTTTACCCACATAGATATTGGAGCCTATGGAAGCCAGAGTGATGGCGGTGAGGACCTACATACATATTTGTGAAAGTTTATTCTTATTTACATTAATATGTATACATATTTTTTCACTTTATATAGGCATTTTCCAAGTGAGCCGGTTGAGAAAGAGGTTGCTAAATAACAAACTTTCAATTCCTGCACCGAAAAACTTACCAAATACGCAAATCAAAACTCCGCACTTTTTTGTTGGTGATGCTGCGGAAAATGCAGAAAAAATTGTGCTGGCGTGCGTAATATTGCATAATTTTATTATGCTTAATAATATTGATGCATCTTCGTATATTGCGAACAACTACATTGATTGGGAAGATTCAAGTGGTGACTTCCATGACGGATTATGGCGTAGTGAAGTTGCAAGTAACATCCCATCGATTGCACAATCATCAAATTCGCACCATTATGGCGGAAGAAGTTCTATAGAAATTAGAAATAATTTATGTAGTTTTTTTCAAACTAATTAAAACACATTGAGTTAAATTATTTTTATTTCCAAAAAAACTTTAAATTTTTCAAAAATTAAACTAGTTTACAAGAAATGTGATCTGTGGCACATGTCTTTTGTAAATTTTGCCACTGAACTCGATTATGAAATCAAAATACAAACATATTTATGCGAAAATACAACCTTTTTGTTAAAAAAAGTCCGCACACTTATTGAAAATTTTTTTGGACATATGCATGTAGCTGGGCAATATCAAAATTTATTTTTGCATTAATAAAGGTTATACAACTGTCAAATATCTATGTCTACAGCATAATTTATATAATTTTCAAACAAATTTTCATAAAAATTAACTTTTGGTGGAAACATCAATATGAAGAAATGTATTTACTTCCAGTTTATTTCTTGTGCGTCAAATTATGATCGTGTATAAAAGCTATAAGGCCCTGCTACATATATAGAACATTAAATGTAGAAGTCAAGACCACTTAAGTAAAAATGCATACAAAAGGTTTTCATACGAACGTGCAGTTTCAAATTTTAGTAAATATTTAAACTTTAAAAAACTCATTTTCTTATTAATAAAATCGGGAATCTGTGCACAAAATCTTGTGTATGTATTTTTACTTAAGTGGTCTTGACTTCTACAAACATTTAATATTCTATTTAGATCAGCAGATTAGCTTTTATACAAGATCATACTTTGACGCACAAGAAAGAAACTGGAAGTAAATACATTTCTTCATACATACATACATCGTACAAATTATGTTGTTGACTTAGTGCCAAATTCACAGTGCGTAGTTAACTCACTGTACAAAAATCTGTAGTTAACTGCCGATTGAGAGTTAACTACGCACTGTGAATTCGGCCCTTAGATTACAGAAACTTGTATAATCTTCATTAATGTTAAAACAAATTTTTATATTGCTCAGTTACGTACGTGCCGTCCTTTTCTCTATAATCGAATTCAGGGGAAAAATTTACATGAGACATGATGGTCAAATGTCCAACAACATAGAATTTCTTGAATCCTCTAAACTAATGTTGTTTGTTATACAATAACAAAGTTACAAATTGTCTTCATTGACTACTTAGTTGTAAAACCAAAAAATAACATAGGATTAATATGTATAGTCACTCACAGAAGTATTCTGCATTTAGTTTTTCTCAATATTCAAGAAGTTTTCCATTAAAAATCGCTTTTTGTATTTTTTAATTAAAATATAGTTTATTCTATGACAAAATTTATATATGTAAATCAATTTTATGTATGTGGCTAAAGATACGCGTTAGCTTACGAAACTTATTTATATTATATGGTTTTTGCCATAGAACCAGCTACATTTTAATTAAAAAATAGCGAACAAATTTTTAATAGAAAGCTTTTTGAATATTGCGAAAAACTTAGTAACGAATACTTTGTATTACAAATTGTTTTCAAAATTAAATAAAAACGCTTTCATAGCAATTTTAACATCTTTAGTACATTGTCTTCGTGTGGGTGTGGAGTTCTAGGTTTATTGACTTAATTATAAGTCGGCCTATTTTCACGGCGTAAGCGATAAAGCTCCATTAACATATGTTCTTGGAAGTTGTCTTTCACCGTCACTGGCAAGTCTTTCATTAGGCACATTACTGTCGTCATGAAAGCCACGTCTGTTTCTGTGGTTTCAGTCGGTGCTGTTATTTGCTTCTCTATCTTTTCAATAGTTTTACCAAATTTGTGGCAGAGACTATCGAGAGAGGTTTTTGCTTTCTTTGGAGGCGGCGCTGATGACTCAAGGAAGCTATCTCCACTCATTGATTGCTCCAAAACCGATTCTGTGTCTGTGTCGTCTACATTATCACGAGTGCTGCACAAGAGAAATGTCAACTTTAATAGTTCAAAAACATTGAAAATGTGTATTTAGTATATACCGACGCGGCGTGACAGAGTCTTTTAAAAACATCATTGGCTTTAGAAAACGCCATTCTTCGAGGTAGTTCATCCCACTACCTGATGGAGCTTCTAACCTTTTCAACTCTTTGCAAAAGCGTTCCCTGAGTAGCTTCCATCTGTGTTTACACTCGGAATCTGTACAAATATAAAAAATTAATAAGTAAAGAAAAATATATGTTCATACATTAATACGAGTACATACCACTTTTAACGCATACTTCTGCGACTGCCTTCCATGCTTTCTCCTTTATTGCCAGATTAAAATAAAAGGCATCCCTTTTATCAAATAAACATTTTCTTTTTTCCACTTGCTGAATTAAATTTTCTATAAAACTTTCGTCTTCCATTGTAAAATAATTTTATTTTCTGCAAACAGCTGATTCCGTACGTAAGGTGCGATCAGTATCGCTCTTTCCTTAAGCAAATGACGTTTGACGAAACTTGACGAAACTTGATGTTAAGCACATTTAGGGGATTCCCTTAAGCTCGAAAGTGGCTCGAAAACCACGAAACCTCGAAACTTTTCCAGCCTCGAAAAACAACTGTCAAAAATTGTATGAGTGGCGATTTTCGCGTGCCTCGAAAACTTTCGAGGCAAATTAGTCGCGAAAAAAGCCTCGAAAAGTCGTTCGTAAGTTTCAGTGTTGCCTTTATATCCGAATATTCTACGAACTTCATACAATTTACATTTTTCACTTTTTCGTGGCATTTTCAATGCTGATTTTATATGTATTTATTTCAGCTGATGCGATGTATTATACAAAAAACTCTGAATGAGCTGTCAAACTTCGGAATTTCTCCATTGTTTACGAGGCTGAAAAAAGGTGCATTCCCAAAAACAGCCTCGAAAACTTTCGAGGTTTTCGAGTTTTCTGCTCTTCGCGTTTAAGGGAATCCCCTAATTATAGTTTCAGAATAGGATTTATGTGTATTCGCACGTTTGCATACGCTTGCTTATTCATATTATAGTTAGCCCTTTAGTTACATCGACATGACTCCTGGCATGGCTCTGAATGATTCAACTGTGTGTAGTCGAAGGCGAGTCAACACGTACACAAATGGTTCGGGAGTCAGACGCACCGTGTATGCCGCCGCCTATTAGAGATTTGTTTTCAAAATATGTATAACATTTTTATCTCAGGGTTGACATCGATATTATGACAAAAGTTGAGGAGTTGAAAACTGAAATAAATTATTTGAAAGAGGAGCTGGAAAAGCTGAAAGGGCTGAAGGTAAGCTTAAATAACATGCTCACTAGGAACCAAATTCGGAAGTTTGAAACCCCTGGGAGAAATGTGCATTGGAAGTACGAAGACATTGCGTGGGCATTACCTTTACATGCGGCAGGGCCAAGGGCATACACCCATTTATGTAAGAAAGGTTTTCCACTGCTGTCGGAGTCAACTTTGCCAAGGTGGCTTCAAAAGCTTAAGTTTCATGATGGCATCTTACATTTTGTAATCGACGCAATGGAAGAAGCCAATGATTCGAAATTGTCGGATAGGCTTTGTGTCTTGGCCTTGATGAAATGAGGATTGCGTCTGTATTTGAACATGATCCTCTGACGGATACCGTGAGAGCGCCTGCAAAATATGTTCAAATGATCATAGCTAGAGGACTTAAACGCTCTTGGAAACAACCCATTTTCTACGCATTTGGCTGCAAGATTAGCAAAACCATTTTAGAAAACGTCATCAAAAATCTTGGAAGCGCTGGTTACCCTGTTGTAGGCATAGTTTCCGATAAGGGTACCGGAAAATAAGGGCTCTGGAAAGAACTAGGCGTTTCCCTTGGTAAAATCTTATGGAAATACAATACTAACAACTCAACAGACGGTATTTAATTTTTTATTTTCTTCTAGACAGAACATGGTTTCTGAATCCACATGAAAAATATAGCAAAATTTTTGTATTTGCTGACGCGCCTCACCTACTTAAACTGATTCCGAACCACTTCTTATACACTGGTTATTACTTCCGGGAGAATTATATAGCTGCGCAAACAATAGCCCAATTAATGCGATATACCTCCTCCTCTGATCTGTCCATAACATATAAGTTGACAGAAAAGCATTTTACAGTTCACCATGCTGGTCGACAAAAAGTGAGCCTAGCAGCCCAGCTCTATTCATATAGCATAGCGAGTGCTATAAGACGCTGTCACCAAATGGGTGAAGAGCTACACAACGCCTTGAATACTGCAGATATCTTTCAAGCAGTCAACGACTGGTTTGACCTTATGAATACGAAACTGTCTACAGAACTATCCAGCAAAAGAGGCCTTTGGAGTGGAAATAGATTTGCAGTGCAAAATTTTAGCGACAATGGACTCATATGCCAACAACATCAGAGTTCCCAACAGGAATTCGCTATTACCTTGGCAAAAAGGACTACTAATGAGCAACGAGTCGCTAAGAGGATTGTTGAAATATGTTCAGCAACGATTTGGTTTTAAATATATCCTTACATATCGGCTGAATCAGGATATTTTAGAAAACTTTTTTGGGGCAATGAGGGCGAAAGGCGGATAACATGACAATCCTAGCCCAATGCAGTTCAAATACAGGCTGCGTAAATATCTTCTTGGTGCGATTTATTAATTTAAGAAATTTAAAATTTTATAAAATAATTTTCCTTAATCACAGCACAAAACACTGAATTCCTTTCTGGAAGAGGAAATGTGGCTGTAGATGACACTGGTTGGCTCCAGCTAAGTAATATTCCGTATACCAGTAATATTTCAAATTACTTGACGGAATCAAATGTACTTGGAGGAAGTTTTCTTTAGACTAAACGGCACAGACATTTTTGACGGTAACAATTATTTGGAAACCATACTAAATGCGGCGATACGTTCACCATTGTCCGAAAACATAAAAAGGTTGTTTTTCAAAAGCAGGATGTACTTTAGAATAAAAAGTTTAAATACATAATATAAAATAAATAAATTTATTCGCACATATTGAAAATTTTAATTTATTTATTGTAATCTTCAGTTTTATACAAACTTTTGCAAACATAATGAAATTCGTAGTGGAAAAGTACTAAACGGGGGATAAAATGTTCCCCCTTTTTAGTACTTTTTAATACATGGTCGCAATAGACCTACATGAAAAAGTGAGGTTAAGTTACTGACTTCACCTTAATATAATTTCACCGCGATTATTTCATATATTTATGTATGTGCCAGTTTTACCGTTATATATTTTTTATCTACTCGTTTATTCTTTGGGGTTGAACGAACCATTATATCAGATTCCTAGGCAAGTTTTGAAAGAATATTTTCGATACTAAATTCTAATAAAACAAAATGTCGAAATCAGCTTCATATAGAAACAGTGTCATCGTTAATTAAAAAAGAGATGTTCTTAAATATCATAACTTTCCGACACTCACATATTGACTAGATTTGACTATTTATTTTATTATATTTTAATTTGAATTATTTGTTTATAAAAATATAGTTTATTCTTTAACAAACGCTAAATGAAAATAAGTTTAATCTGTGAACAACATTAAAAAAAAATCGACAAACTTTCGTAAAAATTTCGAACTTTCTATTTCAATTTTATCTCTTAATATTTTACAGTT
Source organism: Rhagoletis pomonella (assembly GCF_013731165.1). Classification (NCBI taxonomy): domain Eukaryota; kingdom Metazoa; phylum Arthropoda; class Insecta; order Diptera; family Tephritidae; genus Rhagoletis; species Rhagoletis pomonella. Next base: position 51,206,426 of record NW_023458557.1, read on the forward strand.
TTGTATCTCATTCAATGTTAGTCTAATAAACTGCAAATTTAAAGTAGCTGTGATTTACAGCAAAGCTGGTACTCTGAAAACGATTTGGTACGTTGATTTTGATTTTGGTACTTTTTCCATAAAATCGACAGCTCGGGAAAGTGGTAATTATTTATTTCGATATATTTTTTAATTTTTCTATTTTATATTTTTATTCGCCATATACTCAAAAGAGTGCTAAAAAAGCTCATTAAAAAATTAAAAATTTGAAGACTTTTCTCGAGTATGATTTCTAAACATACCTCTATGTTTTTTTGTTATAATATGACCTAAATTTTTATAAAAAAATAGCGGGAAATAGTAAAACCAAAAATTTTGCATATGTATCGATTTTGTGGAAAATTCTCGGCGCCAATATCTATCCCCCCC
>NW_023458557.1:51206933-51225036 GCF_013731165.1 Rhagoletis pomonella
CCCCTTCCCCTTCCCCCCCCCCGGATACGCCACTGATACCAGTCAACTGTGGAAACACATACACTATACAGCAATGCGACATATTTAGCAAAAATTCCATAAAACTTAATCCCGAAGCATTTGGATTTAGCCGCAAAAGCGCCAATTACTCAAAATGTGGTTTGAAGCAAATGTTATTTGTGTGCAGCGATATAGCGTATACGGCTCAACCGCTTTCCATGCATGCCACATGCTGCAATCCACATATTTATGAGATTTTGGTATGGAAAAGATAGCCAAAATGGATGCAACGGCAAGCCTGCAAAAACACTGAAATTCGCAAAACGTTAAAAAGTCATTCATACTAAGTTACAACTGCTGGTGGAAAAGGTCACCTTTATTCGTACAAAGCGAATACCCGACTTTTATTGGCGACACGGAACACAAGATACATAACTGGGCAATCAGATTTCCTTTAATACGATAATAATAAATTCAACTCAATTGGCGTTTGTCATTTTCCTGTGTGTTGAATTGAGGCGGCGCTGTTGTGGCGCATGGCAAAAAAATTCAAATTTACTGCTGTAAGTGAAGCAAAGGTGGCTTGCTTCCACCGTGAAGCTAATAAAACCACATTCGCTTAGTTTTCAAAAGTGGTTGCGCTTAAATCACAGTCGAGCTGACAACCAGGGCCGGATTTAGGGTGGACAGCTTTTAAGGGGCGCCGCGCCGGAACGTAAAGAACGGCGCGCAAGTTACAGCACCTACTGCAACGACAACACAGCAAGTACCAACAAAATCGCCTCGGGTTGCGTGATTTTGATTTAGTCAAATCACAAATCCATAAATCAAATTTATTTCTGAATTGAAAGTCGCATCAAATCCTAAATAAATTTTATTTGTGATTTGCATGGTCAACCAAATAAAAGATAAGTTTTATTTGTGATTTGATTCGTCAACCAAATAAAAGATAAGTTTTATTTGTGATTTGAACGTCAAACAAATAAAAAATAAATTTTATTTGTGATTTGATTCGTCAAGCAAATAAAAAATAAAATATATTTGTGATTTGCTTGGTCAGTGCGAGGTTTTTTTTGAGGGTTTTCGGGGTTTTTGGACTATTTCGGGATTTTCGAGAATTCTTCGGGATTTTCTTACCTATTTCGGGTATTTCGTGACAACTTCGGTATTCTCGGGGTTATCGGGATGTATGGGACGATGGGATTTTTGGGATCAATTCGGATTTTTTGGTACTATTTCGAGTTTTTCGAGACTACTTCGAGGTTTTCGATGCTCTCGGAGCTATTTCGGGATCTCAGGGATTTTTGGGACCAATTCGGAATTTTTAGGACTATTTCGGGTTTTTCGCACTTCGAGATTTTCGGGGTTCTCGGGAATATATCGGGATTTTTGGGACCATTTTGGTATTTTTGAACTATTTCGGGATTTTCGGGACTATTCTGGGTTTTTCGGGACTACTTAGAGATTTTCGGGGCCTTGGGACTATATCGGCATGTTCGTGACTACTTCGGTGTTTTTGGGCCAATTAGAAATTTTTGGACTATATCGGGATTTTTGGGAGTATTTTGGTATTTTTGGGATAACTTCGAGATTTTCGGGGTTCTCGCGAATGTATCGGGATCTTCGGTATTACTTCGGAGTTTTTGGGATAAATTCGGAGTTTTTGTGACTTTTTCCGGTTATTCGAGACTGCTTCGGAATTTTCAGGCTTTTGGGACTAATTTGTTATTTTTGGGGCTATTTATGGATTTTGGAGATTTTCTCGAGACTATTCCGGGTTTTTCGAAACTATTTCGAGATTTTCTCGAGTCTCGGTACGACATCGGGATCTTCGGGACTGCTTTGGGATTTTTGGGACTATTTCGGGTTTTTCGCCACTATTTGGAGATTTTCAGGATTTTTCGGACTATTTCGGAATTTTTGGGACAGCTTCGATATTTGCGGTTTTCTCGGGAATATATCGGGATTTATAGGACTATTTCGGGATTGTTGGTACCAATTCGGAATTTTTGAAACGATTTCGGGTTTTAAGAGATTCTCGGGATTCTCGGCTCTAAATCGGGATCTGCGGGACTACCTCGGAACTTTTCGACTAACTCAGGATTTTCGAGACTTCTTCGGTATAAGCGGCACTAATTCGGTATTTTTGGAACTATTTCGGGTTTCTCTAGACTTCTTCGAGAAGAAGAATTCCCGATATAGTCCCGTGAACTCCGAAAACCTCGAAAGTAGTCTCGAAAAACCCGAAATAGTCCCAAAAATTCTCAATTGGTCCCAAACATATCAAAGTAGTCTCGAAGATCCTGATATAGTCCCGAGAGCCCCGAAAATCTCAAAGTAGTCTCGAAATCCCCGGAATAGTCCTGAAAATCCCGAAGAAATCTCGAAAATCCTGAAATAGTCCAAAAGCACCGAGTAAAAAGAACATCGAAAATCTCGAAGTAAACTCAAAAAACCCGAATTAGTCCCAAAAATACCGATATATTCCCGAGAACACCGAAAATCTCGAAGTTGCCCCAAACTTCCGAAATAGTCGCAAAAATCCTGAAAATCTCGAAGTAGTCTCGAAAAACCTGAAATAGTCCCAAAACCCCGACGTAATACCGGAGATCGCAATATAGTCCCGAGGACCCCGTAAATTTCGAAGTAGTCTCGGAAAACCCAGAATAGTCCCGAAAATCCCGAAGAAATCTCAAAATAATCCAACAATCCCTAAATAATGCCGAAAATCCCGATATATTCTCGAGAATCGCGAAAATCTCGAAATAATTTCGAAAAACCAAAAAATTCCGAATTGGTCCCAAAAATCCCGAAGTAGTCCATTAGATCCCAAGAACTCCGAAAATCTCGAAGTAGCCTCGAAAAACCCGAAATGGCCCCAACAATACCGAATTAGTCCCAAAATCCTGAAATACCTGAATAAGTCTCGAAAAACTCAAAGGAGTTCCAAAAACTCCGAATTAGTCCCAAAAATCCCCAAGTAGTCCCGAGAACCCCGAAAACTCGAAGTAGTCCCGACAATTCCGAAGATTTTCGTGGAACTCAAAGTTGGAAGATACTTGAATATCGCATTTGTGTTGCATAAAAAAGTAATATTTAGCTAAAAAATCACGAATCCAATTGATTCGCTCTACAATTCAAATCACAAATCAATTTGATTGCTGATTTGGAGGCGATTCAAATCACAAATAAATTTGATTCCTTATTTCGTTGACCAAGCAAATTATAAATATATTTTATTTCTTATTTTCTTGACGAATCAAATCACAAATAAAAGTTATCTTTTATTTGGATGACCAAGCAAATCACAAATAAAACTTATCTTTTATTTGCTTGACCACGCAAATCACAAACAAAATGTATTTCTTATTTGGTTGACAAATCAAATTACAAATAAATTTTATTTTTTATTTGGTCAAAAACCAAATCACAAATCAAATATATTTGTTAATTAAAGGCGGATTTTAAATCAAAAAGGATTTGAAGTCACGCAACCCTGGTAGATCAAGCAGTTAGCCGGTCGCCAACCCGGAACTGCTTGCGCCAGTAATAATACGTAATTAGATCATAAATATATTTTTACCAATAAGCATATTATTTGGTAATAAGCAATAAGTATAGAATAAGCATTTTATATAATTGTAGAATAAGCACCTTTATAACTATAAATACCACCAACTTCCAATAAAGAACGCATTTGATAGTTTAAAACGAAACAGTGAGCGTTTGAGTTGGTGTACAGCTCCAATTGAAGAGCTCGTGATTTTTTATATTTTTTACCACTTGTTAAGTGGCGCAGTCGAATGCCACAACGCACAGCATTGAGGAATAGGTGTTGCAAGCCGGAAAATCATTTTCATAGTGCATCGGGCACTACAAAAAGCAGTACTGAAGGACTGCATACTGGAGGATTTCAAACCCTCACCGTTGTGAGACCAGGGTTGGGCACGCTGCACAAAATTTTTAATGCACTGAGCGTTTCTTTACCACTATTCGTGCAATGGTAGTGAAATTTCAAATGCACTTTCACTAACCATATAGTGGTAGTGAAATTGAAATGCACTACCACTAACCATATAGTGGGAGTGAAATTTTAAATGCACTACCTCTAAAGCCCAGTTGGGCCCCACTGGCTTAAGCCAGCTAGACATTTTTAATTATTTGAGAATCCCGGACGCTATGAAAGACCTCACGACTACTCCACGAATTTATAAATAACGTGGAAGAAATACTCCTGTATATTAGAGGGACAGACAACAGCCCCTATGGCCAGATACTATTACGAGCCATATACTGAGCAAAAAATCAACCAAAAATTGGTTAATATTACCAAATTCAAACTTGAAAAGGAATCAATAGTGGTATTCATCAAAGTGAGCAAGTTGCTCTTTTGTCAGAGCGACAGGCCACTTGCTCAATTTGGCTAATTCCTTTAATGTGATTTTTGGATAATATTAACAATGCCTTGGTTGATGTTTTCAACAATTATTTGGTAATATTAACAAAACTTTTGGTTGTCGATTTTTTCGTTTCAATACGTTCATGCTCTGCAATTCACAGGTGCTTTTTCATAATTCGGAGATACAAAAAAAAAAAATTTGTTTAATCATTTTAACACGGGATGAGCAAATAACAGCAAGCATCTCTATACACTCAGCTACAGCCGCTTTATAAATTTGTCTTCAAATGTTCAACTTGAATCACATTTCTTACAATCGGCTTATTAACCATAAAAAATCAAACCATAACTTGGTTGCAAAAACCATTGTGCTTTTGGCTTAGTGTAATAAATAAAATTTAGTTACTTAACATGTACGGCACTCCACTATTTTGGGCAGAAATCCCTCTCATCAGAGACTTGTAAATTGCAATGCGATTCAACAAAACAGTCGAAGTGTGCAATGATGTCCTACTACAAAGAACCGGATCCAAACGTGGTAAAAGCGAAGAAGGTATGCTGATATGTGCCCAGACTCCTTCCTCAGCGGCCTAAAAGAACCCTTAGGTTCTAGAATACGGACCACTCAACCAACTACACTGGCCGTGTAAGTGTGAAATCATTTTAAATTTTAAATCAAAAATTTTTTCTATACAGTTTTCATTACTTATTCCTCTCTTAAGATTGAGGTTTAAAATTTTTAAATTTTCCATTCACTCAAAGCAGTTATGAATTCACACATCAATATATTCATCGCAAGATGGTTGGCGAAAATCCTCCTAGATATATCCTCCTAGCGGGTGCCGACTGGGCAATGGGCATCGTTGCTTACACCGCTCTGGCAAGGTAGGCTGTTCCTATGGACGCAGTGGTGCAAGCAGGCGGGGCCTAGCCAAGGCCGAGGTTTAAACTCCCCTGCCTCGTCTAGGTCTAGTGGTAGGCCGTACGGGCTCGCCCAAGGCGGGCTGGGGTGGGCATACTTAAGCTATTTCTAGGGGGTGCCTGGCGTTAGGTACAAAACGCAGTCAGGGGGCTTTCCGACTGTATTCTAACGGCGCCTCCCGGATACCTGTCCACCTCCGGGAGTAACGGTGGACTTACCTCAGCGCGGGGCTCTGCGGAGGTTTCGGCTCAGTAGGCGACCAACGATCTAGTTGAAAAATGAATTCCAAAAATGTAGCCCCGGATCCCTGCACGGGTAAAAATGCCGCCGACGGACACGGCGTTAAATTCTCCCTAAAAACGACATCTTCGGTAGCCGCTTGATCGGTCCCGAAGGAGCCTAAACGGCAAGTAAACAGAATGTTGCGCCCGGCGTCAGTAGCAACAAACCCCTGGTGAGTAGTGGCCAACTGGCGTCTGGGTTGCAAGCGTAGCCTGCACGGCCAATTGACCTCTCGCGTCAGTCGTCCACATCTCGGGAAGCTGCGAGTACACCCGATGAGGGTAGCTCCAAAGCGGCACCGGGTGAAGGGGATACTGGCACCCGGAAGTCCTGCACGGACAGTACCACCGACCACAAGCCCCTTGAGGGTAAGAAGTCGGATGAACGCAAAGACGTCCCAGGTCCCAGTAGTTCGAGGACCAAAAAAGTGGTCCGACCAGCAGTTAGGGCGAAGAGGGACAGAAGAGCCGCTTCTAGACTACTGAGGAAGTTCGGCAATGACCCGGTTCCCGAGAGTATGAGGAAAGTGGTTGAGAGGGCGAGAGGCATTCTCTCCGAAAGTCGTGAGCGGCCGTCAACAAACCTGCACCCCCTCACTCTCGTCCTAGGGAGCTGGGCAGCAAACGGCAACGGTCAGCAGACAACATGGAGTCTGCTTCTAAGAGGCCCAAAACCTCTAACGCCAACAGCCCTCTTAACCCTCCAAGGGCTTTCAGTGATGTGGCCAAGGACCACTTGATCCTGGCAGTTATGGATAGGGGGCACCCGGAAGGAAACCTGAGGGCCGACGACTGGAGGTCCGTCCTGGTGGGTCTCTGCCGGGTGTACAAGGAGATTCTCCGGAAAAATCCTAGCCCTGCGCCAACTGCCCGCGATGCTGGTCTTTACCAAGGCTGCATCAAATTAGTTTCCTGCGCTTATGAGCGGTCGGCGCAACTTTATAAAAAAGAAATTTCTTCTCTTGGGGAGCTGTGGCCCAGCGCTAACTTGGTGGAAGTGCACAGGGACGAAATCCCTTGTAAGCCGCGGGCCAGAGCCTGGGTCCCAGAGGAACCCTCGAGTCCTAAGGAGATTCTTGATATCATCCGGATCTCAAATGATGCACTACCAGCCTTTGATTGGAAAGTAGTGAAGGTCAGCGAGGTTAGGGAGCAGCAACGTTACATCACCTTGGTGATAAACGATGAGTCTCTCCCAATCCTTGCTGACTGTAAGGGAGTAATTAGCTATGGCTTTTACTCCATTACCCTCAAAACTCAAAAAGGGAATGAGGGTAAAATGACAGAGCCGGGTAACACCGAGGGTAACCCGAGGCTGACAATCTTCCGCCTCAAGGCGGCCTTATATCTGGAGCAGAAAATGCCTTGAGCGGTTCTAACCAAGAGGTACAGGAGGTTCTCGAGGCCAGTTGCCCGGTGGTGAGGTCAGACTCGGCAGCGGAAACAGATAGCGATACGCAATCTGGTTCTGCCGACGGATCGGTACTTAACCGGCGGACGAGGGAGTTCGGGAACCTGCTTCTGACGTCGGATTCAGAGGACGCCGATGATACCATCGTTGAGGCGTTCGATAGAACCCCGCCAGACGGGAACGAAATTTTATAAGCTGTGGATGAAAGTTCTACAAATAAACCTTCATCACTCTAAAGAAGCTTCTGCAGCTCTGCTCCTGCACCTCAGTGATAGAGGGGAGGAGCTAGTTTTTGTCCAGGAGTCCTGGGCTGTTAAGTACAGGGTTTGTGGACTTAACTCTGATGCTTACCGCATAGTATCGGCCCCTGTGGCGGGTAAGATCAGAGCATGTATATTAATCAAAAAAAGTATGTCTTATAATTTACTCACACAGTTCAGAGATGAAGATACGGTTAGCATCTCTGGCTGGTCAGTACCTACATGGCCTACGATCGCCAAGACTGCCCTCCAGCTCGGTTAGTGGACGTGGTGAAAGAGGCCAACTCGAGGAAGTTTCCCATAGTTGTCGGAGCCCATGCTAATGCGCCTCACGCGGTATAGGGATCTACCGACATCAACCCCAGGGGTGAGTTGTTACTTGATTTTGTATTATTATATAATCTAGCCATCTGTAATATTGGTGATAAACCCACCTTTGTTACCTCAAATAGGAAGGAGGTATTAGATATTACCTTAACGTCTAGCTCTTTCTTTGAGAGTATTAGAGAGTGGAAGGTACTGAACGACCATTCATTCTCTAATCATATGTACCTCTCATTTGTAATCTCCTTTAAACTTCCGGCCTTGGCCGATTACAGAAATAAGAGACGTACTGACTGGACCAAGTTTAGGAAAGTACTCTCGGGGAATTTGCTCAACAACGCTTCTCTCAGTAAGCTAGGCTTACTGTCACCACCTGATGAAGCGGAGCCTTCTTCCGCAAACTTTGCTTCTCTTGGTGAGCTAGGCTCATCGGAACAAATTGAGGAAGCCGTTGATTGCATTACCGAAGCCTGTAATTCGGCCTTCTCTGCTTCCTGCCCACTTGTACTTCCGCGAGGAAAAAAGAAGCCACACTGGTGGAGCAAAGAAATCGCCTCTCTAAGGAAGGAAATCAGGAAACTCTTTAATGCGGCAACGCGCGATGGTTCTTGGACTGCATACAAGGCAGCCCTGAAGAAATTTAAAAATGCCACCAGGAAAGCCCAAAGGGACTCCTGGAAGGATTATTGCGATAGTATAGAGGGTCAGTCGGAGGGAAATCGCCTGCGAAAGGTGCTTGCGAAAAGTCCGACGAACCCGATGCATATTCAGAAAGATATTCGTGAGGAAATGCTTGAAGTCCTAGTGAACACACACTTTCCGGGATGTACTGCGGAGCCCAACACCGCGGTTATTATCTCTGAATGGCCGTTGACTTCAGAGGACTTTATTGATGTAAAAAGTGTAGACTGGACCATAAAGTCCTTCCAACCCTTCAAATCTCTAGGTATGGATGGTATTTTCCCTGCCCAACTTCTGTCAGCATCTGACGTTTATTGTCTTAATTTATACGGCTTGTATCAAACTTAGTTTCATACCCAAGGGCTAGACCCTGGCGAAAGTTGTGTTTATTCCCAAGAGAGGTAGACCCTTCCACGTTAAACCAAGTGACTTTCGACCGATAAGCCTTACTTATTTCTTTCTCAAGGTTCTGGAAAGACTTCTAGACTCGCAGATCCGACAGGAAATTGATGTAAATAATCTCTCTAGCTGTCAGTACGCCTACTGGAAAGGTAGATCTGTGGATACAGCTTTGCATAGTATTGTCAGCACCACTGAAAAGGCTCTCGCTTTTAAGGAATTTGCACTGGGCGTGTTCCTAGATATCGAGGGTGCCTTCAATAATGTTCTCCCGGGAGCGGTTCTTCAAGCCCTAGCTCACCTTGGGCTGGATCACCCTATGGTCGAGTTTGTTCATCGCCTCTTAGGCAATAGAACTATTTATTCGGAGATGGGGGAGGTATCTGTAACAAGATATGCGAATCGCGGAACCCCACAAGGCGGTGTTCTCTCCCCTCTTCTTTGGAATCTAACGGTGGATACCCTGCTGTCACGGTTGCAAGGTACAGGTGGCCAAGTCATTGCTTACGCGGATGATCTTGCCCTGACGGCAATTGGTAAGCACCCCCAAGTTCTATGTGACTTACTTCAAGGCGCCTTACGCGTCGTGGATACCTGGTCCAGAGAAGTAGGACTTAGTGTCAATCCGGCAAAAACGGCCATGGTTCTGTTTTCAAAGAAAACGAAAGCTGTCCGGCTACAACCTCCTTCCTTGAACGGTATCGCACTGACTTTCTCGGAGGAGGTTAGATATCTGGGCGTTATTCTTGACAGAAAGTTAACTTGGCGGCGCAATATAGAAGAGCGCTGCAAGAAAGCTATAACTGCTATGTATGCCTGTAAATCGGCGATTGGGAAAAATGCGGATTGAAGCCTCACATGGTGAACTGGATGTACACAGTGGTTGTGCGTCCCATTCTATTCTACGGCATACGGTTTGGTGGCCGTCCGTAGATAAATCTACAATAAGAAACAAATTAACAGCGGTCCAAAGGGTGGCGTGCATGATGATCACGGGAGCGTTACCATCGACGCCTACTAAAGCCCTAGAGACCTTGCTTCACTTGCTACCTGTGGACCTATATGGTAAACTACAGACAAGCTGTAATGCTATTAGATTAAATGCACTAATCAAATGGAGTGACACGAGGTTTGGTCACTCTAGAATTTTGGAATATCTTCCAGAGGACTTTAGGCGCCTGGACTACGCAGTCCCGTCTACGGGACTTAGGAATAATTTCCAGACAAGGATCCCCTCAAGGGAAGAATGGGAGGAGGATTCGGTCCTGATAACGTATTCTGACTCAACAGCCATCTACACTGATGGCTCCAAGTTGGATCTGAAGGTAGGAAGTGGGGTATACTCGCAAGAACTCTCACTTAGCCTCAGTTTTCGTCTGCCAGATCTATGCGGTGTTTTTCAGGCTGAACTAACAGCAACAAATGAAGCTGAAAGTTGGTTGATCGATTCTCTAATTAAGCTGAAAGCGGTAACAATATTTTCTGACAGCCAAGCGGCGATTAAAGCACTTAATAGTGACAATTCTACGGCGAAGGTTGTTATGGAATGTAGACGTACTCTTAATGAACTGGCAAGGTGTTACGTCACTAATGTTGTATGGGTGCCAGGCCAAAAAGACATACCGGGAAACTGTACTGCGGATGAACTAGCAAGGGAAGGAACCTTGTTGTCTGCAATCAGTGCAGCCCGTAATGCGGGCATTCCGCTATCTTCTTGCAAGCTCTGGCTGGAGAATAACTTTGTCGGACGGGCTAATAAAAGATGGTCTGCGGAGCCTACTTTCAGGATAGCAAGACATATCTGGCCTAAGCTTGACAAGCGTAGATCTCGCCCTCTCCTCCACTTGGAGGGACCACTGTTGCGGCATGTTATTGGAGTTCTCTCCGGGCATTGCCTGATGGGAATCCACGCCACTAGAATGGGTTTGCAGTCAAACGACTACTGTCGTAGCTGCCGCGATAAGGAGGAAGTCGAAAGCGTGGAGCATTACTTATGTCAGTGCCCTGCTCTGGCGAGAGCTCGCCGATGCTCGTTCCTCCATTATTCTTTTGAATGTTTGGCCGCACTGGATTCAGCCAGCGTCTATGACTTTGTGCGCTTCATCAGAGCTACGAAGTGGTTCCATTACTAGGGTAAGAGGAGGGACATATGGAGTCTCTTGTACGGCACTACAACGGGCCCATGGTGGCCTAACTGTGCCCCTTTTCCTGTAGGATTAGGGCAGCCGAGTTAACCTAATCTAACCTTCATCCCAAGATTGAAAAACCCAATGCCGAATCAAAAAATGTTTAACACTGAATGAGTATTTAAAAGGCTGCAATCTTTAATGTGTGTGCATTCTTTAATTCAATGCCAATCATTTAATATAATTTGTTCAAAGACACCCCGGTAGTGAAGAAACACACATGATACACAAAAGAAGGTAGTTGCAGTAAACAACTCAACAATTATAAAAGTCCGAAGCCGCGTTACCCAATTTAAGTTTTTTGGTAGAGGGATTTTATATCATAAATTTGGGATTATATATAAAACAACTGTATTAACATTTACCTCCTAAAAATAATACATATCTTATCTTAAAAAGGTTTAAATTTTACATTAAATTCGATAACCACTTCGCAAAAACTTTATATTTAGGTTAATAAAATTTTAGTTAATATATTTTAAAAATCTTAATGTCTTCAATAAAAAAACGGCTCCTCACAAAAATTTAATCGCCGTTCGGAGTCGGCGTAAAGCTGTAGGTCCCTCCCATTTGTGTGACAACACAGGCGCACGCTACAAATCGGAGGAGAAGCTTGGCCACACACTGACATAGGAGTAAGCGCAAATTTATTATTATTAAGTGCAATTTACAGCAAAAACTGGCGTTGATTTTTTGAAATTTTATTGCTAACCATTTTATTTCATAAGGACTTCTCGAAAATCAACGGGATATTTAACCGGTTGAAACTTGCACTTCTTTGCACTAAAATTGCATGAGCTATAAAACTCCAAACCCAAAGATATTCTAAAGATTCTGATTAAAAAATTAAATTTTGATGAATATCTGTTGAATTTTCCTAAATTTTGTGTGAAATTTAAATTTGTGATGTATATGGTTTGGTTAAAGCGTGGACGGTAATTTTATTGAAAAAATAACAAACAAAAACGCGTCAGACATTACGAATATAAAAAAAATCAAAACATGGTTATTTGTTTGAATCACTCTATGTACATACATATGTTCGTATGCATATCTTCTGATTCTGACTGTCGTAGTTATTGTAATCGCAGCACATATGTATGTATTTAGCTATGGGGTTTCCTATTACGAATACAGCTTTTTAAGCCGAGTACCGTTCAAATCATTGGAATTCGCTGACTGAAGTAATTAACTAAACAAATATTTCCTTTTTTTAAATGGTATGCACAACAAAATATTCTAAAGTGGTTATAAGTAGTTAATAAATATATCTAAAGGATTTTATTGCAACAAACCATTTTCATAAGTAAATCGCTCAGCTTTCAATCATGGGTCACAATTCTGATTTTGCGACAAACCTCCAAGAGAGCTGTCACTTTACGCTCTAAATTTTTCCTAATTTGCAAATATTTTGGCGCGATTTACTTCCTTTTCGAAAAGAGCTGTTATGAACCTGTATTTTTGTTATAAAAATCACCTGAGCGAGCAGAATGCAAAATTTGCCATCAACTTTAATCACCATTAAAAAGTATAGGGGTATTCTCTGTGTCTTGTAAAGCTCTGGCACGGTGCAGGGGTTGTACGGTTTGCCAAGCTGTCCCATACGAAAACCGGTTTTTACCTTGCCGTGCAAGGGCTTTGTAAGTTTCAGAGAATACCCCTTATGTTTGTTACCTATGCAGAATAAAATTGTTGAAGGAATCTAGTACTCAAATGTTGTTTTGTATAAATTTATATACACATTTTACTTACATATGTACATACTTATGTACAACATATAAACCCATGGTACAATAATTACAGGTATTGTCTTCCCAGAGAGTTTTGCTTCACATCGAAATTCGTGATCCCTTATTTTCATTTTGACGCAATACAATGTTGATTCTTTTACTTTTATTTGGCTTTTCTATTTGTTTTCGCTCAACTTAATTTTATAATTTTTCAAGAGAAAAGAAGAAACGTTTGAAATGAAGTGAGCCATATAATTTTTGAATTTATTTACAAGCAAATGTTTTCTGCAAATTAAATAAGTTCTCTGCAAAAAGGTTTGTTTAAAAAAATACGTGTACATATAGGGTATATGGGGTATGCAAATATACCTTTTCCCTAGCAGTAAACCTTTTAGTGTGGGCAACAATGAAATTTTTTAATAAGGCAGATCGGAACAAGGCACATAAATACAGGCAAGGTGTATTAAACAAGGTGTGATTGACAACTCAGTTATGCTCTCTTTTAAGGTACTATTATGCCAAAAAATATAAACAATCGATTCAAAATTCATACAAAATTTTTTCAATTTGACTTTATAGGATGGTTCTTCTGAGAGCAATGTCAAATTCAATCACACTTTGTTGAATACATTTTGAATACAGGTAGAAGCCAAGGCATATTCAACAAGGTAGAAGTGACAATTCAGTCGAGCTCTCTCATACCTGACTGTGATGTCAAAAATGTAAACATAGAAATTAACCCTTTGTTATGCATTTACCATATTTGATAGAACTCAACATCTTTGAAATGAAAGTTTTTGTAAATATGAAAATATTTAAAATCTCATTAGAATCAGCTTCATTTTATTTATTGAATTTTCGGTTTAATGTAAATGTGTAAATGCATACTTACACAAAACTACACACTAAATGAAACACACTCATTTATAAAACTGTTTTGACAATTTTCCTGTTTTTATAATCCCAATGTTTTTAAGCATTTATTTTTTTATTCAAATACTTAATTCTAAAGTATATTAGACATTAAAAAAAGTTTGATTCTTCTAAATTTACATCAGAACTTAACTTCAATAATTTAGCTATTAAATTTTTGCTATTCGAAATTTCCTTTCCATTAAATTTATTAAAAATTACTTTCAGTTTCTGTATGTCAACAAGGAATACTGGTTTAGGTTTTATCAGACCACTATTTGAAATTTGGCCTATCCATGTATGTATATGAAAGGGAGATTTTCTTTTCATATTCGGTATGATAAATCCTGCACCTGGGACCAAACGCGTCCACTTAGAAATACTCGGCTGTGATAGACAACAAATAAAGTCAAGACCACACGTGAAGAGTCTCCTAATGAAACATCGCAGCAATTTGCCCACCATTGTCGCTTCACTTGACAATTCGAAGGTTTAAAACAAGTAAGAAAGTCTAAATTCGGGTGGAGCCGAACATTAAATACCCGGCGCAAATATTAAATATATGTTTTTCACCTGTCCGAAAGCTACCGCTACATGGTAAGCCGGGGTGTATCAATTTTGAGTAAATTAGCGTCCTTAGATTTCGAAATATTGAAGTTTCAAGCATTTCTAAAGTTTACCGTTATATGAAAAGCCGCAATTTTAGTCCGATGTCAATAATTTTCAACGTTGTGGCAAGCACAATAACCATACCGAGTTTGGTACAAATTGGTAGAACGGATACCGAGATACATATATGTGATCATAAGTGGGTGGTGCCACGCCCATTTCACAAAATTTTATCATAAACGTATTTCTTGGTAAAGAGTTGTTACAAGAGTCAATTTTGAATAAAGTAGCTTTAATATTTACTGATTTATCAAAGATTTCGTATTTCTCCAAATTACCGTTACATGGGATGTGGGCGTGGTTATTGTTTGATTTTAAAAATTTTCGGCCATTTGGTATCCTGTACCAAGACCAATAACCGTGCCAAGTTTGGAAGAAATCGGTGCAGCGGTTGCCAAGATATACACATGTAACCATAAGTGGGCGTGGCTACGCCCATTTTTCAAAAATTTATAATATTCTTATTTTTCCTCTTAAAAGTATTGTAAATATCAATTTTGAGTGAATAATCTTCAGTAATTACTAAAATATCGCAGTTTTTGTATTTCTAAAAATTACCGTTATATGGGAGGTGGGCGTGGTTATTGTCCGATTTTGCCCATTTTCAATACCATCCGTCCTACGCCAGAAGTACGCGTACCAAGTTTCGTTAAGATATCTTAATTTTTACTCAAGTTATCGTGTGCACAGACGGACGGACGGACGGACGGACGGACAGACAGTCACCGCTTAATCGATTTCTCTTTTCATCCTGATCATTTATGTATACATTTGTCTATATCTATCTCGATTCGTTTTGCCTATTACAAACAACCGTTATGTGAACAAAGTTATAATACCCTTGTGCACAAGTGCGCTCGGGTATAATAACGCACAAGTTGGTTGTCCAGGCTCTTGACAAACACAACGCACCGCTCGCAATTCCTTTTCATTTTATTATGTATTTAAAATCAGTCGCACAGCTCACAATTGAAAATTTACATAAAAAAAAAATTCAATAGTATAGGGTTAAGAGTTGACATTTCAGTCGCAGTTCAAAAGAGAGAAATGTCGAAATCACTTCTACCTTGGTATGCCTTGGTAGAAGCCATTTTGACGTTGCTCTCATGAGAACCAAACCTTTAAACTTCAACTTGTTTTCCTTTTATTTCCTACATTTCGTTACGCTTTGAATGTCATGTCGCTTTTTTTAATGTTCGTTAATGATAAATTTTAATTAACATTTGAATTTTTGTAGTATTGTGCGGTTTATACTTAGTATATGTGTTAAAAATGCAACACCTGAAGCATTGCTTTTTATGTGGTGTTAAATATAATGCAGATACCACTAATTTTTTTAATGTGCCTCAATGTCCTTCGCGGAAGGAGCGTTGCGAAAGCAGCTGTGGGGAAGAGCTGCAGCGAAATGCCTTGCTGTGCGTTAAACATTTTAAAGCAACAGATTTCACAAATGCGCCGGGAGGTACAGGAAAGGCACGTTTGATGCCAAGTGCTGTTCCTATGACCCTTGTGCCGGAAAGCCCCTCCAACAACTCTGCCACTCATAAATCAAAAACAGAAAACAACATACAAATTAGCAAATTTTAACTAAAGTAAATAAATAAATAAAAATAAACTTCAAATTTACTTAAAAACGTCAACTAGTGAAATGAAATTTTTTATTTTTCCTTACACACTCTCATTTTTATTTTTACTCTCCCGAAAACTTTGACTTTTGCAGGTTTAACGTCAAATTGGCTTCTACCTGGTTTTATTGTACCATGAATTGAAATAAATGACAATTTTTTGTATGAATATCCAAAAATATTTTTTCTATGCTCATATGTATGTTTGTATGTATGTATGTATGCAGGTATTTGCGCTCCTATTACAATACGAACAAACTTGTTTGTAGAAAAAAAACTTTAACCGAAATGAGTTTGAATGATTTGAAAGTTTTATATTCATTCATTCACATTCTTCCATTTGAAGGTAGAAAATTTAAAACAAAATGTATATTCATAACTTACAAAATTCCAAACGTTGCGTGTTTTATATGTGAAGTAAAGTATTCAAATCTACTGTCCTCTGTTTGGCTAGAAGAATAATGAATTCATGCAGCCCTCTGCGAACGGCAAAGCATAAAAGTACGTTTCATATAAATATAATCTCAATCAAAGCTCGTTAGCTGTCAAATTCTGTCTCTGTGCCACCGTGGTCACTTTTTCTGCTACATATATTATAATATTTAAATATATTTTAACTTAATATAATATACCTTTCAAACCTCTTTTCCTTGCTAGCGTCAATTTTTGTTTTCATTTTTGTTTACATTTGCCATTTCTTCGCAAGTATAATCGATAAACTGGGTTGGAAACCAAAAAAATATCGGGTTAATCTGAGATTATTTTATAATTACAATTTTGAATGGCTAATCACTTTTCAGAGAACGTATATTTATAGAGAAGGACCAAGAACGGATCAGCGTGGAAACTGTCAAATACCAACAAAACTGGCGAAGCGCATTTTAAGAGCGGCCAGCAAGAGACAATCGAATTTTAACAGAGCCCAGCCAGAGGCAAAATAAACTTAACAGAAATTGTCTCATCAAAGCAAATGCATATTTTTCTTGTTAGAAATGAAATGCTGATGGCTTTTTACGTTTTTACCTCGCTTTTATTGTTCTTTAAATTGGTTAATTATTTAAATTAAATGCATGCATAGGTCGAAATATGTAATATGTACATATTGTGTTCATGCATATGTATGTGAGAAATACAATTTTGTGAATCTAAAATGTGAAAGTTATGCAAATATGTAGTATGCAATTGGCAAATTCGTTGGTGATTTGCCGTCGGCATTTGGGTTGAAAAAATCGAGTTTTACTTTTTTACCGATTCATATGGTAGATGCTACGCTATTTTCAACGCAACAAACCGCAGTTTTCTAGCTGCCTTAGTTTTTCCCCAAATTCACTTTAAAGATGGACACGTTGACCAAAAAACGCAAATGCGCACTGTTTGGTGATTTGGTGTCGGCATTAAAAGCGAAGCAAATCGGTTTTTATATATTTAACGATTCTAATGGTAGTTTATAGGTACGCTATTTTCAATGCAACAAACTACAGTTTTCTAGCTGCCTTAGTTTTCTCTTACATCCACTTCAAAGATGGATACATTGACAAAAAACGTACAAATGCATTGATTGCACTGCACGTGTTAACTTCAAAGTTGCTTTTGTCGAAAAGTCATTTATATTGAGAAAATATGTTGCATTATCATTTTTCACTGTTTTTCATAGTAAAAATAAAGTCGACACCATGGCACAATAAACCTTGGTCTTGGTCGACACTAAAGTTAGTTACAGCTTTTTCACATCACATTCAGTGGATTAGGCATCTGTGAAAAAGAGATGCAACTAACTTTCTTCTTATTTGGGACTGAGAAACTTTAACTTAGAGTCGACTTTATTTGGTCTACGAATATGCCCCAATAGTTTTGGAGTCAAATGAAAATGCATTTCCCCCATGCATACGTATGTACATACGTACTCCATTAACTGATAACGTTTTTACATGCATACATATATATGTATGTATGTGCATATTACTGCCAAAATACTACGCACATACACACAAATGTACATATTTACAACTCACGGCAGCATACATATGTACATATGCACATAATTACGCGCATACTCAAATACAACAATAACTATTTCTTTCATAAACGCATGCGCGCATTTCTCAAGGCCAAGTAAATTCATTGATAAAAATAACCGCAGCACATCTCCCCGCAAATTCATCACCAACAAGCGCAACTTTGTCAATCCGACACAAAAATTCTAAAATCTTAAAATGAAGAAATCTCGGCCAGCCAAGTGAAAATTGGCAATTATTTCTCTATATCCAGTAAAATAAGTTATCTCGAATCTTGGCAATTTTTGGT
>NW_023458557.1:51225046-51247970 GCF_013731165.1 Rhagoletis pomonella
TCTATATCCAGTAAAATAAGTTATCTCGAATCTTGGCAATTTTTGGTAATTTTTGGTAGTTTTTGACAAAACACTCTATTTCTCTGTTCCATACCAATATTTCAATCATTAACTAGTATTTTAAAGTGTCATTTTAATAAACATTAAATAAAAGTGTATGTTTTCTGCAGCAAAATACATTAATTTTTTTTTAATAAAATCAAAACTTGTAAAATCACAAACATATGTGGTTTTATCGGAAGTTCACAGATGTAACGTGGCAACTTGGCTCGTTTTCATATTTTTCGGTCCGAAATTGTAAAATTTTTGTCCATGCCGCGCCACAAAATTTATATATATACAAAAAAAATATTTTATTTATTTTTTAATATTAAAAATTTCTATACTTCCAAGCGTTTATAAAAATATATTTACATATATGCACGAACGATTTTTAATATTTTTCATCCCTAAGCAAATCTTCAGTACCATAAAAGATTCAAACACATCAAAGTACAAGCAATGCAATGTTCAACCTAGTGCTACTCCACTGTACATGTGTATATGAATGTATGCATGTATGCGTGTAAAAAATGTCAATTCCAGAAATTGAATAATTTGTGTGGATGGAAGCGGCTAGGGGAAGACGAAAGCAGATCAATCGTATATATGTATGCACATATGTACATTTAGAAATGAATACATACTTACATTTTTACGCGTTTGTCTTTTTGGCAGAATGAAAAAATTGATGACAGAAATAATTTCATTGAAATAAAGCTTATTATTTTTATTTTATTATTTAATACAAATAATACAACTAGCATACATAAATGAATTTATATTAAACCTGTAAATAAAAAATATCTGTAATGAAATAGAAGAAGAAATTGAAATTTAAAATTATTTATTTACATATATCAATTTGATGGTTAAATTTATTAAAAGTATGTAAATAAATATACAATTTTAATGAAAATGTTCATAACTGTCTGAAAAAAAAAGGCGTGAGTACTAGGTACTCATGAAATTTGATGTGTATACATATGCGAACGGCAAAGCATAAAAGTACGTTTACATATAAATATAATCTCAACCAAAGCTGGGTAGCTGTCAAATTGGTTGTGCTTGTTATTCACACAACTCGAGGAAAAGTTAAACTTCTTCTCTGTGCCACCGCGGTCACTTTTTTTGCAGCACATATTAGGCCATTTAAATATATTTATAACTGAATATTTTATTAAAAATACCTTTACAAACCTATTTTCCTTACTAGCGTCAATTTTTGTTTACTTTAATATTTGATATTCCTCCTCTTCTTCGCAAGTATAATCGATAAAACTTAGTTGGACACCAAAAAGTTATCGGTTTAATCTGAGATATTTTTAATTATAACTTTGCATGGCTAATCTCTTTTTCTAATAACAGATTAGGGAGTTAAGCTCGAAAATTAGGATAACCTTTTTATATGTAAAGCTATTATTAAGCGATTCATTACATACATACAAATGTAGGTTAGGTTAGAAATTAAACATTAATTTCACTTAATTTTATTCATTTTTCTGATTTAATTTTTTTATTCATTTTCATTTTTAATTATTTTAATACATGAAATTATCGGTATGATTGATAAAATATACTTGTATATACTTGTGACTCAAGGGCGTTAAAATATCTTGGAAACACCGCATCAGTTATTGTTTTTCAGCTTATAGTTTGAGCATTTCTATTTGTATATATTCCTAAATTTACCAAAATAGACTACTAAACCTATGCCTAAAACCATCTCCGAATATCAAAACCAGGGCATGAATCACGTATGACGACATTCGTCTGAACGATATCGTGTCGAGATTGTCTTGCTTCATAAAAATCAAAAATTGTTGGATCGTTTGTGCGATATCGTCAACTTGATTCCAGTTTTGCTTCACGTAACAGTAACAGTAGCCGTCATCGATTCGCCAACAGTTAGCGAGTGGCGAAACGAACGAATACAATGAGGTACGACCAAACTCGCTGTCGCCTATCCGTGCTAGCTAACTTTATTGTTGCTTTCACAAGCAAAATTTTTCGTTAAGCGACCGGAACTCAAACATAGCAAGCAGCGAAGTGGCGAATCGATGACGGCTATTAACACGTAACCGCACAACATGCATAAATCAGTGTTTTGACAACATCGTTTTGTCAGTATCTTTTGAACGACTATCGTTTCAAAGTTGCGTGATTCATGCCCAGTTGCAACAAATGAGTCCATACATATTTATGTACGTACATAGGTACAAAGCCGTATGCATGTGCGGAGTTTAAATAATCGGAAGTAATAATCAATTGTAGCGCATTTCCTCTTACTATGCATATGCCTAAATGTATGCAACCATTTGGCAAGCAAACCCAGGGTGCTTCTAATGAAAATAAAAATTGTATGCTGAAATACACATGCTAAGCCCTTCGAAATTTTGTGCTGGGATATGCGTTACAGATCGCACATTTTACCCCTACCGAAACCAAAGATGTATACTCATCAAAAACTTTCATTTGCTTTTCGAACATGTAGAAGAAGTATGCACCAACCTAGGTACAGAAATCAAAGTACCGCGATACAGCAGTCGCCAAAAGAATCGCTTTAATGTGAAAACCGGAGACGCCGAGGCATACTATCGCATTGCTTTTTACATTCCCCTCCTTGACACATATATTGCTCATTTGAAAAGCCGGTTCCTAAACCATAAATCAGTTTTAAATAATTTTAGTGTTTTGTTTCCAAAGTATGATTTTAACGAAAAAAAAGCTGAAGAATCGTTTGCTTTCTATGAAAAAGTAGTCGACTGCTCGAAACAAAACTTTCTTCTGGAGGTAAAAATGTGGAAAAAACGAGTTTCACACGAACATTTTCGAAATGCTCTCGAAGCAATACAAGTAGCTAATACAACGTCTTTTGGGAATGTTTTTAAGATCTTACGTATTTTGGCCCTTTTGGCCGTTTCAATAGCCACACTTGAACGAAGCTTTTCATGCCTGAAAAGAATTAAAACCTACTTCAGAAATACAACATGTCAAGAAAGACTCAACAGTCTAGAATCTATGAATATTCACAAAGATATAAATTTTTCAGTTGACGAAGTTCTAGAAGAATTTTTCAAAAAACAACGAAAAATTTGAAAATTTTTCGTTTCATTGGTTTATAAGTAAAAAGAAAAATTTAATGTGTGTAAAATTTTAAAAATGTTTTATAAATAAAGCGAAAAATTGAATATATGATTTTAAAAATTCGTGTTTGAAAATTTATTACGCATACTTTCTTCTAAAGAGCCTTTTACCCATATTAGTGAAATATTATTATTTCTTGAGGGGGGCGGGGAGAGGAGGTTGGGGGAGGGGTTTAACCCCAAAACCCCCCGTGTATCTGCCACTGGATAGTTTTGAATTCGAGAAAAATTATTATTTTTCCATCGAAATCTTTCTATGCTGCTCTCAACGTGCTTATCTTAATATATAACAAGTAAGAAAGTCTAAGTTCGGGCGGAGCCGAACATTAAATACCCGGCGCAAGTATTAAATATATGTTTTCCACCTTTCCGAAAGCTACCGCTACATGATAAACCGGGGTGTATATATTTTAAGTAAACTAGCGTCCTTAAATTTCGAAATATTGAAATTTCAAGCATTTACCGTTATATGAAAATCAGCCGTAATTTTAGTCCGATTTCAACAATTTTCAACGGTTTGCTTTTAGGTGGCAAGCACAATAACCATACCGAGTTTGGTACAAATTGCTAGAACGCTTAGCGAGATACATATATGTGATCATAAGTGGGCGGTGCCATGCCCATTTTCCAAAGTTTTATCATAAACGTATTTCCTGGTAAAGAATTGTTGCAATGATCAATTTTGAAAAAATTAGCTTTAATATTTACTGATTTATCGAGGATTTCGTATTTCTCGAAATTACCGTTATATGGGATGTGGGCGTGGTTATTGTCCGATTTACAAAATGTTCTGCCAATTGGTATGCCGTACCAGGGGCAACAACTGCGCCAAGGTTGGAAGAAATTGGTGCAACGGTTACCAAGTTATACACATGTAACCATAAGTGGCCGTGGTTACGCCCATTTTCCAAAAATTTTTAATATTCTTATTTTTCGTCTAAAATTTATAGTAAATATCAATTTTGAGTGAATTGTCTTCAGTAGTTACTAAAATATCGCAGTTTTCGTATTTCTTAAAATTACCGTTATATGGGAGGTAGGCGTGGTTATTGTCCGATTTCGCCCATTTTCAATACCATCCGTCCTACGCCCAAAAGAAGTGCATGTACCATGTTTCGTTAAGACATCTCAATTTTTACTCGAGTTATCGTGTGCACAGACGGACACACAGTCACCGCTTAATCGATTTATCTTTTCATTCTGATCATTTATGTATACATTTGTCTATATCTATCTCGATTCGTTTTGCCTGTTACAAACAACCGTTATGTGAACAAAGTTAAAATACCCTTGTGCACAAGTGCGCTCGTGTATAAAAATCCCGCGTCACTGTGTTCGTTTACGCTAATCTCCGAAACCTCTTAACCGATTTCATTGAAATTTTGTGGGTGTGTATTGTTGGTTCCAACTTAAAAGATCAAAAAAAAAGCGTGAGTACTAGGTACTCATGAAATTTTATGTGTATACATATGCGAACGGCAAAGCATAAAAGTACGTTTATATAAATATAATCTCAATCAAAGCTGGGTAGCTGTCAAATTGGTTGTGCTCGAAATTTTGTGCTGGGATATGCGTTACAGCTTCGCAAATTCTACCCCTACCGAAACCAAAGATGTATACACATCAAAAAAACAAAATTAATAGATTATAATCTGAAATAAAGTGAAAAATAAAGAAAACTTAATTGATAAAAATATAAAAAAATACGGCAGACTTAGTTTCTACCAGTAAACATTTGGTAGATTAAGCCCCCACACCCAGCGATCGGAATACAATCGCTTACGGCAAGGTGTCTGCCACGTGGGGGAAAAATATAAATATGCACACGAGTAGCGAAACTGCCATCCATCCAATGACAGCTTCTTACACGACTTAATTAGTATTAAGTTGTTGAATTTTACCTGCCTATTAAAACACAACTCAATCCATCGTGATTGAGTCGAAACCCCGGTGTTTTAAAAAACTAGGCTCAAGTACATCTCTGTAAGTAAAAGAAAACACGTGGAAAAGCTGTAAATAAAAAATAAGACAAAAAAAGAAAAGAGAAAAAAGAAAAAGGAAAAAAAAGAAAAAAGAAAAAAAGAACGCTGGGACCCGGCCTGCAAGTTACAATTTTTTCAGCTTCGCGTCGCGTTTTCGACTCTTATCAAGATTATTCGTTTGCGAAAGCCACTTGGCATTTTTAAATAAAAGAACCGTTATTAAGAAATCAAGCAATTTAAACCGATGATCTCTACATTCGCCGACTTCGTCAAACCAATCGGGAGACACCTCTTTTGTTTGTTTCTGTATTGCGGACAACATCTTAGACTTAACTCCGGCAATGTGAGAAAATTTCGTGAAAAGCTGGCGGTACCACGCCATTTGAAGTCGGCACACCTCGAAAAGGTTATCTTCGGGATTGACAAGTCTCAGATCGTTGTCACCCTTATAATTTTTTGCTCTTATAAGGGCCTCCGAATGTAACTTCAAATCCTCCTACGATTTTGTCATGGAGGAGGCGCATATGTCGCAATTAAGGTTACGCAGCAATTTTTGGTATATACCATAGCCTACGTAATAGCGCTGCACCTGTACCTCAGCTTCTTGTTCAACGAAATTCTCGTCATCTATATCTATTTCATCTACCGCGAGCTCCTCACATTGCGTTTCGTTGCATGTTTCTTCAAGATGACGATCTTCTGGACATAAATCCCAGTCTAAATTTATATCATCGTCATCTTCGCAATTGGTTCCCTTATTTTCGAATCGTTGACGAAGTATTTTCATGGAGATCAACCGCGCGACAATATATTGAACGTCATGTGCAGACGGATGGGTATTAATACCTTGGCTAGCGCGAATTCTATAAAAAAAATTCTCCAAAGCATCCTGATTCATTTTACCGAGAAAAATAAAATTTAAGTTAGCGTGCTGATCGAAAATTTCTTCAGAAAGTTGCTGCATCGCCAAAATAGTAAGGCGGAAACCGTTAATACATTTAATGTGTGAACCCGAGTCATTAGGAAATTTAAATGAATCAAGATACTTAATATACCCGTTCAATCGTTCAATTTTTCCCGTGTCCCCGCGCCGTATTGGACTTCTTAACGGATTGTTCGTTGAAAAATGTTTTACGTCGAGTTCGTCAAAAAGATCGTTCATTTTCTTTACGAAAGTCTGTGTGGGCTTAGCGCAATTTACCACATATTGGTCGTTGCCTAGTAAATTTTGGCTATAGGCCATACCAATGCCCGCCGCTACCGAATTGCTCAGCACTTGGGTCGCGCGCGAAACACTCATTTTTTCAAAGAATGTAGGATATAGAGGATTTTCCTTGTCAATGGCGTACAACTTTCTAATTACTTTAAAACTGGCTATGCCATCAGAAGTTTGGATATCGTACTTTAGCAACGTATTGCGAACGGACTTTATAAGATGGCAATAGTCAAACAAACAAAAAATTTTCGAGTCTTCATGAACAAAGTAAGTTTTACTTACAGAAACTTTTAAAATATTAAAAAGACTCGTGTTGGCCGGACCTTGGTCACAAACCAACCCCTTGACGTTAAGTCAAATTTTTTGAAGTTGGGTTAAAGTGCGTCTCAAAATGGAATGTAGTTCTGCGACCGACTTCTAGTGATGTCTGGCTCTAAATACAATGAAGGCACCGCACCTTCTGAAAGTTTAAATTTACCCAAAAATTCCGGCTCAAAGTGGCGTTGGCAAACGAATAATCGGTCGGCGTTTAACGCTTGTACTTTGCAAGCCAGGGCCCAACGCTGCCGAAGTTCTCCAGTCCTAGGAAAGGCAAACAAGCGCTTTTGCTGAGAAACACAGCCCGTGATACAGCAGCTTCGCTTGGGCTTGGAAGCGGTACAGCTATGCGGAGGGTCTCCATCTATCCCTAATTGAGAAACGTTTTTATATACAAACTTCACCTCCCGACATAATTCCAAGAAAAAAAATTTAAGTATCTAATAGTATGAAAAATAATGAAAATATTGAAAAAATGTATAAAACAATTTCGATTTAATTTAATCAAAGCAATTCCAATGCATGAAAAAAGAATTATTCCGTAAAAAAATCTTCCGAAAAATTTGCTAAGTACCTACCAAAAATTGTATATTGGTTGAGGAAGAAAAATTATTAAAATATCGAAAAAATAGGCTATAAAATGCGCCAACAAAATAATTATAAAAAATCAACGCGAATTTTAAGACACTTCAGACATTCACATTATAATAATAAATTGTAATTGGCGTCTTTTGCCTTTATTTAATGTTTCTTAATTTTTTATAAAGGGATATGTAGCTCAAATCGAGATTTCAAACTTTAAAAGTAGTCAAAAATGGTCAGACTGCCGCATTATTTTGTCGACCACTGTTTGTTTTCATATAAGAATATATATATGTACATACATACGCGAATACAATGCGCCAACAAAATAATTATAAAAAATCAACGCGAATTTTAAGACACTTCAAATATCCTCATTATTATTATAAATTGTAATGGGCTTCTTTTGCCTTTTTTAAAGTCTATTAATCTTTTATAAAAGAAAAATTGTCAAAAATGGACAGAATGCCGGATTATTTTGGTGACCACTGTTGCGTTTTCATATAAGAATGTATGTATGTACAAACATATATACGCATTCACTAAGGAGGACGTGACTCCACTGACTTTTAAATACATATTTAATATTTATGTATTTCATCTGGAGCACTCTTCACTTTTTAAAACTATATTTCGAAACGCACTAAACACATTAAACAATTTTTTCGCCACTTTAAATTAATTCACCGGCCTATGAAAAAAAAACTAACCTGCCTAATATGCACTTTTATTATATGATTATTAACTTACCCAAGTTGAGCGTTGGAAGGGCACCCTTCCTCAGGCATTTTCCACCCACTACTTCGGGTTCGAAATGCTGGATGCATACGAAGGAGTTGTGGGGTGGCAGCTTCTTCATGGGGTCGATCCCCATATTCTCCATCCATCTAAGGGCTTCTCCGGGATCCTGTGGAAAAGAAAAAAAACGGAAATCATTATTCATATTTTGGCAAGAGTGGGCGCGGCATTTTCGCGGTCGCGGTGCCATTTTTGAGGTCGAAATCAAAAAAAGTTTGAAAAATACTCCGATGGCAAGAAAGTTTTCGTCAAACTAAATGGCCGTTGGTATTTTTCCTTTGAAATTGGCATTTTTGCGAATTTGAAGAAAATCCAATTCAAAAAAGAAGTCAAAACTTTACAAAAACAAAAACCTCCAACCTGTGCGTTTAGATTTCCACCCACTGATTAACATTCGAAGTCTCCTCTGAGATTTAGCTCTGTTAACATTCTTCTTTTCTGCTTTGTATTTTGCTTTCGCTGTTAAGTATACCAAATATTTGTCGCTCTTAAAATGCGCTTCGCCAGTTTAGTTGGCTCGAAAAATGTGGCATTCACAGTTCTTGGACCTTCTCTATAAATATACGTTCTCTGCACTTTTTCTAATTACAGATTAGGGAGTTGAGCTCTAAAATTAGGATAATATTTTTATATGTAAACCTATTAGGCGAATTAATTACATACATACACATAATTTTATTCCTTTTGCTGATTTAACTTTTTTATTACTTTTAATTTTTAATTCTTTTAATAGATGAAAATATCGGAATGATTGATAAAATATGATACTTATATATACTTGTGAATCAAGATCGTTAAAATATCTTGAAAACACCGCATCAATTAGTGTTTTTGAGCTTGTAGTTTGAGCATTTCTTTTTGTAGATATATATTCCTAAATTTAGTTTTTATTTTAGGAATATGATCTGTAGTTCTGCTTCATCTGTATTTAGGTTTACGTTAAAGTCATGAACACATATAACATACCTACGGTGACCATATTAACCAACGTAAAATAAACGACATTTTTTTCAAAATGATTTGGAAATACGTACATACAACTTGTATGATAAAAGTATCTTAGCCATATCGTAATTTAAATCAAATATTTACCAGTTAATTATATTATTTAATTGTACAAGTTCCCCCGCTGTAGCGAAAAATGAAGCCAAATCCTTTTCAAGGACTTCGCCATCCTTTGCTACCAAAATGCTTCTACCATAACTCATTCTGCACGACGAGGCCAGCACATAGTAGTTGAAAATTGGATTTGAATGTTCATAATCTACCGGGGCTTTAATTTTTCAAAAAATTTTTACTAAAAACCAAAAAAAATATTTATTTTAGTGAACATTTTTTTATAACATTTAAAATTATTTTTGTGTGTTTATTTTGTTTTGGGAGAACCATACAATTGTTTTCAACTAGTTTTTGTTATGTAACATTTATTAACTGAAACAGGAGAATGCATTTTCTTCAAAGTGGCAACTTTTTCTGCATTTTGCACTAAAAATTCAATATAATCAAATAAAAATTCAGAAATCAGGCTCAAATGGTCTCTTGCAAATATTGCAGGCTTTCATAAAAGAAAAATAAAAAGTAAACAAATTAAGTGAAAAATGAAGGCTCCAGTTAATTACGAACACTAAATGCCAGTTTTGAACCACTGTGCAGCAGAGGGTTTATTGTTCTCTTTCAGTGGAACTGGAAACTCAGCGTGCAACACGATCCTGGGCACAACTTTCCCTGTGCTTTATAGATTGTACAAAGATTACCGATTAAATAGAAACCCTTAAGTGGGGGCGAAAAAAATGGCGAAGGTTTTCATTATATTTTATAAGGGGCATTTTTATTTTTCATATTCTGCGTTTAAAAATTTACCTCTGAAGAATGCAGAGCCGATTTAAAGGACGGTTTAAGAAATAAAGGACAAAAGGCGTGCTTTATTTCGAAAAAAATTATAAATGACAGGGGGCTAAAATAAAGGACTGTCCTTTAAAATAATGGACGGATGGTCACCGTAAACATACCATCTTTTGTTTGCAAAATGGGAAGCTAAATTCATTTGTCCGGCATTTTCTCTTACTCTCGTCTTCTCTTTGTGCAATCTTGTATTACCTCTGTTCCAGTACTCAATGAACTTACAGGTTTTTACACGAACTTGCAGGAAGTTACGGGAAAAATGATCCCGTGAGAGTTGTGAAGAGAATGAAGTTGCAAGATATTACCCGATGTTTCTTTGTTTTCGTACTTTTTGCTGTTACTCACTTTTTACTTTCACTTCAGAAAGTGATTTTGCTGTTTGGCATTTTTACAAGATTTCACACGAAATGTATTAGATCAGAGCTATTGTATCATCCATACATATGTATATATACATATGTTCATGTGTGTTCATCAGTTATCAACGGTCCCAGTTACAGTGATTTCAGCATTTTTTTAATTTTCCTCTTCCTTTTTTATACCCGAGCGCACTTGTGCACAAGGGTATATTAATTTTGTTCACATAACGGTTGTTTGTAACAGCCAAAACGAATCGAGATAGATATAGACAAATGTATACATAAATGATCAGGATGAAAAAAGAAATCGATTAAGCCATGTCTGTCTGTCCGTCCGACTGTCCGTCTGTCCGTCTGTCCGTCTGTCCGTCTGTCCGTGTACACGATAACTCGAGCAAAAATTGAGATATCTCAACGAAATTTGGTATGTAGGTTTCCCTTAATCCAAGGTAGGTTGGTATTGAAAATGGGCGAAATCGGACTTTAACCACGCCCACTTCCCATATAACGGTAATTTCCAGAAATACGAAAACTGCGATATTTTAGTAACTACTGAAGATAATTCACTCAAAATTGATATTTACAATAATTTTTAGACGAAAAATAAGAATATTGTAAATTTTTGGAAAATGGGCGTAGCCACGCCCACTTATGGTTACATGTGTATATCTTGGTAACCGCTGCCCCAATTTCTTCCAAACTTGGCACAGTTGTTGGCCTTCGCATAACATACCAAATGGCCGAAAATTTTTAAAATCGCTCAATAACCACGCCTATTTCCCATATAACGGTAATTTTCAGAAATATGAAAACTGCAATATTTTAGTAACTACTGGAGATTATTCACTCAAAATTGATATTTATAATAAGTTTTAGACGAAAAATAAGAATATTATAAATTCTTGGAAAATGGGCGTAGCCACGCCCACTTATGGTTACATGTGTATATCTTGGTAACCGCTACACCAATTTCTTCCAAACTTGGCACAGTTGTTGGCCTTGGTACAGCATAAAAAACCGCCGAAACTTTTTAAAATCGGACAATAACCACGCCCACATCCCATATAACGGTAATTTAGAGAAATACAAAATCTTCGATAAATCATTAAATATTGAAGCTCATTTTTTCAAAATTGATGGTTGCAACAATTCTTTACCAAGAAATGCGTTTATGGTAAAATTTTGGAAAATGGGAGTGGCACCGCCCACTTATGATCACATATAAGTATACCGGTAACCGTTCTACCAATTTGTACCAAACTCGGTATGGTTATTGTACTTGCCACGTGTAAGCAAAACGTTGAAAATTATTGAAATCGGACTAATATAACGGCCGATTCTCATATAACGGTAAATTTAAGAATTGCTTGAAACTTCAATATTTCGAAATTGAAGGACGCTAATTTACTCAAAATTGTTACAACTCGGCTTACCATCTAGCGGAAGGTTTCGGAAGGGTGAAAAAACATATATTTAATACTTGCGCCGGGTATTTAATGTTCGGCTCCGCCCGAACTTAGCCTTTCTTACTTGTTATCAATAGACTACTAAACCTATGTCTAAAACCATGACACGAATATCAAAAACACTTGCAACAAATAAGTTCTTACATATGTATGGACCACAAACTAAAGTATGTACACAAATACGACAAAGCCGTATGCATGCGCGGAGTTTGCATAATCGGAAGTAATAGTAAATTGTACCGCATTTCCTCTACTCTGCATATGCCTAAATGTATGCAACAATTTGCAATAGCAAGTAAACACAGGGCGTTTGTAATGAAATTAAAAATTTTCTGCTGCAATACACATGCGCAGCCCTTCCAAATTTTCTTCTGGGCTATGCGTTACAGCTTCGCAAATTTTACCCCTATCGAAACCAAAGGTATATACACATAAAAAATCTTTGTGTATTTTCATTTGACCACCCCTTATTTCGTATTTATCCATCGATTTTTTCATTAGTAACTTGATTTTTTTTGTAACAGAACATGCTTTAGCGCAAATGCAAAAATTTGGCACAGAACCTGTTATATTTTAAGTTTTTCTTCTTTTAAAGTTTGGATTTTTTTTTTCATATTTTCATTAAAAAAATAAAAAAACTGGAATGATTAATTAATTTGTCAGAAGCTGTCAGTCCTATCGGAAAGTGATGCGTGTATGGTTTGTGGAGAGTTTTATTAGCTCATTTTAAGATTGTTGAATTGGTTCGTAAGATATACGTAATTAAATGGAACCACTTTTTGTTTTAAGCTGAATAACGGCAAATGGCAAATATCTCGAAAGCGTATCCATAGAAAAAAAATTAACTCGATTTTTTTGGAATCACCGAGCAATTATACAAACAAATTGGATAGTGGCGTCTGGAGAACAAAAACCAAACTAAAATTTGTGACCCATTGTTATATTATGAGAAGACATAAATAATTTCCATCTGAAAATCAGCGTCCCGCGAGGCCAAAAAGGATCAGTCCAGCGCCTTCCGCTTGACCTGCCGCTATACTTAACCGTAGAATGCGTGTTATTCTTATGATCACATTCAAGCTAAAAACGGTACATGATATATTCGTTTTGATTGTATTGAATTGAATTTAATAAATCAGTATCAATTGCAAAATATTAATGCTTAGCAATAGAGAAGCAGATGCACATTAACTTCAATCATATGTACCATCAGCTTGCGTCTAATATTAATTAATTATTTAATTAATTAATTAATTTTTTAAATACGTGACAACGCTCCTAGGAGTGCGCTGCGTATGCAGTTACAGTTGTACGGCTATGCTCAATCCCGACTCTTGCGTCCTCGTTCGCGCACTCTGGGCAACGTGAGCAACCCATGAGCAAAATGCGGTAACCAATCCGAGTGGAGCCTTGGGTCACGGCAAAAAAGAGAGGGAGCTTCGGTGGGGCCACTCCGACTTATTCGGTTTACGGGCTCACTGAAGTCTGCAGCGTCTGTTCATCAGTAGGTGCGGCTGCAAGCGGGTGTCTGCTTGTACAAAAGTTGACATCACCGCCATCAAAGAAATGCGTTCGACGGGGCAAGGAAAGCAATGTCTGGGGCCATGCGACGTCTACTACAGATGCCATGTAAAGGGGAGCAAGTTCGGAGTTGGATTTGTGGTGGGAGAGACCCTCCGTCGCCGAGTACTGTCGTTCACCCCGCTGGATGAGCGTCTAGCCACAATCCGCATCAAAATAGGATTCTTCAACATCTCGCTCATCTACGCCCATGCCCCGACGGAAGAGAGGGATGAGGCATCCAAGGATTTCTTTAAGCGCACGTACGAGCGCTGCCCCCGTCATAATATCAAAATCGTGCATGGCGACTTCAATGCCAGGGTGGGCAGGGAAGGGATCTTTGGAACGTCCGTCGGAAAATTCAGCCTCCACGACGAAACTTCCGACAACGGATTGAGGCTGATCGACTTCGCCGGGGCCCGCAACATGGTAGTATGCAGTACTAGGTTCAAGCATAAAAAGATCCATCAAGCTACGTGGCTGTCTCCGGGCCAAATAACGAGAAACCAAATCGATCATGTTTAGATAGACGGAAGGCACGCTTCCAGTGTTTTAGACGTACGCACACTCCGAGGCTCAAACATCGACTCGGACCACTATCTTAACATTGAAAAGCTGCAATCACAACAGACAGCCAGTTCTTTCGCTACTCGACTCTCACACCTGCTCTCATAGAGCACTCTTCAACAAACCGACATATGCGAGCAGTGGAACCACATTTCCCACCCACTAAGTACCGCCGCTGAAGAAGTAGTCGGATTTCAGCGGGCCCGAAAGAACAACTGGTACGATGAGGAGTGTCAGGAAGCTGCAGAGAAAAAAGATGCCGCCTAAAGGGCCACGCTGCGATCGGGAGCAACGTGCGCTATGTGGGACCGCAATAGGGATATGAAGAGGGAAGCAAGACGTGTTTGCTGCAATAAGAAGAGAGAGGCCGAAATACGTGAGAGCGAAGAGTTTGAAATGTTGGCCGACAGGAAGAACGCCCGAAAATTTTACCAAAGAGTTAGGCGACTTACGGAAGGTTTCAATACCAGGGCGTACTCCTGTAAGAACAACAATGGCGACGTAGTAATCGAAGTTCAGAGCGTACCTAAATTATGGAGGGAGCATTTCTCCGCCCTACTGAATGGTAGCAGCACGGAAATTTGTGGAGAAGAAGAACCGGAGCCTGATGATGGCGGAGTCGACGTTCCACCGCCTGATTATGACGAGGTACGAATAGGAATAACGCGGCTGAAAAACAACAAAGCTGCTGGAGCTGACAGCCTGCCAGCTGAGCTATTCAAGTATGGCGGCGAGGAGTTGACAAGGTGCATGCATCCACTCTTGGTCACAATATGGTCAGATGAACGCATGCCCGACGACTGGAATTTAAGTGTGCTCTGCCCAATCCTCAAAAAAGGTGACACCGCCATTCGCGCCAACTACCGCGGGATCAGCCTTCTAAGGATATGTTACAAGGTCTTATCGAGCGTATTGTGTGAAAGACTGAAGCCCACCGTCAATGAACTTACTGGGCCTTATCAGTGTGGCTTTAAACCTGGCAAATCCAGCATAGACCAGGTTTTCACAATACGCTAAATCTTGGAAAAGACCCGCGAGAGTAGGACCGACACTCAATATCTATTTGTCGACTTTAAATCCGCTTTTGACAGCACTAAAAACAGTTGCCTATACGCCGCTATGTCTGAATTTCGCATCCCCTCAAAACTCATACGGCTGTGTAAAATGACGTTGAGCAATACCACCAGCTTCGTCAGAATTGGGAAAGACCTCTCCGAGCCGTTCGCCAAGGTTTCAGACAGGGCGACTCCCTTTCATATGACTTATTTAAGGTGATGTTGGAGCAGATAATAAGAGATGCAGAACTGATTCGCTCAGGAACAATTTACTACAAGATCGTGCAATTTGGCTTATGCCGATGACATCGATATCATCGGTATCAAAAAACGCGAAGTCTGTTCTGCCTTTTCCAAGTTGGATAAGGAAGCAAAGCGAATGGGTCTGGTGGTAAGCGAGGACAAGACGAAGTATCTCCTGTCATCAAACAAACAGTCAGCACATTCGCGCACCTACGTCACTGTTGACAGTTACAATTTCGAGAAAGTAGAGAATTACTTGAGAACCAGCATTAACACCGATAATAATGTCAGCATGGAAATCCAACGCAGAATCACTCGTGCCAACAAGTGCTACTTTAGACTGAGTAGGCAATTCAGGAGTAAAGTCCTCTCTCGACGTACGAAAACCACGCTCTATAAGTCACTCATCATGCCCGTGCTGGTATATGGCGCAGAAGCATGGACAATGACAACTTCCGATGAGGCGGCTCTTGGAGTATTCGAGACAAAGATTTTGCGGAAGATTTACGGGCCTTTACGCGTTGGCGACGGCGAGTACCGCAGACGATGGAACGATGAGCTGTATGAGCTTTACAACGACATTGACATAGTGCAGCGAATTTAAATACAGCGGCTCCGCTGGCTTGGCCATATCGTTCGAATGGACACCGACGCTCCAGCTCTGAAAGTATTCAACTCGGAACCCGCTGGTGGTAGCAGAGGAAGAGGGAGGCCCCCACTGCGATGGAAAGATCAGGTGGAGAAGAACTTGGCTTCACTTGGCGTTTCCAATTAGCGTCAGTTGGCACAGAAGAGAAACGACTGGCGTGCTTCGTTGAACTCGGCCAAAATCGCTTAGGCGGTTACAGCGCCAAATAAGAAGAAGAAGAAGACAACGCTTCTAAATACAGTTCAGAGATAAAGCCTTTTTAGACCCATTTCATTTGATACCCTAATTTTTAATAATTGCTTTCACTTATTAAATAATTTGAGTTTAGCTTTTTAAACAGGTGGCAACCATCTTTAATATTATCAATATTTAAAGGAAGGATATCTTACCACCTTCGTTTCACGTCATGTTTTAATATTTCATTTAACTTATGCATACTTTAATTAAATTCTTATTTTAAAGCAGGTGGCCACCCTTTTCAAAATATTTTGAAACCAAAACCTTGTTAAACCGTTTAGTATATAATTCCCTTAATTCAAGTTGAATTTAATTTCTAAAACATATGGCAACCCTCTTAAATAAAATTAAGAAAAAAACATTTTTAGCGAATGTCAATTTATACCCATACTTTAATAATTCATCTAACTTAATAAATAATTTGAGTTTAACTTTTACACAGGTGGAAGCCCTCTTTACTGTTATAAATGCTGAAACTAGAATTTTCTTAATACTCCTTTGTTTACCGCCAATATTTCATAAAATTTAAATTAATTCGACTTTTCTAACAGATGGCAATCCTGTTCAAATTATTTATAAACCAAAACCTCGTTAAACCTTTATCGTCTGACACTTGTATTGTGATACATACTTAAATGATCTAATCCTCGTAACTCAATTTGAATTTAATTATAAAATCAGGTGGCAACACTCCAACAGGCAGTTTGGAAATAAATCTTCTTCAAAGCAATTTTGATTTATATTCACATTGAAGTAATTTATTTAACCTATTGCTTATATTGAATCTAACTTTGTAAAGGTGGCAACCCTCTACAAAATATTTTGAAGCCACAAGCTCTTTCGCCTGACATCCATATGAGGATATACATTTCAATTTTCTGCCTTTTTTTAAGCCGAACTTGCTTTTTGAAACGGGTGGCAACCCTCTTACATACAAATAAGAAACAAAGCGTTTTCAAAATTATTTCAATCGATACTCATAGTGTAATAATTGATTTAACTTAATAATAATTTGAATTTCATTTTTTATTAGGTGGCAACTCTTTTTGAATAAATAAGAAGTTATTGCACATTCATAGGCCCTTTAATTTGGTACTTCATTTTGTAAAATCAAACAAACGGTACAGATCTGATGTGACGAAAAAGTTTCCGCGTATTATGCGTTCATACCCTGCAGGACATGTATCCAACTTTGGGCTAACTTTAAGTTGATTAGGAAGGAGCTAGAAGTCACTTATTATCTGTATATTTTCTTTGACGAAAGCTAATTATATTTATATGGCGATGGCCGCGAAATAGTCAAGGGTGGTTTACCGCTGCATTAGATGTAGTCAAGGGTGGTTACCTCTGCATTTGATGTAACTAACTTGTAACTAACTACTTTTGGACATAAAATATCAATAGGAAAAACGAAATATTTTTTTTATTTTTTTATTTTTTTTTACTTTATTTATTTTATTACATTTCATATTTGTTTCCATATTCTGCTGTAGGTGGCCTCATATTCGGACTCCGTCAGACATAAATTCAAAATGATAATATGAAATTTCGATCTTCCTTTTCTTTGTCCTCAATTCGAAAAAGCATTTGCGAAGTGCAGGATATTTAAATAGAAACGCGTTTAAAGAAACCAATCTCGAGCTTTACTCCTGCATTACTTGTCCACTTGTTTCAAGTCAGGTTTTTGTAGCTAACTACAAGTTATATATTTTATAGAAATCCCGCAAAAAAGCTAACTACAAGTAGGTTATTTTTTATCAATTGATAATTTTTTTCTGCAGGGTATGTACTACATGCATACATATGTACATGGATTACTAAAAGAAAAACAGATCCACATTAAGTGCAATCAACATATCACGATACCCTGGAAATAATTTCAACCCTCAAGTTGCTTCCCTTCGCCGATTCCTGTTGCTACTATTTCGGGGGACCTTACTGTAAATTTTCCAAAACAAGAGCAAAATCCGTCGGGAGCTTTTTTTCTATGGTAACTTTTACTAATGCAAATATTACACAGGCCAACAGAAATTGGAAAATAATTGGTTTCATAAAATGTGAAAGCCGTTTTTGATAGACTTTTTTGTGCTGATCTGTAAGTACAAATTTTCCATCATCTTTAGATTTTGAGAAAAACGTGGTCAAAGTATCAAAAACTAGCGTTTTTATCAATATTTGAGAAGCTCTAGCAAAAAAAACAAAAGGGGATATAAATTTCCACTTGGGCTAAAATTAAAGATAGAACTTTCGGCTACTGTACAGTGCACTGAGAAAAAGGATTAGTTTCGACAACTAAAGATATTTAGTTCCCGAATTTTGACAATATTTGGGAACTGTTACCAAGGATTGGGAACTATTACCATCGATTGGTAATTATAACTAAATATATTAAAGCTTCTAATATTCATCTAGGTTGTAACAAATCGTTAATTTAGTTGAAGGGTTTGGTTAATACTAATAAATATTTCTTTGAAGCATATTTCTACAAATTCCATTCAACTTAACGTATGGTTCATAAAAGGATGTTATTAAGCTCTGCTAATGCAGATAAGCTTTCTTTCAACACGTGGTTTAGTCATAGTTACCAAATCTTAGTTGAGGCAACCACGATTTGGTTTGAGAGTGGAACATATTCATGCTTGTGAGCCACCCCTAAAGAATGCTGAGCGCTCTCTGAGCACATACGAAGAGCGCCAGCTGAGCAATGCACACAGTCCCACTTATTGAATCGTTTGAATGCGCTAGTATGCCGACCATTGCATTGTGCGTGGAAATCATTGCTCCGCTACCGCTGTTCGTATATGGGTGAAACACGCATGTGGTCCCAGAGCGCTCAGTAAGCTATGGCATGTCGATCGCTGCGCCATGTGTGCTATGACATGCCCATACTTGTTTGTCACAGTTTCAGTTTTGCTATCATCGCGGGTTGTTTCAGTGCGCGCATAGTTTGAAGTTTAATTAAAAATATAAAGTTTGATGCCAGCCGGGGTTTTTCAGTGGATATATAATTCATGTGAATTATAATTTGAAAGTGTCTATTTAGCTAAGGAAAAAGCAAAGCAGTATACTTCCAGCAGATATTGACCTGGGTTTTCGCACGACTGTTCCTGTTTCATCGTTGTTTTTTAGGAAATTCTTACCACCATATACATATGTATTATTTACTTTAGTAACTAACTTATGTAAATATAAACGTATTTTTATGCTTAATATATGCAAATAAAAGAAGAAAGTAAACACAACAAACATCGAGTAAATTTTTATTTGTGTCAAACTGAAACTTTTTTCCCAATAATAAACGGTTAGCTGATTCAAGTCTACGGCAAGTTCACAAAATTAATTGAAAACTTGTATCAACCAAAGCATTGTTTATATTTGCTCAACAATGATTTTATTCAACTAACAATATTGTCCAATCAAGGTAGTCGTTTTGTAATTATTAACAAATATACATTTGTCCCAACTAGAAGTCTTAAGTAAATTGCAGACTTTCGTGAACTATATATTTATTTCGCCATATCCAACTATGCCACTTGTACACTATAACCAAATCTTGGTTATTATAACTAAACCTTTTTCTGGGTGTGGTCGTCCAGTATAACGAATGATATAATGTCTGGGTTCATACGCTATATCGAAAATTACGTTATATTGAACTAAAATTTAATATGAGAATTCAACATAATCAGAGTAAACTTTACATATGAGCCAATTCCAATTCCAATTTCCCTTAATGTTTTTGTTTTTTTGAATTTCACCAATAACAAACGTTAACGCGGCGGAGGTACATATTTTTTCCACACTGCGAAAAAGGATTAGTTTCGACAACTAAAGATATTTAGTTCCCGAATTTTGACAATATTTGGGAACTGTGACCAAGGACTGGGAACTATTACCATGGGTTGGTAATTATAACTAAATATATTAAAGCTTCTAATATCTAGGTTGTACCAAATCGTTCATTTAGTTGAAGGGTTTGGTAAATACTTATAAATATTTTTTGAAGCATATTTCTACAAATTCCATTCAACTTAACGTATGGTTCATAAAAGGATGTCATTAAGCTGTGCTAATACAGATAAGCTTTCTTTCAACACATGGTTTAGTCATAGTTACCAAATCTTAGTTGAGGCCAGGGTTGCCGAAAGCTTTCGCTGAAAAATCGTCAACTTATCCCAAAAAAGTCATCATTTGGTAAAAAAAACGACAAATTTTTGTTTGTTATACTTTTGTAAAAAAAAAAAAATACAAACAAAATTACATAAATTATATACAATAAATATGACCACTAGGGCGGAGTGATTTGTTCGGAGCAAAATTTTCGAGAAAAGTGTATGGCAAATTCAAATCCTACGATTAATTGTAAGCCGAAATGGCGAGCAAACTGTATGCCAAAAATGACGTTTAACCCTCCCAATTTTCAAAAGAAAAAGCAGTATATTGCATGAAGGAACACCAAAATTTTGTAAATGGAAAATAAAATTCGTTCAGAAAAAAATATAATACACTGACTTTTCTTTTAAGTTTTAGTTTGTATACCATTTTTGGTTATAATCGAACGTAGAATCCCAATATGCCATACACTTTTTTCGAAATTAAATTACTCCGCCCTAATGACCACACATTACAAAACCAAAGGGAACCCACATATCATATGGGTTACTAAAGGTTGATTTGTAACTGTAACCAACAATTTAGATATACGATTTAAAACCCAACTGCTTTTAAATTGTTGAACTCCGCTGATGTGAAGTTTTTGAAGATATTGATCCAGTCTAACAGGAGGATTTTCTTAACGATAGATAATCTTGACTGAACAAATTCCCTCTGCTATTTTTCTGTCTCTTTCAATTCTAGAACAAATTTAACATAACTAAAAGCGCGGTTGAAGAAGAAAACTAGATATGTAAATGTGTGGTTGTATTTTAGATTACGTTTTCATGTAACAAATTTCGCACATACACATGCGCATATATGTAAGTGTATACATATATAATTAAGTGGATAAACTAAAAAAAAATCTTCATTACGGGGGGAAAATCGTCAAAACGTCATTGACCTAAAAAAACGTCAAAATGACGACGACATCGTCAATTCGGCAACGCTGGTTGAGGCAAACACGATTTGGTTTGAGAGCGGAATATATTCATGCTTGTGAGCCACCCCTAAATAATGCTCAGCGCTCTCTGAGCACATGTGTGCT
Source organism: Rhagoletis pomonella (assembly GCF_013731165.1). Lineage (NCBI taxonomy): Eukaryota > Metazoa > Arthropoda > Insecta > Diptera > Tephritidae > Rhagoletis > Rhagoletis pomonella. The sequence continues at coordinate 51,246,369 of NW_023458557.1, forward strand.
TCACATCAGTGATGAAATTGGTGGTATAATTGTACTTTTTTGGTATATTTTGGAAGCCAAAAGTACATTGGTACTACATTGACATTTATGATACATTTTTGTCAAGATACGGTACTGTAGCTCAATTATGTCGAAATACCACACTCTATTTACTTGGAGTTTTGAATTTTTGTGCATAAAAATATAGTAATATTTTTCTACCATATTTAAGTAAATACATGGTGTTTATTAAAAACGAAGCTCTTACTTAAATCAAAAAAAAAGTTGCTGTCATAATAGGTCTATTCATAAAAATTTTCAGTAAGTACTAGCAGCCTGAGAATAAAATAATCATAGCGAGTAAAATTGAGGGGAAGACTAAAATATAAAAAAAAAAACGTGCAACTTACGCCATTCTGACTTTCTGATAGGTAAATTTGGTAGGAGTATTTTTGTATCCTCCACACAAAACCATCCAGCAGCAAAAATTCTGAGCAGTTTGCATGGCGACCTATGCTGAATCTAGCATCAGACCATCTGCCCATAGTCATCTCGATTGATAAACCTGCCGACTTTGCTTCCGTGGATCACCGGACTTATGTCAACTTTTCCAAAGCTGACTGGAAAGGCTTACTGAGGGCGCCTTCACTGCACTACCCATACCAACCGACGTTCATGTAGGTGAACGTAAGTTCCGCAGGGTTGTCACCGCTGCTGCAGCTCGCTTCATCCCAGCAGGATGTATTAAGGATCCAAGTTCTAGCTGATGAGCGCGACAACCTTCGTCAGGCCGATCCCGGAAATCCCCGTATTAGGGATCTCAATTCGGAGATTCGGCAACTTGTGAACGTACATAAGCGGAAGAAATGGGAAGAGCATCTGAAGACCTGCAACTTCGCCTCTGGTGTGTGCAAGCTTTGGTCAACCGTGAGGTCGTTGTCCAACCCGACGAAGCGCGACGACAGAGTCGAGATAGACTTTGGTGACCATGCTTCGTCGGACCCGGAGAGATGCGCGGGCTATTTTAGCCGGCAGTTCATTCTGCATCCTCCGATGGATAAAGCCAAACGTCGAGTGACCAGAAGGCTGCACAAAATGCCAAAACCTAGTACGCCTCTTGTTTTCACCAGCGGTGAGGTAAGGGTAGACATCGGGAAGGCGAAAGCCTCCAAAGCCATATGACCCGACGGAATATGTATGTTGATGCTGAAAAATTTGGGTCCTGCGGGAGTAGCGTACCTAACGGAGGTCCTCAACCTGTCTATGGCCACTCTCGTCATTCCAGACATCTGGAAAATGGGGACAGTGGTCCCACTGCTCACACCGGGGAAACCAGCCAACAAAGGAGGGTCTTATCGCCCGATAACTCTCCTTTCCCCGGTAGCGAAGACACTCGAGGCCCTGCTGCTCCCGTACTTTACGCACCAGCTGACCCCAGCGAAGCATCAACATGGGTTCCGTAAAGTGCATAGACAACAATAGCACTTAACGTCATAAACACTCAGATAACTCGTGGCTTAAACCGAAACCGTCCCTGTTGACGTGAGTCCAATTGAGTAGGATAACTCGCTACTTATAGCTCAAAATATGCTATGTTTTATTACAAAACTTCAAATCTTACAA
>NW_023458557.1:51247980-51259860 GCF_013731165.1 Rhagoletis pomonella
TTTTTCACTTTTCGCTCTCTGTCTTATAACCTGTCATTCGTTGACGGCAGTGTGGGTGTTAAAGGTGGTGCTACATGGTAGGCGTGTTAAAGGTAGTGTTACATGGCAGGCGTGTTGAAGGTAGTGTTGTTTAGAAGGAGTTTCAACAGTCCCTGTGAGAGAACTATTCTAGTAGCGTTGGACCTGTCCAAGGCGTTCGGCACTGTTAGTCATTTAACGCTACTAGAAGATGTAGAGGCCTCCTCACTCCCTCAGGGACTCAAACGGTGGTCGGCGAATTACCTGAGTGGTCGACACTCGTCAGAAATTTTCAGAGACAAAACTAGCAAGCCACGTAAAATTAAACAGGGGTAACACAGTGTGGTGTCCTGTCCCCGCTACTGTTTAATTATTACATCTCAAAGCTTCCTCAGCCAACAGAGGGTGTTAATATAGTCGCCTATGCTGACGATTGTTCGATCATGGCGTCTGGGAATGAAATTGATGACTTGTGCTCGAAAGTAAACGGTTACCTCTCCGAACTTTCTCGCTTCTTCACTGCAAGGAGCCTTGCCCTATCCCCTGCGAAATCCTCGGCAACCCTTTTCACCACCTGGACGAAGGAGGTCAAACTGCCACTGGGTATTCAAGTCGATGGCATAACAATACCGACGGTGAATAATCCGAAAATCCTCGGAGTTACCTTCGACAGTCTGCTCTCCTTCTCGGCGCATACAACCGCAATTGTCAACAAAGTACAGAGCCGCAACAATGTCCTCAAGTCGCTGGCCGGCAGCACTTGGGGCAAAGGTAAAGAAACGTTGTTGGCAACATACAAGGCAATTGGCCGGCCGGTTCTAAACTATGCAGCGCCCGTATGGGCGCCGGGGACTAGCAGGACGCAGTGGATGAAGCGACAGACCTGCTAAAACACGGCATTGCGAACTGCGACAAGATGCCTCCTGATGATGCCCCAACACTACCTACATGACGAGGCCCAGATGCTCCCAGTAAAGGAGCATAACATAATGCTCTGCAAGCAGTTCCTTGCTGGGAGCCACAGACGTGGCCATCCCAGCGGACAGCTGCTCGCGGAAATAGCCCTCACCACGGCACGTCAGGAGGCATCTCTACGAACTGACGGACGAAGTCCAGAGGTTTATCAAACAACCTCTGGACCCGTCAACCTACCGACAGGCCCTGAACGGTATTCACAGGGAATCAGTGTCAAGTTATGGAGACTCCCGCCCTGTGAATGCCGTTCTAAGCACACAACCAACGGACGTGGATGGGACAGAACTTTGTCTGCCTCGGGAGACCCGCACTACAATAACCCAACTTCGCTCTGGCTATTGCAGCAGGCTCCACTTCTACTTGAGCAGAATCAACGAGGATGTGTCCAACCAATACCCGGCATGTGGAGAGTCGCCACATGACTCCCGGCACCTCTTCACATGCCCTGAGAACCCCACTCAGCTAACGCCCCTGTCCCTATGGACAGCCCCTGGGCAAGTAGCACACTTCCTGGGCCTCCTCCTAGCTGAAATTGACGACAACGTTGATGGATGAACCGCCCCGAACGGGGCTTAGTAGCCGCTACAACAACAACTACAGCAGTTTGCAAAATTTGCAAAAACTTGTAATCTTCGAAACAGCTGATAACTTTCACAGTTGCAATAGGTGGTTCATTTGGTAATTTATTATCCGCTTGGTGCATTGTCCCCAATTAGGAATTTTTTTACTATTGGATACTTTTGTATAGGAAAAATGTTTTTAACACATAAATGAATTATCTCGGAATGAATAAGTTTTTTTCTAACAAAAATTTTTGATACCACATTATGACGCGTTCAAAAACAAAAGAATCTCCTCTAAGCTCCCTTCCTGGTTTCACAAAAATTAAGAAGATATAGCTACTAATGTGCCTTTAAAATTATCCCATTTTCGTTTTAACGATCAACTGACAAATTCGGTCAGAACCTTTCAGCATTATTATCTATTTTGGTATATTTCTGGCAAAAATATGGTACAATTGAAAAATCGTATACGGCAGCCATAGTTGACGCCCGGAAATTAGAAAATTAGAGATTAATAATAAATTAACTAAACTAAACTCGTATTCCTTTCTTTTGTTTATTCACGAACACATGTTTGTGGTCAGAAGACTTTTTTACTTGTAAGTTTTCGACGGTGCCAGCAGAAAGTGGCAGATTTCAGTGTCATTTTGCGCTCTCGGTTTCGCGCACTTTGCAAGAGCACTGCTATTAACTTGTTTATTTCTATAAAAGGAAAAATTTTTGTAAAACTTCCATTCCGTCAAATGCAAAGGTTTTTTTTGAAAACTTTTGTATTACTAGCACTTAGGTAATAAGTATAACTTGTATGCTTTTTGTTGATTACCTTGGCGTTTGGTGGCCTTTTCAAACAATTGATTTGCACTTATGTTTTCCACCTTCGACACGCCATGTTTTATATCATGATTTTTATACAGAAAATCTAAAAACATGTATTTGTAACTATGCATGTATGGTCTTTTAAATGTTGGTACTTTCTCGGCTTATTTAGTACACTTTTTTTGGCCATTTGGTACAAAATTAAAAAACTCATTTAGCATCCCTGTTTCACATACGAAGAGCGCCAGCTAAGCAATGCACACAGTCCCACTTATTGAATCGATTAAATGCGTTAGTATGCCGACCATTGCATAAAAACGATTCAATGAATGAGACTGTGTGCGGGGAAATCATTGTTCCGCTACCGCTGCAAGGATGACATGATACGAAACTCTTTTTCTCGTGAGAGCGCTGTGGAAAGGTTCATTTTTATAACATCCCCCAATATTGCCACCGCAGCGAAAATCATATTGAGCAAATTTTTGTGAATTTTTTTATTTAACCAAACAAGTAGATATTTTTGATTTTTAGTATCTTCTTAATTATTTAGTATTAAAAATTAACATATGAAATGTTTTTTCATGCAAACACTATCTTTAAGCATAACTTTTTAATGTGTTAGCAAGAAATCCATTAGAATTAAATCGGTGTATTTTGTGCGTATCTTGTGGCAGCTCGCTATTTTGCTTGCCAGCTGTTCAGTCCAACTTTATTTGACAGTGCTGCCAAGTCAGAAAACGAGTTTAAGTTAGATTCTCGGAAGCAAAATGAGAGAGTTTCATATCATGTCATCCTTGACCGCTGTTCGTATATGGGTGAAACACGCGTGTGGTCACAGAGCGCTCAGTAAGCTATGGCATGTCGATCACTGCGCTAGGTAGAGCAAGAAAAGTAAGTGCTATGACATGCCCAGACTTGTTTGTCTCAGTTTCAGTTTTGCCATCGCCGCGAGTTGTTTCGGTGTGCGCATAGTTTTTTAAAAAATATAAAGTTTGATGCCAACCGGGGTTTCTCAGTGGATATATAATTCATGTGAATTATAATTTGAAAGTATCTATTTAGCCAAGGAAAAAGCAAAGCAGTATACTTAAACCAGCACTTCCAGCAGATAATGACCTGGGTTCTCGCACTATTCCTGTTTCATCGTTTCTTTTTAGGAAATTCTTACCACCATGTACATATGTATTATTTACAATAGTAACTATTTATGTAAATATGTATGTATTTTTTATGCTTAATATATGCAAATAAAAGAAGAAAGTAAACACAACAACCATCGAGTAAATTTTTATTTTTGTCAAACTGAAACTTTTTTTTCTAATAATAAACGGTTAGCTGATTCACGTCTACAGCAAGTTCACAAAATTAATTGAAAACTTGTATCAACCAAAGCATTGTTTATATTTGCTCAACAATGATTTCATTCAACTAACAATAATCTCCACTCAAGATAGTCGTTTTGTAATGATTAACAAATATACATTTGTCTCAACTAGAAGTCTCAAGTAAATTGCACACTTTCGCGAACAATCACAGAAAGTAAACAAGCATTCGTTATTTGGATCATTCGTTATATAAGCATTCGTTATACTGGACGACCACTGTACTATCTTTAGCATATCCAATCAGCTGATGAATTTGATTCTGTAGGTGAATAGTTTTAGATCTCGACACTTAACAACCCCTGTTCCCACGACTCGCTACCAAAAAAAAAAACAAGTTCCGTGCGTCATGCGGACTGCGCCCGCGTGTCGGTTGTGCGGGAAAGGAGGGTAAAACCGTTGGGATTAATTTATAAAAATCAAAAATTCTTCATACTAAATATTCGTTGGCACCACCTTCGATTCCGTACTTTTTTGGAACAAGTCTAGAATAGCGACCGTTTAGTTAAAAGGGACCTACGGTCAGAAAAAATCGGGTTTCACTTTTTCATCGACTCCTATAGTAAACGGGCCACTCTTTTCACTGCAATAAACCGCAGCTTTCTAGCTGCATTAGTTTTTTCACAATTTCACTTAAAAGTTAGGTACTTTCACAAAAAAAAGTACAAAAAAAATCAAATCTGACAAACTATTCTGATATTAATCAAATTCGCTTGAAACTCGTTTCTCGGGGGTTTTCGAACATCGGATTCGTAATCACTGACCTCGTTTTCGGTGTCAACGACATTTTTGAGTTTCACATGAATCCGAACAAATTTTAAAATTTTTCCGCCATATTGGATCCGCCATTTTGAATTTTTAAAAACGAACATCGGATTCGTAATCAGCGACACCAAAAACCCCCGAGTAACGAGTTTCAATCCATTAAAACGTTCAGAAGCATCAAAATCAACTTGGTAAACTTCAAAGTCGTTTCTCTCGAAATCTTTTTTTCTGAGCGTAGGTCCCTTTTAACTTTACGTGTCACATATATTTGGCGCAGGTAAAAAATGAAGTAGGTATAATAGGTTTCTTTGCTTTTTTATTTATATTTTTTACTATCACAAAAGTCTTGATAACCAAAAGTAGATCATGATAAAATATGTATATCGAATAAAATATAATAAATTGTACTTTCTATATAATATAAATGTCTCTACCATTAGTTATGCAGTTTTTTCTCCAAAAAGGTTATTTCATGAAAAACTAACATTTGTTCGTTTATTAGTAGTTTTATGTACATAAGCTGAAAGATAAATTAATTATCTCATGTTTATTATCATTAGTTTTTTAATCGGAGATGTAGTCCATAAGATAAAAAATCAAGAAATTTAACTTTAACCTTCTAAAACGTCTTTATTTTTTTCTTGCGCCAAATGATTTTGGCATGGTTGAAATGAGCGTAAAACATTCTATTGATCCGCATTTTTCGTTTTTGCATAGCTGAACGGTCTGTATTTTAGATTTGTTCCAGGAAATGAAGAATAACTTCAACTAAAAATTCATATTTTTACGTATTGTTTAGTATTTCCACAAAAACATCAAATATATGCAAATTCACATAGAATTAATAATAAACATTTTACTTCTAATTGTATACATACTTTGCGTACTTTTTTTAGTACCTTTCTACTACCGTTTTCGCAAAAGGTGATCACATTCCTCCCCTTTCTCCTTCTTCCAAAATACAAATCTAGATAAAGCAGTGTCAAATTTGAGCTGTCACAAATTACATAACCTTGTATTATTGAATCATGGTTATGTTTTAAATCCGTAATACCGTATGAGAGATTATTATTACAAGTTGTAATTTTATTCTCACCAGGAATGTTATTATCAACAGTAATAAAAATCGTCTGTATATTGAAATTTACAGCCATCCCCCGATTTCTTCGAGAAATTCAAATTCCACCAAAATCGGATAATTCTCGCCGGTGTTGTCTGACTGCCTTCGAGATAAGTTGTATAAAGCAAAACAACAAATTTCAATCAATATCGGTTTCAAAGTTAACCGTATGTATGTTTATGTTAAACAAGAAATGCCATGATGCAAAAAAATTTGGCGGTGACAAGTAATAAGGCCAATGGAAATAAGGTCAATTGACTTTATTTCGCACATTATTACCTTTTCAAAAGCGAAATAAAGTCAACAAAAATTTGGAAATAAAGTCATTGACGCTATTTCCTTACTCAAATGGAAATAGCCTCAACAATGCTTAAAGTATGTCGATTCATAGAAAAAAGTGTTGTTCTTACAATAAACATTGCCCCGTAAGTGTTGTTTTTTAATAGATGAAAAAGGTTATTGCCAAATCCTCAGTGTTGTGATATTAATCCACACACAATGATGAACTACCACCAATTGATTTTATTAAAAAATTTAAATAACGAATATGTAAAAACACGATGCGAAAAACTAAACGCCTGCGCACATCTGGAATACGAGAAATATTTGAAGAAAGAGTGTAGAAATGATCCATATCTTGTAAAACATGTTTCGTTTCCACAAAAATAAAGCGAACACTATTAAGCTGAAGAAACAGTCCATGTCCAAGAACTCCAGAGGAACACAAATTCTGTGTTTTAAATTGATGAAAGAATTCTGTGTTTTAAATTAGCATATTTTGAACGAATTCGGAATGTCTAAGGTGTAAAAGAAACCAACCTTTCTATAAGGAAACATTTAAAGAAAAATAATTTTCTTACACTGTATTCATGTCTCCGCCAGAAATTTGTGACGACATCATTTAAAAGCAGCTAAGGAGAATGACGACACTATTTATTATATGGCACATTCAAAGAGCCAATGTGCCAAAATACGGGTATAAACAATTAGTGATTATTTAATATCGGAACCGAGATCGTACAAGTTAATTGATTGGTTTTCACACACTTTTGAAACAAAAATTATATGCTTTCTTACTGCAGACAAGTTGTTGCCCGAAAACACAGCAGAAATCTTTCAATCAGGGCTGCCAACTATCCTTAGGTATGAGGTGCCATATTGAGGATAAAAAAGTGCCAAAATGTGCCAAATAGAAAAATAAAAGTGTCAAAAAATGTGTCATTCCTTTTAGTTATTCACATTTAGTAATAAAATAAAGCTACACTTTCCAAACAAAAGTGCAATGATAAAATAAGAAAAACCAGTTGAATAGCCTTTATAAATTCGAAAATTTTAGTTGAGAAAGAAGTGCACGCAAAGGATTTCATAAAAATTTATTGAAATGTTATTTTTTTTTACAAAAGTGCCATTTTGGCACTTTGTGCCAAATCGAAAAATTAAGTGCCATTTGAAGTAAAATAGGGAAAAATGGCACGGTTTGAGCCAAGTTGGCATCCAATAACTTACAAATATAAAAATGTGAAATATCGAGGGCTTGAATTCATTAATACCCTCTATCTTGCACTATATTTGCACAAAAACTAATTTGTGATTTTAGAAACCATCTGGAGCTTATTACCTGTCGTTATATAAGGTAACATTAATATCACTGACGGCAGTTAAAGCTTAGGTGGATTTTTATATCAGAATCTCATCTTTGTGAAAAGTGTGCAGATAGAGGGTATTATTGAATATAAGCCCTCGATGTTTAAAATATATAAAAATTTTATTTCAACGTATACAAAAAATAAATCTACCTGCGTTACAGCACGACGGAGACGGGAAAGGGGGGGCCGCGGCGTAGCATGACGTGGTGTGCGCGCCGGTCGCGCGGGGTATGCGGGGCGCGAGCGCGAGCGCGGCGCGCGCGGTGTGGCGCGCTAACGCGGATCGCCGCAAATATAATGTTTCAAAGAGAAATAATGTCAATGGATTTTATTTCGTTTTTAAAAAGGTAATAATGTCAATTGACCAGGGTGGGAAATACAGTCAATTGACCTTATTTCCGTTGATCTTATTACCTGTCACCAAATTTGGCACCTGTTGGAATTTTTCTTTCTTATGGTAAGCACATAGTGAAGCGGCGGACAAAGCGTGAAAAGTGCGACGATTCGCTCGAAACTTAGTGGAGCATCGAGCAAAGCGTCAAACGTGCAAATTTTATTCCAAGTTTTGCATTTCCGAAATAAACTAAAAAATGGATTTTTTACTAAATGAAAATTCGTCGTTGAAGATTTTTTATTTAATGAAAATGAATAAAAGGAAATTTAGAAGCTGCAGCGTGAATTCTATAAACAAAATCAGAAAACAGATGCGAGAATTTAACCATCTCCATAAAGAACTACGTCGCATGAAAATTGATAATTTCGACTGGACTTTAGATAAATAAAAACAAACTCATAAAAACTGGACCAATTTCAAGAAATGCCCAATCAATGCAGGAGAAAGACTGGCAGTCACAATAAGGTAAAGTTGCAGTTTCATATAGATATATTAAAATTAAAAGCAACTACATATTTCTGTTCTAAGGCACATTACATCCTTTTCAAAAAAATATCGCACTCAGTTTACTAACAGTTCAAGCTTACATACATGTTTAAAATATGCGTTTTATATCACTTACAAAAACATAATATCGTATTTCGTTTGAGTAACAAAAAAAAATACACATTCAAATAATTTAAAAATAAAACATCACATTTCACTAAAATTTAAATAAAAAACTTATTTCGATGAGTAAAAAATAACACTATTCAACAAAATTTGAACGACTTTGATTTCGAATTCGGGACCAATTTAATTTCGTAAATTTTTTAATCAATTAATCACTTAAAAATTAAGAGGTTGATTAAGAGAGACATAAAGTTAAAAGTTACTTGAGAAAGCGGTCCTAAGTGTGTTTATATTCTCAATATTTTTTTTTGTTTTTTTTCGATACCATCCCGGTTAATTTGGAACGGTTGTTAACATTACATTGACTATCGATAGTAGTATCGATGGTAGCGCTTGACAATATCGATAGTATTGCTGCAAACTATCAACGAGTAATTATAGTTTTTTCTGGAACATGAAAACTATCGATGGTGGCACTATCGATAGTTTTACAACTGTATTGCTTACCCTTATAGGCCAAATACACCACCGAGTATGTCTGCGCCGCCATGCGCATACAACACAATTCGCCACACACCGTACAGACATTTAAAAAAGATATAACATTTTAAAGAATTTTAAAATAAATTGTTTATCTTCCTCCCTTTTTATCAGCACACGTCTAAACTTTATGGAAACTAATCAAGTATGATAAAACTTTACCATACACAACACACTTGGTCTGGGCATCGACGATCAAACTCAGAGTTTTTGGATTTTACACAGACGGTATGTGAGCCCGCAACGCAGCACTACGTTGATATGAAAACAAAAACAGGGCTCAAATCGTAACATCCGTTCACAGATCGAAAACCATACGAAGGAAAATTACGTGATACGTCAGGAAGTATAAGCTGAATGGGACAAAGAGTACGTTCACGTATGTCATAATCCGAAAAATGTGCTGTGACGTGTAATACGATATCGTATGTGACGATTCGAACCCTGAGTTACAGCATACCTAATACAAATGCACGCCCCACAGTGTATTATTTCCATATTCTAGAAAATATTAATTAAATTGTTTTATAGAGCCAAATTTCAAAACAACATCAAAAATGTTTTTAGAAATGCCTGATAAAAACGAAACAATAACCACTATAAAATTTAAATCAAAGTGTTGGGGCGGGACGGGATTTGATTTGAAAGATTACCAAGCGCAATAATATTTAAACTTGTATATTTGAAACTGAATATCAATATTTAAGTTGTTAGTGTTATGTGATATATGAAACAATTGCTAAAATACCATTTTGATCTTATTTCTTTAGATATGTTCCTATTAATTAATATAAATGTTTGGGATTTTAGTAAACTAGGACTGAGTAGCCATTCACCTGGGAGTAGGGAGGATGGTTCCGTGCGCAGAAGTGGAAAACTTTTGACTGCCATTCACCTGGAAGTGGCCAGAAGCGATTCTTGTGCGTACGGTTCAAATCGCAGCTCACAACGTTCGGCTATATATATCCATGTATCCTCTGGGTACCAACCAAACACCCTTTTGGGAGTGAGCTAAAGTGAGAAGGCGTAAAACTTGGCGTGCGCTGGGTTTGGGTCCCGCCGCATTAAATCCCGCCCAATGAAAAAGAACAAACAGCCTCAGATGAAACCTCCTTGTTTTGATGACGACCACGGCAAACGTATAAAGGACTATGATTTAAGGGTATGAACCTGGAATATCTGGAGCCTTTATGGGGAAGGCGCCTCTGCCCGGCTGGTTGATGTCCTCGGGAAGACAAGTGCTGACATCACCGCCATCCAAGAAATGCGATGGACGGGGCAAGGAAAAGTAAGCGTGAAGAATTGCGACGTCTACTACAGCTGCCACGTAAAGGAGCGCAAATTCGGTGTTGGATTCGTGGTAGGAGAGACTTCGTCGCCGAGTACTGGCATTCTCCCGGTGGAGGAATGTCTAGCCCCAATCCGCATCAAAGCTAGATTCTTCAACATCTTGCTTATCTGCGCCCATGCCCCGACGGAAGAGAATGATGAGGCGTACACGGATCTATTCTATGAACGCTTGGAACGTACATATGAGCGCTGCCCCAGACATGATGTCAAAATCGTGCTTGGCGATTATAACGCCACTATCGGAAAATTTAGCCTCCGATAACGGACTGAGGCTGGTCGCCTTCACCAGGGTCCGAAACATGCTAATATGTAGTACTACGTTCCAGCATAAGAACATCCACCAAGCTACATGGCTGTATTCAGATCGAACAACGATAAACTAAATCGATCATGTTGTGATAGACGGAAGGCATGCTCCAAGCGTTTTAGACGTACGTACGCTCCGAGGGCCAAACATCGACTCGGACCACTATCTTGTTGTAGCCAAGACACGCAGCCGCCTCTGTGCAGCAAAAAATGTGCGCCCAACAATGCAAGGAAAGCTGCAATCACAACAGACGGCCAATTTATTCGCCACTCGACTCACACACCTGCTCTCTGAGAGCACTCTTCAACAATCCGACATACGCGAGCAGTGGAACCACATTTTTCGATCATTAAGTACCGCCGACGAAGAAGTAGTCGGATTTCAGCGAGGCCGAAAGAACAACTGGATGAGGAATGTCAAGAAGCCGCAGAGAAAAAAGACGCCGCCTATAGGGCCACGCTGCGATCGGGCGCAACGCGAGCCATGTGGGACCGTTATAAGGAACTGAAGAAGGAAGCGAGACGTATTTGCCGCAATAAGAAGAGAGAGTCCGAAATACGTGAGTGCGAAGAGCTTGACATGCTGGCCGACAGGAAGAACGCACCAAAATTCTACCAGAGGGTTAGGCGGCTTACGGAAGGTTTCATGACCGGGGCGAACTTCTCTAAGAACAACAATGCCGACCTAGTGGCCGATGTCCAGAATATACTTAAATTGTGGAGGGAACAATTTGACAACCTACTGAATGGTAGCAGCGCTGAAAGTAGTGAAGAAGACGCGACGAGTCCCCAGTTGATGATGATGGATTAATTGTCCCACCGCCTGAGTATGACGAGGTACGAACAGCGATTACGCGGCTGTAAAATAACAAAGCTGTTGGAGCTGACGGCCTGCCAGCCGAGCTACTCAAGTACGGCGGTGGGGAGCTGATGAGGTGCATGCATCAGCTCGTATGTAGAATATGGTCAGATGAATGCATGCCCGACGACTGGAATTTAAGTGTGCTCTGCCCAATCCACAATAGAGGCGACCCCGCCACTCGCGCCATCTACCGCTGAATCAGCCTTCTAAGCATAGGTTGTAAGGTCTTATCGAGTGTATTTTGCGCGAAAGACTGAAGCCCACCGTCGACGAACTGATTGGATCTTATCAGTGTGGCTTTAGGCCTGGAAAAGCCACCATAGATCAGATATTCACAATAAGCCAAATCTTGGAAAAGACCCGCGAGAATAGGATCGACACACACCATCTATTTGTCGATTTCAAAGCCGCTTTCGACAGCACGAAGAGAAGTTGCCTTTATGCCGCGATGTCTGAATTTGGTATCCCCGCGAAACTAATACGGCTCTGTAAAATGACATTGAGCAATACCACCAGCTCCGTCAGAATAGG
>NW_023458557.1:51259870-51262993 GCF_013731165.1 Rhagoletis pomonella
CGTGTGATTTCTTTAATCTCATGTTGAATACGATAATAAGAGCCACAGAACTGAACCACTCAGGCACAACACTTTACAAGAGCATACAATTGCTGGCGTATGCCGACGACATCGATATTATCGGTAAAAACAAGGGCTACGTCTATTCTTCCTTCCCGGGATTGGATAGAGAAGCAAAGCGAATGGGTCTGGTGCTGAACGAGGAAAAAACGAAGTGTTTCCTGTCATCACACAAACAGTCAGCACATTCGTGCCTTGGCATCCACGTCACTGTTGACATTTATAATTTCGAGAAAGTAGAGAATTTCATTTACTTGGGAACCAGCATTAACACCGATAATAATGTCAAGTGATAGAACGATGGTACCGAGCAGAAAAATATCGATACTTTTCATGAGTACTGAGCAGTATGGAGAACTCGATACTTTTTGACAAGTACCGGGTAGAGAATACTATCGACGAGCTAAAAACTTTTCTTATACCATGTCCCCACCAAAAAGTTAACCATCTCAAATCGAACTTAACCACATCACTAACTATTGCTGTCCACACTGCGGTTTGAGGTTTATAAAACAGTACAAATGTAGAGAACAGTGTTCGGATCTCCAAAACTTGATTCAGGACTAAATTGCTGCAAAAATCGGAGCAAAAACAAATTTTCCGTACTAGATTGATTTTTTTTATTTTCGTTTCTGACATTAATTGTTTGACTTAAATGTTTTCTATTCATGCAAAAATAAGAACGCCAGGCAATTTAAGGATAATATGTTACATATTTAGGTAATTTTTAGCATTTTCTATCAAGTAGAACATATTTAACACTTAAATTTTTAAAGAGCAATAGGATCCAAACCTTTTCTACTTTATATAAATTCCATTCTACATATATTTTTTAACAACTTAAGTAAAGTTCTGCATCTGCCAATTTCTACAGCTACACAGCAAACAATATCGAAGTTACTTTATTGACGAATTGCTATGAAAGAGTTACTTTTTAGATTTGGCTAACTTTAAATTTTTTACTGAAACCGGTGGTGAATTCAAAAAACGGCCCCAAAAGGGCATAACATGAAAGAAACAAAAACGGAATAGATTTGAAGTCAAGCGGAGTAGAGGAGTAGATTTCAAATTGTTTCAAAAACCGGAGTAAATCTAATCTGATCTTAGTTAAATCCAAACACTAGTAGGGAACGAATTTTTTACATTTTAACGCTAATGACCCACAGATGGCGGAAAAACACAGGGTTGTATCAAACTTTCGACGTGGTTTCGAGTTGGTTAGCTTTTAACCATCTCAGTGAAATGGTTGAGTGCCGTCATTTTTATATGGCCAAACTACTCTAAGTCAAGTGGGTTATCGGGATATCCAACTCAACAGCCATAACCACGTGGTTGGCTCCGGTGGGGACATGGTATAAGTTAAAACATTTTTAAGCATTACACAAAAATTTCAATCTGTCAATTACATTGAAAAATTAAAAAAAATTAGCCACAAATATTAGGTTCGAAAATTATCTTCTATGTCTATCCAATATAAATGTCGTGTAAATGAATATAGCGCTCGTTTACTTCAATACTGTCATAACTCAAAAAACTCGAGAAAAACGGACTTAAAGATGTGAATTTAGTACATATACTGCCATAATAAAAAATAATATACATATTGTCGTTTAAAGTACAAAACCGTGTATCAACAAAATGCAAAACCGCGTATTAAGATTATGTAAAACTGCATATGTGAGGTTGCATAAATTATTTTCTAGAGAGTAAAAACACTCATATTTCAAAATGGTTCTCTTTTTTATAAAGCAATCGAATTTCTCTCGAGTACATTTCAGGACGGATAGATAACGGGTTGAGCCAAGAGCTTGTGTGAGCAGATCCAATTTTTGGAAAAAAATGTTAGTTGCGAGGTTTTGCAGAATGACGATACGCGGTTTTGTCTTTTAAACAAAGATAGTTTGTTCTAGCTAGTGCTCTAGCTAATGATAATTGGTACAGCTACGGAATTTTTACATTATTTATTTTATTTACATTTTTCCAAGAAAAGTCAAAAACTTTTAAAATAATTGCTTTTAAAACTTTAAATATGTTTTTTGCTATAAACATATATTTGATGCATGTAGAAGTATACTTATTGCAAGTTTATTTCAAAAACTCCTTTAGAAATCCTTGTTAGATAAGATTTCAGCAGTGCCTATTGAATTTACAAAGAGGAAGAGGTCATAAAAGCAAAGCAAATTGATTTTTGTTTACTTTTCACGTTTTCCTTAAAAATACTTGGAAGTACGAGTATTATCGATACTTTTTTGCAAGTATGAGTACTGGCATCGATTCTTGTTTAGAGTATTCTAAACGAGTACTAGTATCAATACTTTTCGAAAAAGTTCTATCACTAATAATGTCAGCATGGAAATCCAACGCAGAATCGCTCTTGCCAATTAGTGTTACTTTGGATTGAGTAGGCAAATCAGGAGTAAAGTCCTCTCTCCTGAAAGTGTCTATTTTTCAACCAGAATCTGTGCAAATATACGCGTAAAGTGCTCAAGATTTGATTTTAAACGTGAGATGTTTAAAATAAGAACATAGATATACGCATAAAATGTTTAAAATTGCAAAAATTTTGAGAGTTAAAATACATTTTCTACTAATAATAAACATTAAGTGCTCATATTTACTCAATTTCAAACATTTGATGTCAATTTTACTGTACGCGACAAATTTGGTATGTAAAAGTAAACAGACAGGGTTTAATTTTCCACACATTAGGAGAGGAAACTGGTTATCTATCTTTATATGCGTAAATTTAAAAAAACATTTTTAGAGCAAATTTTAAAACATTTTATGTGTAAACTGTGAAATTGTGAACACTACAGCCTAATTCATAAAAACTTATGAAATGCTTATAAAGACTTTATCATACTCATAGCCGAAAACATTATTCATAAACCTTTTATAAAGATAAAATATCTTATAAACTTGATCAATTTTGTCAATGTTTCTATAAGTTCATTAAAAGACAATTGTTTCAAAAAATTTGGAACTGTTAACATAATATACAGCAAAATAATGAACGCGATTGATGCAATACGTTTGATTGACGATATTGGTACGTATTTACAT
>NW_023458557.1:51272993-51286155 GCF_013731165.1 Rhagoletis pomonella
ATGTATGTGGGTATATGAATAACGACCGCTTAAAATCGATTTCAAAGCTCTACTTTCGCTGTAGAAATTTTAGGTCTACGTTATGCAGTTTGACTATTGTCAACTAAATCGAATGCTTTGTATTGCATGCGCTCCACGTTTTTCATTTTCAATTTCATAGATTGTTTATAATGACTTTTGCTAAAATTTCAAAATCAAAAGTTATCAAAACAAATTCTATGGGACTGAGAAGTATTATTTTCTACTTTTTAGTCCATTTATAAAAGCGTTGTATATTAAAAAGTTTTTTTTATATTATTTTTATTTTTTTCGTTCATAGATAATAATTATCATTATACCATTCATGAGCATGAAATGGTATTATAACTTTGGTCCGATGTTTGTAAGTACCAGAACAAAAAGAGATAGACCCATTAAAATGTATACTTATATGATCAGAACGTCGAGCTGAGTTGATTTAGCCATGTCCGTCTGTCCGTCTGTCTGTCTGTTTGTATGCAATCTAGTCTCTCAGTTTTCGAGATATCCGGATCAAATTTGGTAGGTGGGTGTATTTTTATAATGTATTAATCATTTGTCGGAACCGGAAGAATCGGACCACTATAACATATAGCTCCCATACAACTGATTGTTCAGATATGAGATTTTTCGTTATAACTTCTGCATTTATGCAGCTACGAACATGAAATTTTGCAGTACTTGCACCCATTATCAACAGAATACTTACAGTGAAAATTACAAAGATCGGGTCACTATAACCTATAGCTCCCATACAACTGATTGTTCAGATATAACATTTTTCGTTATAACTCCTCCATTTATATAGCTAGGAACATGAAATTCCGCACTGTTTTCAATAATTATTAACAGAAAACTTACGGTGAAAATTAAAAAGATCGGGTAACTATAACCTATAGCTCCCATACAACTGATTGTTCAGATATGAGATTTTTCGTTATAATTCATCCATTTATGTAGCTAGGACCATGAAATTTCGCGCTGTTTTCACTCATTATCAACAGAAGACTTACAGTGAAAATAACAAAGATCGGGTCACTATAACCTGTAGCCCCCCATACAACTGATTGTTCAGATATGAGGTCTTTTATCATAACTCCTCCATTTATGCAGCTAGGAACATGAAATTTCGCACCATTTTTGCTCATTATCAACGGAATACTTACAGTGAAAATAACAAGGATCGGGTGACTATAACATATATGTATCTTCCATACATCTGATTGTTCAGATATGGGATTTTACTGTAAAACTCCTTTATTTGAACAGCTAAAACCGATAAATTTCGTAAGATATTTTATAAATAATAATACAAAGTCTACTGAGAAAATCGTCAAAATCTATTCTGTATAAGCTTTATCTCCTATACCACTGATTGTTCAGATACCAGTTTTTGCGATATATCTTCTTTATTTAGGAAACTAAACCCAATAAATTGTGTTACCGGTTTACATACCGATCACATAGCAGTGAAAATCACTTAGATTGGTGCCATATAGAGTATATCTTCCATACCTCTGATTGTTTAGATGCGATTTTTTATATAAGTATGTAACTCCTCTATCGATGTATGCAGATGTATTCAAAAGCAGTTATCTGTCTAAGTAAAATTTGCAGATGTTCATGAAAGGTATGAAGCCTTCGGCATAGCCGAAGACAGCGCTGCTCTTACTTGTTATTTTTTAATTTGAACCCAAAAAAATCAGCAAGTTGTAATTGTGAAACAATTTGAACTATACTCTCGTGTTTGTGTTCGTACTGCCTACTGTAATTTACAATGATTTTTATTTTTTCGAGTTTAACCAATAAAGATAAAAAATAATAATTTTTATTTGAGTTATTTTTTCGCTCAAAGATAATGATTATTATTGAGTTTTATTTTTTCACTTAAGAATAATGATCATTAAAAAAACTCAAAAACCATACCTGCGTGATTTCCAAAGTATCCTTATCTGAGGTAGCGACACCCTAATAAAAGGAATAAGTCCCAAAATTTTCGGGTCAAAATTTCAGTTGGTTGCGTCTGTATGGCCTTTTAAATTTTATAAATAATCATTATTTTTAAATGGAAAAAATAAAACTAAATAATAATTATACGAACACAAATAAATACATGAGTATAGTTAAAATTGTTTACGACGATTTTTGCTGATTTTTTTGGTTAAAATTAAAAAATAATGATTATTTTCTGTCCCTGAATTAAATATATTGAAAAATCGAGAAAAGAAACGTAACAGATTAAAAACGTGTTTGATATAGAACTATATATTAATTTTTAGCGAATTTCATCATCTGTACCCGCAACTGCGCGCAAATGAAATTAAATTTCATGAGTATACAAGAATGCAGATAAAAACGTTTGACTACATATCAGAAAATATACATGATATTTGTTTTCATAGCACAACATACTTTATCCTTTAAATCCGTTGAAGAGAGGCTTTTTCTAACTTTGAGGCAGTGATGGAAAATTAGGTACAATAGTGCCATTTTTGGCACTTTCATTCTCAGAGGCACTTTTGGCACAATTCATCCTGTTTTAGCACAATCATAAAATACAGAAATTTAGCATAAAATGCCAATATATAACAAAAAATCACATACCACGTTATAGATTAAAAAATTACAAAAAGTGAAAATTAAAAGCACTAAAAATATAAATAAATAGGGCCCGCGAGAAATATTTACAAACCGCTGAATGCTATTGTGAATACACAATACGAAAAGTAAGTTTTCGCAACAACAAGCTTTTAATTCAGAATTTTTGGAAAGATTCTAAGTTTGCAGTTTTATAGTCCATTAAATAAAAGTGCAAGTTTCTGCAATATCCCGATGATTTTTGATATTTTTTTTTCTGATGGTGTCACATATTTTCATCCATTTAAAAAATATTCGAACATACTTTATATGAAAAAAATGCATAAAATCGAAAACTTGGAATCTCGCTAAAAATTTTGAATTCAAATTTTCTTGTTGCGAAAACCTACTGAATTTTTATAATTTGTTTACAAATTTGAAATGCCGATTTGTGTACATATAGTGTGTTTATTAAATTATCAATTAGACTTTTATATAAAATAAATTGAACAAGTAAGAAAGTCTAAGTTCGGGCGGAGCCGAACATTAAATACCAGGCGCAAATATTAAATATATGTTTTTTCACCTTTCCGAAACCTACCGCTAGATGGTAAGCCGGGGTGTATCAATTTTGAGTAAATTAGCGTCCTTCAATTTCGAAATATTGAAGTTTCAAGCATTTCTGAAATTTATCGTTATATGAAAAGCGGCCGTAATTTTAGTCCGATTTCAATAATTTTCAATGCTTTGCTTTCATGTGGCAAGCATAATAACCACACCGAGTTTGGTACAAATTGGTAGAACGGTTACCGATATACATATATGTGATCCAAAATTTTACCATAAACGTATTTCTTGGTAAAGAATCGTTGCAAGCATCAATTTTGAATAAATTAGCTTCAATATTTACTGATTTATCGAAAATTTTGTATTTCCTAAGACATACACATGTAACCATAAGTGGGCGTGGCTACGCCCATATTCCAAAAATTTATAATATTCTTATTTTTCGTCTAAAAATTGTTGTAAATATCAATTTTGAGTGAATAATCTTCAGTAGTTACTAAAATATCGCAGTTTTCGTATTTCCGAAAAGTACCGTTATATGGGATGTGGGCGTGGTTATTGTCCGATTTTAAAACTTTTCGGTAATTTGGTATGCTGTGCGACGGCCATCAACTGTGCAAAGTTTGGAAGAAATTGGTGCAGCGGTTCCTAAGATATACACATGTAATATAAGTGGGCATGGCTACGCCCATTTTCCAAAAATGTATAATATTCTTATTTTTCGTCTAAAAATTATTGTAAATATCACTTTTGAG
Source organism: Rhagoletis pomonella (assembly GCF_013731165.1). Taxonomy (NCBI): domain Eukaryota; kingdom Metazoa; phylum Arthropoda; class Insecta; order Diptera; family Tephritidae; genus Rhagoletis; species Rhagoletis pomonella. The sequence continues at coordinate 51,276,911 of NW_023458557.1, forward strand.
TGAATTATCTTCAGTAGTTACTAAAATATCGGAGTTTTCGTATTTCTGGAAATTACCGTTATATGGGAAGTGGGCGTGTTTATTGTCCGATTTTTTAAATTTTCGGCCATTTAGTATGATGTATCCAGGCCAACAAATGTGCCAAGTTTCGAAGAAATTGGTGCAGCGGTTACCAAGATATGCACATGTAACCATAAGTGGGCGTGGCTACGCCCATTTTCCAAAAGTTTATAATATTCTTATTTTTAGTCTGAAATGTATTGAAAATATCAATTTTTAGTGAATAATCTTCAGTAGTTACTAAAATATCGCCGTTTTCGTATTTCCGAAAATTACCGTTATATGGGAAGTGGGCGTGTTTATTGTCCGATTTTTTAAATTTTCGTCCATTTAGTATGCTGTGTCAAGACCAGCAACTGTGCCAAGTTTGGAAGAAATTGGTGCAGCGGTTACCAAGATATACACATGTAACCATAAGTGGGCGTGGCTACGCCCATTTTCCAAAAATTTATAATATTCTTATTTTTCGTCTGAAAATTATTGTAAATATCAATTTTGAGTGATTTCGCCCATTTTCAATACCAACCTACCTTGGATTAAGGGAAACCTACATACCAAATTTCGTTGAGATATCTCAATTTTTGCTCGAGTTATCGTGTACACGGACGGATGGACAGACGGACAGACGGACGGACAGACAGACATGGCTTAATCGATTTATTTTTTCATCCTGATCATTTATGTATACATTTGTCTATATCTATCTCGATTCGTTTTGGCTGTTACAAACAACCGTTATGTGAACAAAATTAATATACCCTTGTGCACAAGTGCGCTCGGGTATAAAAATAATCAATGAAAAGAATAGGCGAAACTGGTCAAAATGTCTCACTGCCATTATTACATATGGATGTGTGTAAAAATTTCAGAATAGCTATATTTCGGTGTATTTCCCCTCCGTAATTGGAATTCTGTTTAATTTTACTATGAATTTATGTATATGTATGTCTAAGGAATCCTTCATAAAAATGATTTACTGTAATAATTTAGTTAACTAATAATTATTATATTACTTCAGTGTATTTTAAAAATATTATTTCTAAAAATATGTTGTTCTTAAAACGCCTGAAAGAAATTGAATTTTGTGGCACTTTCATCTTCTTTTCGGCACTATTTTCGAAGACCATTAGGCACATTTTGAAATTTTGAAATTCTATCCCTGCTTTGAGGTAATTAAAACACAAATATTTAAATTCTTTCAAAAGTTTAATTTTGTAGTTGTTCATTTACATTTTGAAATTTATTTCTGATATAAGAATTTCCATCTTCACTGCTAAATTTTTCGCACCATACTGCGGGCAATATCAAACGAGTGCCGGGACGTCGCAATGCACGCATTATCGCAAAATCGTGCCTACGTTGGACATCTACTTTTGCCAATATATGTTTAGTTTTGTAATCTGCCCACATTTAACGCACCGCACCTCCCGCACCACATTTCTCGTATCTACACTGGACACGGCGTTACGCTACTATGAGACACGAACGCAGAAGTGATCATGGTTGAATGCTAAGAGTTTCGTCATTCCACCTATATCAGACGATATCCGAAAACAAAAATGCTTTATCTTTAACCATCCGATTTTAGAATCCCACATTGATAAGAATCAATATCTTGCCTCCGTCTTGAAAAAGGCAATAACACATAATTGCAGTTACAGTTGCACGCCTGTACTCAATCCCGACTCTTGCGTCCTCGTTCGCGCACTCTGGGCAACGTGAGCAACCCATCTGCAAAATGCGGTAACCAATCCGAGTGGGTCGCGGCAGAAAGAGACGGAGCTTCGGTGGCGCCACTCCGACTTGTTCGGTTTACGGGCTCACTGAAGTCTGCAGCGTAGGTGCGGCTGCAAGCGGGTGTCTACTTGGAGCAAGCGGCTCGCTATATAAACGTGTATTTGGTTGAGAAACCACCCCCGTCCCAGCAATGGGTTGTGCGCTGGGTTTGGGACCCGCCACGTAAAAACCACTTCCAGTGAAGAGGAAAGACAAAGCCTCGGATGAGAACCCCCTCTTATGATGACGATCACGGCAAACGTTTGAAGGACTACGATTTGAGGGCATGCACCTGGAATGTCCGGACCCTTAATGGGGAAGGTGCCTCTGCCCGGCTGGTTGATGTCCTCGTAAGGATAAAAACTGACATCACCGCCATCCAAGAAATGCATTGGACTGGGCAAGACAAGCAATATTTGGGGCCTTGCGACGTCTACTACAGCTGCCATGTAAAGGAATTCATCCCGCTGGACGAGCGTCTAGCCACAATCCGCATCAAAGCGAGATTCTTCAACTTCCGACAACGGATTGAGGCTGATCGACTTCGCCTGGGCCCGCAACATGGTAGTATGCAGTACTAGGTTCAAGCATAAAAAAATCCATCAAGCTACGTGCCTGTCTCCGGATCAAAAACGAAAAACCAAATCGATCATGTTTAGATAGACGGAAGGCACCCTTCCAGTGTTTTAGACGTACGCACACTCTGAGGATCAAACATCGACTCGGACCACTATTTTGTTGCAGCCAAGATACGCACCCGCCTCTGTGCACCAAAAAATATGCGCCCAAATATGCAAGGAAAGCTTAATGTCGAAAAGCTGCAATCACAACAGACAACCAGAGCTTTCGCTACTCGACTCTCACACCTACTCTCAGAGAGCACTCTTCAACAAACCGACATATGCGAGCAGTGGAACCACATTTCCCACTCATTAAGTACCGCCGCCGAAGAAGTAGTTGGACTTCAGCGAGTCCTAAAGAACAACTGGTACGATGGGGAGTATCAGTAAGCTGCAGAGAAAAAAGATGCCACCTACAGGGACACGCTGCGGTCGGGCGCAACGCGCGCTATGGGGGGCCGCTACAGGGATCTGAAGAGGGAAGCGAGACGTATTTGCCGCAATAAGAAGAGAGAGGCCGAAATAAGTGAGAGCGAAGAGCTTGAACTGCTGGCCGACAGGAGGAATGCCCGAAAATTTCACCAGAGAGTTAGGCGACTTACGGAAGGTATAAAGACCGGGGCGCACTCCTGTAAGAACAATAATAGCGCCCTTGTAACTGATGTCCAGAGCGTACTTAAATTATGGAGGGAACACTTTTCCGCCCTAATAAATGGTAGCAGCACAGAAAGTTGTGGAGAAGAAGAACCCGAGTCCGCAGTCGATGATGACGGAGTCGACGTTCCACCGCCTGACTATGACGAGGTACATATAGCAATAACGCGGCTGAAAAAAAACAAAGCTGCTGGGCTTACAGCCTGCCAGCAGAGCTATTCAAGTACGGCGCCGAGGAGTTGATAAGGTGCATGCATCAACTCTTGGGCAAAAGATGGCCAGATGAACGCATGCCCGACGACTTGAATTTAAGTGTGCTCTGCCCAATCCACAAGAAAGGTGACCCCGCCATTCGCGCCAACTACCGCGGGATCAGCCTTCTAAGCATAGGTTACAAGGTCTTATCGAGCGTATTGTGTGAAAGACTGAAGCCCACCGTCAATGAACTGATCGGGCCTTATCAGTGTGGCTTTAGACCTGGCAAATCCACCATAGACCAGGTATTCACAATACGCCAAATCTTGGAAAAGACCCGCGAGAAAAGGATCGACACTCACCACCTATTTGTCGACTTTAAAGCCGCTCTTGACAGCACTAAAAGGAGTTGCCTATATGTCTGAATTTGGCATCCCCTCAAAACTCATACGGCTGTGTAAAATGACGTTGAGCAATACCACCAGCTCCGTCAGAATTGGGAAAGACCTCTCCGAGCCGTTCGCCACAAAACAGGGTTTCAGACAGGGCGACTCCCTTTCATGTGACTTCTTTAATCTGATGTTGGAGAAGATAATAAAAGTTGCAGAACTGAACCGCTCAGGAACAATTTACTACAAGAGCGTGCAATTGCTGGCTTATGCCGATGACATCGACATCATCGGTAACAAAAACCGCGAAGTCTGTTCTGCCTTTTCCAAGTTGGATAGGGAAGGAAAGCGAATGGGTCTGGTGGTAAACGAGGACAAGACAAAGTATCTCCTGTCATCAAACAAACAGTCAGCACATTCGCGCCTTGGCACCCACGTCACTGTTGACAGTTACAATTTCGAGAAAGTAGAGAATTTCGTTTACTTGGGAACCAGCATTAACACCGGTAATAATGTCGGCATTGAAATCCAACGCAGAATCACTCTTGCCAACAAGTGCTACTTTGGACTGAGTAGGCAATTCAGGAGTAAAGTCCTCCCCCGACGTACGAAAACCACGCTCTATAAGTCACTCATCATGCCCGTGCTGGTATCAGTGTTCCCAGGTCTTCGGCATGAGAAAACGTCCCTCTTGGTCTGAAAAAACATCATTTCCTACCCGAAAACGTCTTTTTCAAATGCATGCACACAGAATTGTTCTTATTAAACTTTTATTGTACATAAAGGTACGTAAGGTATATTAAAATGTCGTTACGACAGAGCACATGTAAAAATTCATTGTACACTGGTTTGAGATCGTTAATATAAAAATCATTTTATACATAGGTAAATACATTTTGTTTAAACATTTTTAAATTTAAGTACATACTTACATATGTAAAATATATATGCATATGTACATAAATTCATATATACTGCTTAAAAATAATTTTATGAATACATTTCAAAAAACTCAATTAAACGCTTATTAGGCTTTAACTTTAAGCCTAAGCACGAACATGTATTTAATTTCATGAGATCCTGTGCAATTAAAATGTTTCATTATCAAACGATTTCTTTGATTTGAAACTATTTGGTAAACACATTATTTGTGGTACAAATCTTGAAAGAACCGGAAACACCAGAGTCTTTTCGGCTCGCTCTATGCTTAAAATTATTTTCCAAAAGTTTTCTAAGGTCGAAAAATTAATCGAACACTTCGTTGTTTATACAAACTCTTACAACTAAACTTAATTGTTTTTTATTAGTTAAGTCTGTGGATGCGTCTATGAAGAGCGAGAATTTGTTTTCTGCAATAACTTGCATACCTGCTTAAACTGATGACGTCCAAGTACGTTACGTGTTTTGTACGTTACGTAGTTTTTGAATCCTTAAAATGCTCTTGTAGACATTTGGTTAGGTGGTCGGTTGTCGAAAATGCTAAATTACGCTCTGCTAAGAAGGAACATAGCAATATTTCAGCGTTTTTTGCATTCATTATACTTTCAATGAAGTCTTGAAAAAAGTGGCCTCCTTTTTTCTGACTTTTTATGCTGCTACAGCTTTTATGGTGCTTTTACAAGCGTGCATGTTGCAATAGATCAGCGCTTCCTGATTTGGCTTTTAATGTGAAATTGCAAACATTGCAATATGCTTCGTAACCTCAAGAGTTTACACAAGCAGCCTTTGAACGCGGGATCCTTAGTCCAAAAATAAAAAAATGCACGTACGCTTGGTTCGCATCATATTCAAGTCATCTGTGTCCAAAGAATAAACAACTTTTGAACCAGCTGCTGCAAAAAACAAAGCTTGTAAAGATTTATTATGAAAATAATTCAAAATCAGTTGTACTTACAAGATTTAGTAACAGATTGCCGAAAGTGTGAGCGTAAGTACTTACTCTACAAACAAATAGTGCGCTATACACTGAATATATTTTTCATAGAGAAAAAAACGTCCAAACGTCAACAGGATAAAAAAACGTCCAAATTACGTTAAAAACGTCATGGACAATTACAACATCCGATGAGGCGGCTCTTGGAGTGTTTGAGAGAAAGATTTTGTGGAAGATTTACGGGCCTTTACGCGTTGGCGACGGCGAGTACCGCAGACGATGGAACGATGAGCTGTATGAGCTTTACAACGACATGGACATAGTGCAGCGGATTAAAATACAGAGGCTCCGCTGGCTTGGTCATGTCGTTCAAATGGACACCGACGCTCCAGCTCTGAAAGTATTCAACTCGGAACCCGCTGGTGGTAGCAGAGGAAGAGGGAGGCCCCACCTGCGATGGAAAGATCAGGTGGGAAAGGACTTGGCTTCACTTGGCGTTTCCAATTAGCGTCAGTTGGCACAGAGGAGAAACGACTGGCGTGCTTTGCTGAACTCGGCCAAAATCGCTTAGGCGGTTACAGCACCAAAAAGAAGAAGAAAGAACTTCATTCTTCACATTAAAATTTAAAGTATGTTTACTATTTCTAGTAAAAGTTTTTATTCATATTTATATAAATTGCTCTGACTCTTATTTTTAGTAATTTTATGTCGGTTTCTATAAAATGAAATGTGGTTAGTAAGGGTTCCATTATCTTAAAAGTTTAATAACCCCTGTGCTAGTGTATACATAAAAATCAACTGCATTTTATGTTAGAGTTAAAAAAATATATAAAAGAAAGTACCCTTAAATATCTATCCAATAAACCTAAGATCATAAAAATTGGCGCATCATTACTGATTTTATGAGTATTTTTTATAAATTACATATAACCTAAGAACTTCAAAACCCGATAAGAAGGTAATTCGACGTGACCCAAGAAAAATGAAGACATCCTCATATTCAGGAAGCCAAAACACACTAGGTACACTGTTTAAAACTCTTGGATTTATTTTGCTGTTTTATTGTGTTATTTTTGTTGTTTGTATAACACGTATTATTTTTGTTGGTTGAAAAATGCAGTTATCAATTCGTTAAATCTGGCTTTAAATAAAATAATTTCTCCTTGTTTTATATTTATTTCTATTTCATTATTTCTAAATATGGTTTCGTTTTTCAAAATATGGTCACCCAAATGGAATCAGCTGTTTTCACTGCTGCTCTACATAATACCTGGGCTATAATGGAAGTAAAGGAACGGAGTGAACTGTCACTTAATTACACTGGATCACAAATTTTAATTTTGATTTTGTTCCCCAGAAGCCACTATCCAATTTGTATGTAAAATAGCTCGCTGATTCCGAAAATCGAGTTAATTTTATTTTGTATGGATACGTTTTCGAGATATTTGCAATTTGCCGTTATTTAGCTTAAAAAAAAGAGTGGTTCCAATCAGGTATATCTTACGAACCACTTAAATAATCGTAACACGAGGTACGGCAAATGATTGAAAATAATATTCTCCATAAACCGTATATAGATTACTTTTCGATAGCCCTGATAGTTTCTGAGAAATGAACTAATCATTCCAAATTTTTTGTTTTTTTGATGGAAAAATGCGAAAAATTCAAACTTTAACAGGGAAAAAAGTCAAAAAATAACAGTTTCTGTGTTAATAATTTGCACTTGTGTTAAAGCCTGTGCCTTTAGAAAAAAACTAAGCTACCAATGAAGAAAATCAATATATAAATAACAAAATAATGATTGGTCAAATGAAAATGCGCAAGGCTTTTCTGTGTGAAATATCAGCAGAAAAGAGTGTTACTCATACGCCACGTCCACCGAAGTAGTTAGAGTGTTTGCATCGGAAACAAGAGGTGTCAGAAAGGATTAATTAATTTCTCAGAAACTATCTGGGCTATCGAAAAGTGATATATATACGGTTTATGGAGAATTTTATTTGCTCTCCTTTTCCCGTATCTCGTATTACGATTACTCATTAGTTAGTAAGATATAAGTGATTAAGTAAAACCACTATTTTTTAAAGCGGAATAGCAGTAAATTGCATATATCTCGAAAAGTTATCCATAGAAAAAAAATGATCTCGACTTTCGGAATCACCGAAGAATTCTACATGGGCATCCATAGAATATTTTTGCTGTAAACCAGTGTTATCTATTGTGTGTGAAATGCATGCAAATGTTTTAATGCACGTACACTGAGGGAACAAAATTTTAGAATATAAAAAAAACGTGCTAAAACCCAACTCGTATTAAATTTGAGAATGTACGTTATAAAATATGTCGTTGTGAAGTGCGCAGATGCTTTTTCGTAATTAAGATAAAAAAAAATTTATTTTATATTCCGTCTGATGGTAATTGAACCCGGACCCTCTTGTAGAGCTGCAAAACTATCGATAGTGACACCATTTGATAGTTTCGATAGTTTCAAAAATACTATCGATATTTTCGATAGTATCGTATACTATCGTGTTGTGTATGTAGGGAAACTTCAACTCCGAACAAAATGTGTATAATATATGCATATGTACATATGTAAATATAAATATTGCATATAGGAAAGTATAAATATTACATCTTAAGCGCGAAATTCTAAATATTTTCTTTAGTTCAATTTAAAGCGTCACTTATTTAAGTAAAGGTCACAAAATTTTAATGCACCGGCACTATCCAAACTATCGACTATCGCCCAAAAACAACCGATGTTTTTCCAAAAACAACCGATGTTTTTCCAAAAACAAAATGTTATCGATAGTACAATCGATAATTTTGCAGCTCTACCCTCTTGGCAGCAACCAATTGTATCAAGCGTCTTTGCACACTCAGCTACAGCCATACATGTAAATGTGTTTCAAATGTTGAGTTTGAATCAACATCACAGCGCGCGATTAAGGCATTTTTACAGATAAACACCCAATTTGCCACAGGGCGAAGACGGCGAAGTCGTTTTGGTGAACTCGAAACGACGTCGTTACGACGTCACTCTGGTGAAGTCGTTTGGGTGAACTCGAAACAAACTGGTTTTTTCGTCTTTTCTCATCGTATCGAGGTCGTTGCGACGTTGGTCTGGTGAAGTCGTTTGGGTGAACTCGAAACGAATCCGTTTCTTCGAACCCACAAGTCTTTTGAGGAACCTTCGGGTTGGACAAGTTCCACGCCCACATTATTATATATCTAAGTATAAATAAAAGTCATTAATTTGGATAGTAAACCCTTTTTATTATGACAGAATATGGAATCCGCAATGTACACTTGTACTCAGATAATAAAGCCGCCTACATCTTTTATTATAATGTTAATATTCTTCATATTATTTTATATTTTTTTTTTATAAAGGTACAGTCTATTGGTCTTATTAATAAAAAATAAAATTTGTTGGTATGAAGGTCTTTTAAATTTGGTATAAAACTGTACTTCTACTTTAAATTTGGTATAAATTTTGCGCATCGTTTAGCAGTTCGCTGGTATATCGTTTTTGCGGCCTGCAGGGGAGTCGCAATACAAAGCATTCGATTTAATTGACAATAGTCAAACTACATAACGTAGACCTAAAATTTCTACAGCGAAAGTAGAACTTTGAAATCGATTTTAAGCGGTCGTTATTCATATACCCACATACAT
>NW_023458557.1:51296155-51362171 GCF_013731165.1 Rhagoletis pomonella
CATTTCTGAAATTTACCGTTAAATGAAAAGCGGCCGTAATTTTAGTCCGATTTCAATAATTCAACATTTTGCTTTTATGTAACAGGCACAATAACCATACGGAGTTTGGTACAAATTCGTAGAACGGTTACCGAGATACATATATGTGATCATAAGTGGGCGGTACCACGCCCATTTTTTAAAATTTTATCATAAACGTATTTCCTGGTGAAGAATTGTTGCAACCATCAATTAACGGTAATTTAGAGAAATACAAAATCTTCGATAAATCAGTAAATATTAAAGCTTATTTATTTAAAATTGATGGTATTTAATGTTCGGCTCCGCCCGAACTTAGACTTGCTTACTTGTTTTATTATAGCATTTTTAAAAATTTTTCTTTTTACATAAAAACATTGTCTATAATGTCAACTTTAAGTACCCAAATGGGCATAATGGGCTACTTATGCATTTGGACTCTAGATCGTCTAACCCTAGAGCAATATGTTAAATAGACATTGCAATTTTATAAAATTGTGTATATTAGAAAGATGAAAGGTGTGTAAAAAACAAAAACAATATGAATAAATCGTATTAACTTTAGTAAAGGTCTGAAATCATGAAAATCCCTTCAAGGAAATGGCAGAATTGAACTTTGTTGCAAGTTCGCATGGGAAATCTGCTTACGACGTGATTGGAGGATATTTTAAGAGACTGGCAGCTAGAGCAAGTATTCAACTCCTGATGTTATAGCAAATTCGTACACCCGAAGCCCTCTACCAATGGGATGCATGTAAAAAATAACTGCAACTAACTTCTCAGTGGACTTTATTTTGACTATGAATACGTGCCAATTACTTTAATCTTATTTTAAGCTAGTTTAAAAGTTTAAATAACATCAAGTTAGGGAGCTTCATAGCCTTATTTAACGAATCTTTAAATCAATTAATAATTTTTTTCTTTTTAGTTCTTATTGTAATAAAAGGGTGTTGTTGTTTTTTTTTAACTATGATTTTATTACTCATTAGCAGGGAACGGATTTTTAGGACCTTAAAACCTGTAAAAAAGGCAAAATAAAATAATGAAATAGGCTGGAAAAGGCAAAATAAAATAGCGAAAAAGGCAGGAAAAGGCACTAGGTATTGCAAAAACGGCAAAACAAAATAGCGAAATAGGCAGGAAAAGGCACTAGGTATTGCAAAAAAAGCAAAATAAGGCTTTAAAAGAAAACAGAAAATACAAAGAACAATCAAAAAATACATTTATTTTTGAAATGTTTATATTACACGTAAAAAGTGAAAATCTATGAACTAGTTTCATTATATGAAAAATTTGTACTTTGAATCTTTGACTATTTTATCCTTTCGAGTTTCTAACTCATAAAACTTTAATCTGTATAGTTGTAGTAACATTGAACCACAAGATGCATTTTAAAGTTTTCTGGAAGCATTTTCATTCGATTTTCGCAAAGAAAAACCTTGAATGTACTAAATGTGCGCTCGACGAAGTTGATGCAAGTGGAGCCCAATTTAAATATGGAACGTTTGAAACGTTCATATTATCAGGAATAAGGGCGTTTTCCTCGCCCTTTACAATTTTATCCACACCCCTTTTTGTATCCAAGCCTACGTTAGCTGAGAAAACGGCTTTGAATTTTTCCAACACCAATTTGGCAAGAGGTCCCTGCGCTTCTATAAGCCGCATGGCATGTGTATATTTTTTAATCTAAAAAAAAAATTGTAAATGCTATAATCTCTTTTTTAAAGGTAGAAAAGGCAAAAAAAGGCAACATCAAATGTGTATGTATGGAATCAGGGAAAGCTAAATGGTGGACATTCTTAATCGAATGTACTCTATCTTTTTAGCAGAAAAAAGGCAATTTCCGTAAAATCCGTTCCCTGCTCATTAGGTTTATTTTTTTACACACCTTTCCTTTCCTTATTTTAATAAAAGGACTAACCTTGAAGCTATCATTGGAGGTCTAATACCCTTTCGCAATGAGTGTTGTTCATGTTGATGTTGTTGATGTTCGGTTTCATTGCAAAAGAATATTTAATCTCTAATGATAGCTTCAAGGTTAGTCCTTTAATTAAAACAAGAAAATGGAAAGGTGTGTAAAAAAAACCTAATGAGTAATAAAATTATAACTAAAAAAAACAACCAACTACACGCTTTTATTACTATAAGAACAAAAAATAAAAACAATATTTATTGATTTAAAGATTCGTTAAATAAGGATATGAAGTTCCCTAACTTGATGTTATTTAAACTTTTAAACTAGCTTAAAATAAGATTAAAGTAACTGGCACGTAGTCATAGTCGAAATAAAGTCCACTGGAAAGTTAGTTGCAGTTATTTTTACAGGCATCCCATTGGTAGAGGGCTTCGGGTGTACGGATTTGCTGTAACATCAGGAGTTGAATACTTGCTCTAGCTGCCAGTTTCTTAAAATATCCTCCAATCACGTCGTAAGCAGATTTCCCATGCGAACTTGCAACAAAGTTCAATTCTGCCATTTCCTTGAAGGGATTTTCGTGATTTCAGACCTTTAGTAAAGTTAATACGATTTATTCATATTGTTTTTGTTTTTTACACACCTTTCCTCTTTCAAAAATATACAATTTCATAAAATTTCAATGTCTATTTATCATATTGGTCAAGCGTTAGACGATCTAGAGTCCAAATGCATAAGTAGCCCATTATGCCCATTTGGGTACTTAAAGTTGACATTATAGACAATGGTTTTATGTAAAAAGAAACATTTTTAAAAATGCTATAATAAAAAAAATATCAAAAAGAAAAATGTTTACTTAATTTTTTTTTGTGTTTTTTATACATTGCACATTAATGTAATAAAAGCGCAATTAAAGACCATAACAAGACGGAAGAAATACATTTTGTTTCACTAAGCTGCGGTGACATGAAATGCCTCATATACTAAATTGTTCCAACACATTCAATTAGCAAAGCCACAAAAATAAAATCGTTCTCACTTATTCTACTAAATGATATACAGAGCTATTAAAAATTCATAAGACGAATCAAACACGACTTTGATTGTAAAACGAAACAACGTAGTAATAGGGGTCTTCATCTAAAGTGATAAAGGTATAAATCGCTTAAATCTATCAGTATATCCACATTCTTTCATGTAAGGGTAGAAATTTGCTTAAATTTATACATTTATTCACCAAAGTAGTTTGATAAAGTGATAAACTTTGGTTACATAGATTTCCATACAAAGTTTGACAGTTCATTTATCAAAATGATAAATTTATCACTTTATCAAGTTTATCAAGCGTTTATCACTTTTGATGAACCCCTAAGGTGAATAAAATAAAACTGTCGCATTTATGTTAATCGGCCAAATATTATAAAAATATTTCCTTTATCAATTTTAGTCATCACAAGCAACAAATTGGTCATATTACATTATTATGCAAATATACACATACAGCAATCGTATGTATGAGCCCAGTAGGAAAATTTGTATATGTTTTCTGAAAAGTGTAGTTTAGTTCTCGTACGAAGTCTGGCGTTTAAAAAGATTGTAGCTTAAGCAGTAGGAATGAGTTTAAAACCATTCGAAAATGTTTTAAACTTCAGGACTCCGCATGAAAAAAAACTCGGCATTTATTTTAATGCAGTATTTTTTAATCTAGATCTTTAAAATATTGGATATAATAGCAGACCAAAGAAGTATATTTATTTGTTTTTCTATTAACTAAAACCTAAATATAGGCATCGATTACTGCTTTCTAAGGCATTAATGTATTGCTGACTTCCAAAACGTATCAATACAATGCTTGGAAACTGTTATACTGCGGTATTCAAACTGTTTGTTCATGCAGAGTTGCGACACATTGCAACCATATACATTGCATATTTTATATATTCAATATAGCAGTGAACAATTTTTCTGAATTTTCCAATTTTAAACACCTATGGTAACCAATAACAGACGAAGCTTCAACTTTGTTTCTGATGCGCTGTTTTGGAAAAGTATACAATGCCAATATTTTTTAGTTGGGCGTTATGGAACATTCTACTTTGTACATATGCATTGACGTTTTGGAAGTCAGCCTATCTGTACTCCCTGTAGGAATGTGCCAAAAGACAGCCAAAACTAACCATAAAGCAACAGAGAAATTTGTGAGAAACTCGCAGGCATGTATAGTACGTACTTGTATGTAAGCATGTTGGTCATTTTGAATGCAAACCAAGCGCAGCAACAACACTCCAAACACGCATGTACGAGTAATAAACCAGCACGCGACCGTCAGCATGCAGCGGCCAACGAATTCGGAGGTAGAACACCCGACGGCTTCTACATGGATGCTGGCGCGTGTAAATATCCAAGTTAGATCCGAGGTACAACGTCATACACAGACTGATAAGAGTGCTAAGTATATGCGGAGTGGAATTACTCATGGCTTGAGAGACCACCAACACCAATATGGTATCCACACAGTGCCGGTTCTGTCCATTTGGATGTCTCATGTGTCCGCTGTGTTATTGCGTGTATTGGGCTTGGAAAAGTCGCATCTGTTTGCCTTCCCCAAGTTGTACATGTCCGCATGCTGAGCAGTCATACCCGTCTACACACAATCTACATACAGACTTACATTGCCTGCATACCCTGCAGAAAATCTGACTAGCCTAGAACTAGCGTAGAACTAGGCCTTTTACCGACAGTACCAGTTCTAGCTCAATACCCAAGAAATGCTTTCAACTGTCCAGTTTTACACGGCGATGTCATTGGCGGTGGCAATTATCGCCCAGTGCAATACATTGCAACCAGTTTTTAACCGGTTCCATTTTGGACAGTTTTTTAAAAGAAAACGTTTTTGCGATTTGATTTTTGGACATTTTTTTCGTTTTTTTTTTTCTTTTACAGATTCCGTTTTTGTTACATATTTTATTAAAAAAAAACATATTGTAAGCTGCATGCAACAATTTGAATTCATTAAATTTGAAAACTCACAACCAACGATGGTTGAGTCGGAGGTCTTCTCGCTCAGCTACTTTCGTATTGTACGAGTAGTGAGCATTTGCAGATTTACACCGCAAGTTTCAACTGTCCCGCTCTGCATTCCTTTTGCACTAGTTCAGAGATAGTTCTGAGATATGTAGATCGGAACTAGCACTTTGTCAGACTGTCTCTAAATTTTACCGCAGGGTATTCATACGTATATATGTATATTATATCTACATATGTATACCCTGTGGGGAAACGCACTAGTGCCAAACTGTTTCGATACTACAGGATTTAGAACCATGACTAATACCCGTTAATTCTGAAATGCAGTTATCGATTCATTAAATGAAAAAGAATTTGTGAAGTGCAAGAATGAAACGTATTCGAACAAAACACCGCCAAAGAAATATCTATTTATAGTAGGCAAAAGATAGCTTGGTGATCCCACTGCACTAGTTTGTTTTTCGTTTTTACTATAAGTTCTAATGAAAAGTTTTTACATATTCTGTGACAAATTTGCATTACACTGAATAGAAACGGTTAGAAAGAAAAGAGCTAGTTCGATTTTCCTGCATTAAAATAAAAATAAGTGGACTTCACAACTCTTCACTCTTAGCTAGCGATACGTAGTTTTAAAAAGTAAAACGAAGTTTTTTCATTAATAAACCACATTTCGCAGCTTTTGAACAGTTGGGGATGTAGTTACTATTGGACTGGTTTATTTTTTGGCGACAAATATCTAGAATTGAACTTGAAACTTAATTCACAAGTTCGGCGTTTCCCTGTAGGGTCCCTGCAGTAAAATTTAGAGACAGTCTGACAAAGCGCTATTTCCGAGCTACATATCTCAGAACTATTTGTGAACTAGTGCAAAAGGAATGCAGAGCGGGACAGTTGAAACTTGCGGTGTAAATGTGCAAATGCTCACTACTCGTACAATACGAAAGTAGCTCAGCGAGAAGACCCCCGACTCAACCATCGTTGGTCGCGAGTTCAAATCGCGATGGAGGCAGTTGTGAGTTTTCAAATTTAATGAATTTAAATTAGCTTACAATATTTTTTTTTAAATAAAATATGTAACAAAAACGGTATCTGTAAAACAAAGAAAAGACGAAAAAATTTCCAAAAATCGAGTCGCAAAAACGTTTTCTTATAAAAAAATCTGTCCAAAATGGAACCGGTTAAGAACTGGTTGCAAAGTATTGCACTGGGCGACAATTGCCACCGCCAATGACATCGCCGTGTAAAACTGGACAGTTGAAAGCATTGCTTGGGTATTGAGCTAAAACTGGTACTGTCGGCAAAAGGTCTAGTTCTACGCTAGTCAGATTTTCTGCGGGGGTACTTTAAGTTATGTTAGTGTGTGCAATGGTGGGTGTGTGTCAGTGGCTGGTCAAGTAACCTGAGAATATAAACATTTTAGGCACTGACTACGTACTTGCATGGCCTACTGTGCTGTGCCGACTACAGTAATGCCGACTAAGACACTGGTTAACACAATTTCAGATAGAAAATAACCAATTAAAAAGTGACCACTCGTAGACTTTGCTGGTTCGTGGAAAATATTGCCCTTCACAACTGCGAGTTCAGAACTATGAACGGAGTTCATCGAAGCTTAGCGCACATGTTCATTTATGACATCACAATACATACACCTTGTAAGATGCACATGCTACATACAGTTCGTCGGATAACCCCTCCTACTGAATCTCAATGCGAAGACCTTCTAACTCTGCGTCTGCATACTCACTCCCTCATGCTTTGTTCGCCATGGGATGTGTCTGCTTTCGTTATACAAAAACTCGTACCAGTCATCGGTTCGTTCCCACTGGGGTTATATGGCCGGCGATCAATTCCTTCCAGCTCCTGGTCGACTGTGGCAAGCATCGTTGTCGATATCATACTTCCAGCAGCGTTTTATTTAAGCCGTCATATTATCCGTCCATCTACGCCACTCCTGGAATCGAATGCCACCTTTTTACTTGATTCAACAATTCATTATTATTTATTTTACAAGATGGCTTATTCACCACATACCATGAAGCAACTAAACAGTTCACCCAGTATGGCAACCGTGTATTTGTAACTGCATTTGAGAAAAAAATAAATAATTGACGACGTCATCTTTTAATCGGTTGTTTCATTCACGCACATGGTTTCATTTCGTTTCATTCTCATGGCGGCGAAAAAATGACATCACTGCAAAAAAATTTCTGTTTTCTCGCACGCCGTCCTGGGCGATCTTATTCGTTCTTTCATGCTACATGCTATCCTTATAATTACTTATATGGCATATCGGCCGTGATCGATTGAATTTAATTAAATGTACATATTTACTTGAAGAAAGGTCTAAGGAACGTGAAGTAAGGGCAAAAAAAATTTCACCTAATCTCATTTGTTATCGGCCTGAATCGCGAGCACTGCCATGCTATTGTAACCTGTTCGCCCTTCGACCAAAATTAATTGTTAGATAATGGCATTTATATTTTCGATCATTTTAGCAATTATAAATGAGATATAATTTTCTCGACTAGAATCGAGATCTTATGACTGCTTGCAATACTACGTTATTACCGGACAACTGAGGCCCGTGACCTCCCGCACCCTAATACTTACTGCGTTTTTAGTTTTTAGTTTTTAGTTTAGCCATCTTTCTGTTGCCAGCTCATCAGCCACTTAGTTATACTGTTCAGTTTACAAATACAACTACAAAATATATATACATTCGCTTATAGCCAATATCTTCCTTTCTTTATTGGTGCTGTAACCGTCTAAGCGATTTTGGCCGAGTCCAAAACAGCACGCCGCCATTTCTCTTCTTGCCAAATGACGCCAATTGGAAATGCCAAAACCTTCTCCATCTGGTCCTTCCAATGCAGAGAAAGCCCTTCTCTTCCTCTGTTACTGGCATTGGCAGCACAGGCATGATGAGTGATTTATAGAATGTGATCTTTGTACGATGAGAGGACTTTACTTCTCGATTGCCTACTCAGTCCAAAGTAACACTTGTCGTCTACTTTTTCAAAGTTGTAACTGTCAACAGTGACGTGTGTGCCAATACTCGTGCGTAATACTCGTTTTGTCCTCTTTTTGCGGCTCTTATTATCTCAGTGTTTATCAGAGGTTTTCCCCCTACATTTAGAGACTCTTGACTGCCCTAGGGGTAAATTTAGGGGCACCAAATATTTAGGGGCAATCTAAAGAGGAAATAAAATGCGCCAAGCGGATTCCTTAATCTTTTTAAACAGTTTTATATACATAAAACCATATCTACAAATTCAGCTACCAACGTCAACGCAAACCTATGTATATATATGTAAATATGTCATTATGTATTGGTACCAAATGACAAATAAGAACTGGAGTTAAATAAAAGTTCAAGTGAAATGAAAAATGTAATCCCTCTGAAATGTGTAATCGGTAAAAATGCACTATCTACAATTGACATTACAAAATAAATTTAAAAAAAGTCTAAATAAATAAACCTAGGGATACGAAAAGGAAATCGAGGGGAAAATGGCATGCTCTTGGGGGTAAACTACTGCAGTAACCTGACAATACTGTATTATCTTCTCTAACATCAGATTAAAGAAATCATGCGAAAGGGAGTCACCTTGTCTGAAACCTCGTTTGGTATCAAACGGCTCGGAGAGGTTCTTCCCAATTCTGACGGAGGTGGTGATATTGCTCAACGCAATTTTACGCAGCCGTATTACAGCCCGATTCTGTAAAAACTGACAGCGTTGCTTGTCAGTGCTGCCATGTCAGAGACGTTGTCAGTTGAAAGCTCCCCTGCTATTCTAGTTCGATGACTGAAAAGCTGAAAGCTCTTTAAACTCACCACGCAATGAAAGGCAAAACAGCTGACTGGTGAGTTAAGTCAAACAGATGGCAACTGAGAAGAAGTAAGTTTGTTTACATATTTTATGTAAAAAAATACTTAAAATGTGTTATTATTTTGATAGCGTGATAAGAACTTCTTTATTTTCTTTTCTTTTGACATAATATGTGTGCTACATATAAATGTATGTAGGTGCGTAAAGTTTGAACGGAGTTCCAAGCAGGCAAAAACAATCCACAGGAGCCGCGGCATATGCAATTGCTTTGGGAGGAGCTAGCACAAGGGCTGAATTCCTTAAATGATCCAATACGAACGGCAATCAAATGGAAAGAGGTTATATATACATACACTGCCGGAACAAACTATTGGCACAGCAAATTTTTCACAATATATGCAACAATTTTCATTCTAATATTTTTCTGCTAATTTCGTATAAAAGTAATGTTCATACTACAACAAAAAACATAAAAATATAATTCCTAAACTTTGTGCAAAACTCACGAAAATGCAGCAAATTTTCATGAAAACTTTCAACTTTTTAATCAGAGTTTTTAGAATTTTTTTGAGTATGCAGATTTGTAGCGCAATTTTCTTATAATAAAGTGCAAGTTTTAAGTAGCTAGGAATTACCGTTGATTTTTGGCAATTTGTTTTCACGCAGTCTCTTCCATACAAAATTTTTTTTTACTTTATATGGAAAAAATGCAAAACACCTTCAACAAAAAAAAAATTCTCAAAAATCAACACGATTTTTGACTAACTCCGAACTTGCATTTTCTTTACTAGAATTTAATGGGCTGCAGAATTGCATACTCAAAAATTTAAAAAAAAAATCTGATTAAAAAGTTGAAAATTTTGATGAAAATTTGCTGAATTTTCGCCAGTTTTGCACAAAGTTTAGGAATTTTATTTGTATGTTATTTGTTGTTAAATAAACCATTTTTTTTATACAAAATTGGCGGAAAAACATTGGAATAAAAATTGTTGCATTTTGGAGATACCCAGCCCTAGTGTATCACTCCATTTTTCCATTTGATAAATTTTTTCTTTTTTTTCCTGGGCTTTCATAGCCAATGCATAAATTAAAATTTCTTCCTCCATAACTTCACAATTTCAAAAATGAACACAATAAACCGCTGTCAGCACCTTTTCTAGAACTGACAAGACTGTCAGCAAAACAAGCTTTTGTTAGAGCGCTAGAATAGCGAACAATGACTAGCTGTCATGAAAGTGACTGTGGTGAACTTTTCAGTGATGCGGAATCGGGCTGTTAGTTTCGAGGGGAGCCCAAATTTAGACATCGCGGCATAAAGACAACTTCTTTTCGTGCTGTCGAAAGCAGCTTTGTAATCGAGAGAGAGGTGGTGTGTGTCGATCCTATTCTCGCGGGTCTTTTCTAAGATTTGGCGTATTGTGAATGCCTGGTCTATGGTGGATTTTCCAGGCCTAAAGCCACACTGATGAGGGTAAATCAGTTCGTTGACCGTGGGCTTCAGTCTTTCACACAACACGCACGATAAGACTTGTAACCTATGCTTAGAAGGCTGATCCCGCGATAGTTGGCGCGTATGGCGGCTTCTTGTGGATTGGGCAGAGCACACTTAAATTCCAGTCGTCGGGAATGCATTCGTCTGACCATATTCTGCTCTTCGCCGCCATACTTGAAAAACTCGGCCGGTAGGCTGTCAGCTTCAGCCGCTTTCTTGTTTTTCAGCCGCATAATCGCTATTGGTGCCTCGTCATAATAAGGCGGTGGGACATCGACTCCATCATCATCGACTGGGGGTTCGGGTTCGTCTTCTCCACTACTTTCAGTGCTACTGCCATTCAGTAGGGTTGGAAAGTGTTCCCTCCATAATTTAAGTACGTTCTGGACATGAGTCTCTAGGTCGGCATGGTTGTTCTTACAGGAGTCTTGAAACTTTCATTAAGTCGCCTATCTCTCTGATGAAATTTCGGGCGTTTTTCCTGACAGCCAGCATTTCAAGCTCTTTGCACTCACGTATTTCGACCTCTCTTTTCTTAGTGCGGCAAATACGTCTCGCTTCCCTCTACAGTTCCCTGTAACGGTCCCACATGGCTCGCGTTGCGCCCGATCGCAGCGTGGCCCGGTAGGTGGCATATTTTTTCTCTACACCTTCTTGACACTCCTCATCGTACCAGTTGTTCTTTCGGGTTCGCTGAAATCCGACTACGCGCACATTTTTTGCTGCGTGGTCCGAGTCGATGTTTGGCCCTCGGAGTGCACTTCCGTCTTAAACACTGGATGCATGCCTTCCGTCTATCACAACATGTTCGATTTGGTTTCTCGTTTTTCGATCTGGAGTCAGCCATGTAGATTCGTGGATATTTTTATGCTGGAACCTGCTACTACATATTACCATGTTTCGGGACCCGGCGAATTTTCCGACAGCAATGAAATGGCCAAGCAAGATTTTTATAACGTGCTGGGGGCAGAGCTCATATGTTCCCTCCAAGCGCTTATAGAAGAGGTTCTTGGACTCCTCGTCCTTCTCTTCTGTTGGAGCATGGGTGCAGATGAGCGAGATGTTGAAGAGTCTCGCTTTCATGCGGACTGTGGCTAGACGTTCGTCCACGGGGGTAAACGCCAGTACTCGGCGACGGAGTCTCTCTTCCACCATAAATCCAACACCGAATTTGCCCTTCTTTACGTGGCAACTGTAGTAGACTACGCAAGGCTCCACGCTTACCTTGCCTTAGCCAAGATAGTTTACTGATAATTTCGAACACTTAATGTAATTATGGGGAAATAAATCCAGCTTTTTTTGTTTTGAACTTGCGTTTAGCAGAACCCGTATTTAGTTGCAATTGGGAGAAAACCAAACTTTTTTTCAGATGGAAAATTTTGTATAGTGGTTCAAAGAAGTCATATATCAAAATTTTTGAAATAATTACTCGAACTGAGAATATTAGTTTTTACATTTTTTTCTCTGCAGGAAACATCTGCAGTTTGCAGTAGTCATCTTCTTATGCTTTAATTTCTTTAATAGTTCATTTTGCGTACAAGCAAACGAAAGTTAAAAGCTATAAGAGAGAAATAATCTTTACCGGCCAATCGCTGTTAAATTTCTTGTATATTAGCTGAGTTATTAACTGCTTAACAGGCTAACCTAATATTCGCGGCTTGCGTTTTGGTACGCATGCCGTCGAATTTGTTTTTTTGCGTCACCCGAAATTGACTTGCATGCGTTTGCATTTGATTTCATTGAGCGAAACGTCAAATCAAAATGTCACGCAGAACAAAAATTGGAAATTGAGTTAGCTTCATACGCACGCCGTTCAATTTCGGTTGATCTCATACAAGTTGCATGTGCATGAGAAATTTTTGACAATAAATTGGCGGCGTGCGTGAATATTAGGTTAGCCTGTAACGATTTTGGTGGGAATGGGATATAACCGATGAACAACGAAATTGGCGTTGACTTGAAGCCGCCGAGTCGAGAAAAATTTGTTTTTGTAGAATTTAGATTAAACGGCTCAATCTGAGTAAACAAGATACATAAATATTTCTTTGAAATTGATCTTAGAGTTTCACGCCAGATTTATGTAAGTGAGGAAAGTTAGTATTTAATACTCATCGAGTCAAATACTTTGTTACATAATGTTATAGGTACGTCAATATGTTCAGATTTATACACATATTCATAATTTGGGATATTGTATCGAATAAACATTTTAAATTGATTAAAATGCGATAAATCATAATCGCCGCCTGTCGACCAACTGTTGTTATTAAGCGCTGCTTGTTGTATGCAAAACAAAAACAGAAATAACAACACAAATTCATTCTCATCCCAATGCAACTTTTATTAGTTAATATTTTGTAGTTGTATGTATAGCGATGATATGTAAATACATACATATGGCCTCACTTGGTGTTGCTTGTTTTCGATGACACTAAAGCCAGCATTGGTTTCACGTGGTCGCCACCTCTCTCCTTTCGATAAAGCCATACATAAATTTATGAGCCACCAACATAATAAAGTGTTAAAAGAACGCGTTATTAATGTAAGTGATGCACTAAAGGTGCACATAGTGATCGTAAACTGTGTTCCAGCCCATATTGGCAGTTTGGCACTCATATATTTGGGAATTTCCGCCCACATTCATACATATGTACATTGTACACGCTTGTGTATGTTTTTTCATGTATCCAGCCCGACTAGAGTGTGGGGGGTCGGGGGTGTTTGCCCCCGGGTCCGAGTTTTCAAAGCAGCCCGGATTTTCCTAAAATTTAGTTGGAGGATAACAATTATAATATTTTGTTAAGTTGATAAATTTGAATTTTAAATCAAATAGTTACTATATTCTAATAAATGCGAAAGCGCATATTTAGGTACACATCAGGGAACTGCAATTATTCGTGTTTTTAAGTAATTGGTTGAATAATACGATGTTTCCATGATTCTTAATTCGCTCTCTAAGTAATTCGCTAAGTAATTCGTTAATTACCCTGTTTCCACGACACATTCGTAATTCGTTTGGCAGCTCTACTTCTTGTTCTTGTTGTTCGCATTTATTATTATTTTTGTGTATTGCAAATATCGAAGATGGAGAAAAAATGTAAGTTATCAACAAATATTTTAGTTTATTTAGGCAGTATTTAATTAGCTACTTTTCCAGCATCTAGAAAAAGTGCCAGCAAATGGGACCAGGCCAGTGAAAGTGCGGTGATAGAGCTATGGGGAGAGAAAATGCAGGAGTTGCGTGGCTGTACGAAAAACGGCCACATCCTTCTGGAAATGGTATAGGAATTGGAGAAGCACGGGTATAAGTACACGGTGAAGGAACTGAAGACGAAAATGCATAACTTGAGTGCACGGTACCGGTAAGAAGTTATTATTTGCACAAAATAAGGTTAGGTTAAGGTTAAGGTTTAGTTATTTATACAATGCTTTGCGTTGTTGTTTCCAAACGCCTAACCCGAATCCGAAAACTTTAACACACACTTATGGTAAAAGGATTGAACTTTAATTAACATTTTTATACCTTTCATGAGCATGAAATGGTATTATAACTTTGGTCCGATGTTTGTAAGTACCAGAACAAAAAGAGATAGACCCATTAAAATGTATACTTATATGATCAGAACGTCGAGCTGAGTTGATTTAGCCATGTCCGTCTGTCCGTCTGTCCGTCTGTCTGTATGCAATCTAGTCTCTCAGTTTTCGAGATATCCGGATCAAATTTGGTAGGTGGGTGTATTTTTATAATGGTTTAATCATTTGTCGGAACCGGAAGAATCGGACCACTATAACATATAGCTCCCATACAACTGATTGTTCAGATATGAGATTTTTCGTTATAACTTCTGCATTTATGCAGCTACGAACATGAAATTTTGCAGTACTTGCACCCATTATCAACAGAATACTTACAGTGAAAATTACAAAGATCGGGTCACTATAATCAATAGCTCCCATACAACTGATTGTTCAGATATAAAATTTTTCGTTATAACTCCTCCATTTATATAGCTAGGAACATGAAATTTCGCACTGTTTTCAATAATTATTAACAGAAAACTTACGGTGAAAATTAAAAAGATCGGGTAACTATAACCTATAGCTCCCATACAACTGATTGTTCAGATATGAGATTTTTCGTTATAATTCATCCATTTATGTAGCTAGGACCATGAAATTTCGCGCTGTTTTCACTCATTATCAACAGAAGACTTACAGTGAAAATAACAAAGATCGGGTCACTATAACCTGTAGCCCCCATACAACTGATTGTTCAGATATGAGGTCTTTTATCATAACTCCTCCATTTATGCAGCTAGGAACATGAAATTTCGCACCATTTTTGCTCATTATCAACGGAATACTTACAGTGAAAATAACAAGGATCGGGTGACTATAACATATATGTATCTTCCATACATCTGATTGTTCAGATATGGGATTTTACTGTAAAACTCCTTTATTTGAACAGCTAAAACCGATAAATTTCGTAAGATATTTTATAAATAATAATACAAAGTCTACTGAGAAAATCGTCAAAATCTATTCTGTATAAGCTTTATCTCCTATACCACTGATTGTTCAGATACCAGTTTTTGCGATATATCTTCTTTATGTAGGAAACTAAACCCAATAAATTGTGTTACCGGTTTACATACCGATCACATAGCAGTGAAAATCACTTAGATTGGTGCCATATAGAGTATATCTTCCATACCTCTGATTGTTTACATGCGATTTTTTATATAAGTATGTAACTCCTCTATCGATGTATGCAGATGTATTCAAAAGCAGTAATCTGTCAAAGTAAAATTTGCAGATGTTCATGAAAGGTATGAAGCCTTCGGCATAGCCGAAGACAGCGCTGCTCTTACTTGTTATTAATAAATTCGGTTTGAAATATAGACTTTTTTAAAATATCGGTGTGGGTTGTGCGCAAAAATACTGTGGAAGGCGTAGCCGGAGTTGGACTGATTAATTTATTTTTTCTAAACGCAGCCTCAGGCCGCCGATGTGGAAAGGTATCTCAAAGTTTGGGCTGTGCTCTTTCTAATGGGTGGGGTTTTAGGTGCCAAATAACCTCGACCTCCGCTCCACGCCACAAAATCATTGCACAAATAACTAAGCATTTTCTCTAAACTAATACTAACACACATCTCGTCATTTGAAATGCAAAGCTCCAGGTTATGGTGTACTTTTTATAGCACTGTTTATTGCAACCCCTTTTATTCACCAAACAACGTTATAATGTAACATCGCTTTAAACAACTGTCTTTAATAATTTCCACACATTATTTTCCACAGAAAGGAGAAACAAGAGATTGGACCCTCGGGTGGCTCACACTCGGCTTGGGATCTTTATGCAGACATGCACGCCTTATTGGCGCCTTATAAGAGTTTCAACCCGGATGGTCTAGTATTCGTCAGTATAAATCGTAAGTATATGAATTGTTTAATTAACGATTTGCTAAAAATATTCCATTTCCTCGTGGAGCCCAAATTAGCCCGGTCAAGTCACGGTATTCAAGGTTGCAATAATTTGCATAAAGCTGAAAATCGGTATGTGGTTTCCGCGGTATATCTTGCCACATTTATAGTAATCAAAGAATACATCAGAGGATTTAATGTTGTGCGTGGGAAATATTCGGTTATTTGTACAATGATGTTTTGGTGGGGAGTGGAGGGAGAAGGGGTGTGTCACCTAAAACTACACTCATTAAAAAGAGCATAGTATAAAATTTAAGAAAAGCCATCCTTCTTCTCCCTGCCTCTTCCACAGGCACTCGAGGGGCCATTGCAAAATGGGGTGAAATTAGCATTTTCGCAAAGAAAAATTAAACTCGTTTTAGGCCATCAGCAGTATTTTTTGCACAAAACTCCTTTCCGCGTTGATGGCCTTCGGTCGCGCTAGAAAAAATAACCTCATCACCCCGGTTACGCCATCCACAGTATTTTTGCGCGAAATCCACCTCCAAATTTCAGTGCATATTTCAAACCGAAATCTTTGTTTTAAATTAAAGCTTAATCCTTTGGCAAGAACTTTTTTATGGGCTTTCTGAGGAACGCATGTACCGCATAAAAAAAGACCTAAGTGTACATAGTTTCGTGCTTATATTTATGTATATTTATTTTCAACTGAGATAGGGAATTTTTGACCCGAATTCTAAGAAAGGGCGTTCTTCAATAAAATTCTGAATAATACAAATATTTTTTTTTTAAAGACATGAATTCGAACATTGTATCGCAACCATCATCAATCACGACTTCATCGCTGCCATCACCGTCAATGTCTATAGCTTCACCGCTGCCGTCACCGTATACACCTGTCACTTCACCGCTGCCATCACCGTCTATGCCTACGGCATCACCAATGACACCACAATCGTTCGTCGCTACTCCAGGAATTACAGAAGAATTGTCATCACCGGCACCGCCGTCGTCCGCTGCAGTAAGAAAGAAAGAGGGATTAGGTATTTATTTTAAAAGATTTGAAAAAACAATTGAGGTAATCCAAGACGACATTAAAAGTACTTCGGAAAGGTTTATATCCATTGAGGAAGAAAAAAAAGAAATTTTGAAATCATATGTAGAAAAAGAAGCCGAAGTGCAAAATGCACTAATAGATTTTTTAAAAAGACAGTAAGTCCTTTAAGAAAACCGTCTAATTAAGGACATGTATTTACGGTGGCTCAAAGCCAAATACTACATCCCAAAACATTTACAATACAGTTATATGAAAAATTATAGGGACCCGACATTATGACCACTTTTGACTCAATCAAAAGAAAAATAGTCAAAAGTGATGAAAATGTCGTGTCCCTATTATTTTTCATATAACTATATTTTGTATTTGATCTCAATGAATTATTTACTAGATAGTTTATGGAATATTTTTTTTTTTGTTTATGTGCACATTTGTCTGCCAAAAAATATTAAAGGTGTGATCTCAATGAATTAATTGCTATGTAATTTAAGGAATACTACTTTTGGTTTTTTTAAATGTATATGAATTTTTTTTATAAATAAAAGTTTTGATAATAAAACTTACACAAAAAAGTAGCAATTGCGTTCCTTATTCCTTCTGGGTTATTGCTTAGCTCCGTTAGTGACGCAATGTGCTGAGGGTATGTGCGGTTTGCTTCTGCAGTTTGTAAAGCTTGCATCCAATTTTCATTTATCGCGTCATTATTTTCATTTAGGAAATTGTGAAGAACGCAACACGACCAAATTATAGCGCTAGCATTTTTAAATGAATTGTCAATGCCATTTCCAATGCGCCTGGAGCGTGCTTTGAGGTGCCCAAATGCATTTTCCACTACTCTACGGGACTTGAATAGTGCATAGTTGAAGTGCTTTTGTTGGCGGCTTTGCGAAACGTAGAAAGGATATGGCTTCATAAGTTTGTCACTTAAACGAAATGCGGAGTCACCAATAATAAAAACTGGCGCATCCACACCTGAAATATTTTTCTTTAAGTCGCTCAGAAGATTACATTGATTCAAGTATTGGTTTAAAAAAGAGGATTGGAAAATTCGCGAATCGTTGCGACGTCCTGGGTTACCGGAGCTCACGTAAATAAAACGACATCTGGAAATAACTATGAAATTTAAAACTTAACCATTAACATCCAGGGTTGGCACTTAACGAAACCGACTGCGTAACAAAAGACCAGAAAAATCGTGTTAAAAAATAAAAATTCGTAGCAAAAGATAAAAATTTGTTATTATTTTAAATGCATATGCATATTTAATGTTTTTACTACGATCGTAGCAAAGTGCCAACGCTGTTACCATCTTAAAGTGCCACTACCTGGCGTCCACTAATGCTAACAGCACGGTTGAATACCATCCCTTGTAATTGAAATAGTCTGTAGCATCTTCCTTAGGTGGGTGGATTTCAATGTGACAACCATCTGTAAAAATGAAGCGCAATGTTTTTACAGGCAATATAATGATAGCAGCAGTTTAAGAATAGTTGGCTATGTAGGCTACTAACATAACATAATAAAAACATTGGGGAAATCCAAGTGCTTCGAACTCTTGCACTAAACCTTCAATTTTTTGCGTAGTCAATGGGAAGTTATTTAAATATATTGGCGCCATAACTCTCCAAACTTCAGAACAAAAGTTCCACAAGATTTTACAAACGATTGCTTTCCCCATGCCGAACATGTTTGCAATTGTTCTATACTCTGCTGATGACCCAATCGCATATAGGGCTATGGCAATCCGTTTCTCCAAAGGTATGGCTTCACGCATGTTTGTATCCTTTTTTCGTAGGTCTGGTAGAAGCTCACATAATTTATAGAAGAGACTTCGACTCATCCTAAAGTTGTTCTTAAAAAGCGTTTAATCTCCCCTCTGACAGTCTATCTCAAAGAAAGATTGCGTTCGCTCCTAAAAAATTCAATATGTACATACACACATCCATATGCAGACTCATAAAAACTTTCGGAATTACAGTGAACCAAATATAAGCTAGGACCTATGGAAGTTTGCGGAATGAACTAAGAAACATGGAATCTTTTAACAACATCACAATCGCAAATAACAATCTCAAAACTTTGGAGGGTTATTTACATAGCGCTTGGCGTTGTGGTTGTTGTAACAGCATACAAATTCTCCAAAGAGTTTTTAAGGAGTGTTGCTGGGGTGACAGTCCTTGGGAGGATATAAATCTGGGTCGCACAGTGCTGTATGAGCGGGCAAAAATCAAAAAAATTGTTGTCACGTATGTCAACGTGTTTGGTATCGTTGGAAAGGAAATTTATCCTAGATTAAGGATCTTAGTTTTTGTTTTTATATCATAAGGTTCTCACAAAAACCTCTTAAAGTTGTGTGTTTTTTATATATTTTTTCTTTTATGAAAATGCCTTTAGCTGGAGTCTTTAAAAAAAAAATTGCTAAAAATACAATTTATCATACTTTATCTTAAGACACAATTTTTCTAATTAGAAAATCTGTAAGGAAACCACTCTATAGAGCTTTTTAAAAAATATTGAGTTTCCTGGCTGGAATGGCCTATTTGCTACACCCTAAAATTTGTTGCAGAAAATTTAAAAAATTCCTAAGTTTACAAAGGGATAAAAAAAAAAATATGTAAAAGTATGTTTTTTTTTATTCTTTTATTTGAAAGAAGGGGCATTTTTCTTTGAAATAAAAAAAAAGTCTGCAGACTCATTGCGCTTTTCGAAGAAAATCGTTTTTTTTAAGGTTATAAAATAAACTTTTGCAAAAAAAAAATTTCACTGATTACAGTTACCACAGTATTTTCCATTACTTAAATGCCAAAACATTCTTTAAAAATAGTAAAATTTATTACTGTAGACACACGCGGTATTGTTCTGTGCTGTGTAGTGAAGCGTAAAATAGTGAAAAAACTAATATTAATATGAATTCAATTATAAAAAACTCAATTTTAGCTGATATCTGGATTTCTACTCGTCCATCAGATAGAGTTTCTGCATTATCTGCATTTTTTGAAGACAAATTAATACACGCTAAATGTGACAAAGCACTTTTGAATCAAAAATAAAACTTTTTAATAGTGAGATGAAAAATAAGTGGAATTATAGTGACCGCAAAAGAAGCGCTTTTGAAAAAACATATTCTAAATGGCTAAATTGGACATTCCTTTCCCTTCCGGATTCCAATGGAAATAAGGATAAATGTGCTGAACGGGGAAGACCTTCTAAAGAAGAATTTTGCGAAGCTTCACTGAGAACAAAAAATCGAAGGGTAAAGCATTTGTTGAAAAACTATTCCATCGAAGAGCTCGATAGAAGAGCTAGTATAGATTACACTTATAGAAGAGCTAGTATAGATTACACTTTTTCTGACTAGTATGATTTCAACCCGAAATTCATGAATGAATTCATGTATGAATACTCCACAAAATTCATGTATGAATACACCACAATTCATGTATGAATACACCACAAAATATATAGTCAATGAACTAGTGTGTTTGCTGAGTAGTTTGGAATTTGACTGCATGATGACTTTAATTTTTCAATAAACGGCGTTAGATAAAACAAATAATTTTTGATTCAGTATTTTGCAACAACTCTTGTTCGTGCGAAGTAACTAATAAAAAGGAAAACAAAATTATATTTGTCTTTTGAGTATTTAATGTCGTCTTAAATGAATCAAATTTTTTAAGCGTGTGACATCCACACCAAAAGATATAATCAATTTAAAAAA
Source organism: Rhagoletis pomonella (assembly GCF_013731165.1). NCBI lineage: Eukaryota > Metazoa > Arthropoda > Insecta > Diptera > Tephritidae > Rhagoletis > Rhagoletis pomonella. Next base: position 51,316,643 of record NW_023458557.1, read on the forward strand.
ACATTTTGTAGTCAAAAAGGACCAAAATGAAAGTAGCTGCCATTCCTAGAGGGTTTGCGTAAGAGAGATATAGGGAATCTTATTTGCCATGAATTAAGCCATAGAATGAAGCCTTGAAGTCTTTAATATTATTAGGAAAACGCCCTGTATAAATAATAAAATAACTACTGAGTATTGGAACTACTTCTGAATATCAAATTTTGCAGTTTCAATCTCAGTTTCCATGAAAAATGTAAGAGCTAGGTAAAAAAAAAATTGATTTTTGAAATCTCCGTACTCTAATCCACCAAAAAACGAATTTTTACTCAAATCCGTCCATTATTCTATTTTTGCCCACTTTTTATATGGAGACACAGCACTGTGGGTCGTTCCGGTTGCATATACCGGCGTCCTTTTGTTCGGATTGGGTAGAATCGGCCTTTTCTGGTTAATGTGAACATCATGGTGTGATTTATAATGATAACAAGAGGAACGCGTTCTTTACTCTATATTGATGGAAACATTACAACATATCTAGTACATATAACCAAGGCTACGCCATCCAAAGTATTTTTGCGCATAACCTGCTTCGAAATTTACAAAAAGTGCATATTTCAATCCGAATTTGTTAATAAACTAGTGCTCGGAAATTAAAGCTGAATCATTTGGCTAAATCACTGTAAAACTTCTATAGACCCAGATACGTTTGGCTCACTGTATATTTAATTATCGCCAAACACTTACTTTTTTCCAACAACTGAGTCTTCTTTCGGTTGCAAGTGAATGCGACATTGCATTTGAAAGATGCAGTGCCTCCAAAAGAACCAGATGCTTTTTCTTGAGATGCAGCATTACTGCAGAGGATATATTGATTTCTCCACTTATTCTTGTTGTAGCCAACAACCTCCTCGACATTATCACTTTTTTCGCAATTTCACTTTTTACTTCCATTTTAATTATTAATAGTTCGCGTTTTTTCCCGGTAAAAATTCGACATTCTTTATTTTGTTTTGACCAGTTTTGGCTGTCAAATGTCGATAAATTTCCGATAAATATTAGAGAAGGCACCGATTCGTTTGTCATTCGCAAGGTAATTCGATCTGAATTACCTACAAATGAGGTAATTCGCTCACAAAATTTTGTATGGCGAATTACATAATTCGGAAGGTAATTGGCAAGGCGAATGACGAATGGGAGAGCGAATTACGAATAAGAGAGCGAATTACGAAGCGTGGAAACATCGTATAACACAAGAAATAGTATTAGTGGATATTATTCATTGCAGAATATTCACACATATGCACTAACACTATTTTACGCTTGGCACACAAAGCGAGAGCATGTACAATGACTAAGGGCCGTTTGCACCATGTCTAGTTAACGCTAACTGGAGGTACATCCTTCAGTTAAGCACGTTAACTGCTTTATCGATCACATGTTATATGATGGGTGTCGATAACGTCGATAAAGATGTTTAACTGGGAGTTAGAATTAACTAGACATGGTGCAAACGGCCCTAAGTTCTCTGTTGATATGAATTGGTGTAGTGCTCAATTCTCTCATTGAGCCATTAAACAAATTAGTTATACCGAAATGAGTAGGAGCACTAAGAAGCACCAATAGTTCAGTGGAGTGATTTTAGTGAATTTAGTGATTTTCGTCATTTATAGCAACAAAACATGTACAAACGACGAGAAAGCGACAGCATATGAAAGCACACTAACACACTCTCACTTTTAGCTCACACTTGTTTATGGTGGCGCCCGCATGTCGCACAGTGTTGGGAAATGAAATTGATCCTTCAGTACGAAATCTATACAAAAATTGTACTTTTCGACTGTACATTGCATCGACTTTTTAATTTGCTCATATATTTTCTTAGTACATGCATACATAGATTCACTTCAAGATCAATGATTTGATGGTATTCATGGGAAAGTTTATGTAGGTACATTTTACACTTTGAACGTAAATGTGTATGCACATACTTTAAGGTACACTACTTAACAAACAAATTTTCAATCAAGTCAATGATCTTCAGTAGTTACTGATTTATTTCGAATTTCGCCCATTTTCAATAGGGCAACCTATGTACCAAATTTCGTTGAGATATCTCAGTTTGTGCTCTAGTTATCGTGTACACGGACAGACGGACAGACGGACGGACAGACAGACATGGCTTAGTCGACTTCTCTTTGTGCACAAGTGCGCTCGGGTATAACAATTCTCCCTTTACATGAAGTTTTTATATAAAAAAAAATCATACTCCACACACCACGAAAATAAAAGTAAGATTACCTAGTATTTTTCAAAAGCACTGCAACAAATTTTTCGTTGGGGAGGAGGGGCCTCGCTCATATTTAGTACCGGGCCGGATTTTCTCTCTACGTTTGTATTACTTTCAATTATTTTATTACTTTGTACTTACGTCGAATCTTATAAAACCTTAAACAAACTGAGTTTTTAAAAATATTTACCACCCCTATTCTGCAACTCTTTCGTATTCGGATTTTGCTACGAATCGTAGAAATAGTATGCTGCAATCCGAATCGTATTTTCGAACTTTCGAAATTCGTAACAATGGCATGCCTAAAAACGAACGAGTAAGCTTTTTTACGTAATTTTGTACGAAAACAATTCTGTGTCGGAGGCGAAATAAAAGATGTAAATCAATGTCTATTTGCAAGAAATATTGGTGGTGTTCATTTAAACAGATAAATTTGCCTTTCGCATATACATATATTTTTATACACTGCTTCACCTAAACGAGCAAAAAGGAATCTTTGTTGCCCCTTATCGCGAAACTTGGGTCCGGTTTAGTTATTTGTACAATGATTTTCGGTTGTTGTTCCCAAACACATAACCCGAATCCAAAAACTTTAACAGAAAAGAACAACACAGAAAGGATAATTCTACTTAGTAAGGGTTATAATCCCTAAGCGCGGCCGAAGGCAGAAGCAAGCGCAACAGGTGGTGGACCTAACAAAGTGCATGTTTTCAATGGCTTGGAAGAAGCTGTTATTGCATTAACTGGATTGAGAACCAGAGCTTCAGGCATAGGAGGAGTTCTGGCTTGTGGTTCAACAATTCAATCAGAAGCTAACATAGATAGTAGCGTAGCTACGAACTAAGAATTAGGAAAATTCGGGTTCTAGAATAAGGGGGTACGAGATTTAAATAATTTTTAAGCAAAAAACAAAATCGACTTCAATTCTCATATAAAAATTTAAGATTACCGTTAATTTTTTCGTGATCCAATGATCGGATCTAAACCAAATTAGTATGGGACCACCCCTTAGGTATATTGACATTATTTCTCTTTCAATCATTAAATTTGTTTAGCTTCACGGCGGCCCGCGTCAGCGCGCCACACCGCGCGCGCCGCTCTCGCGCTCGCGCCCCGCGTACCCCGCGCGACCGGCGCGCACACCACGTCACGCTACGCCGCGGCCCCCCTTCCCCGTCTCCCGCCGTGCTGTATCGCAGGTAGATTTATTTTTTGTATACGTTGAAATAAAATTTTTATATATCATAACATCGAGGGCTTATATTCAATAGTAACCTCTTTCACAAAGATGATATTGTGATATAAAAATCCACCCAAGATTTAATTGTCATCAGTGATATTAATGCTACCTTATATAACGACAGGTAATAAGTCCCAGATGGTTTCTAAAATCACAAATTAGTTTTTGTGCAAATATAGTGCAAGATAGAGGGTATTAATGAATTGAAGCCCTCGATATTTCACATTTTTATATTTGTAAGTTATTGGATGCCAACTTGGCTCAAACCGTGCCATTTTTCCCTATTTTACTTCAAATGGCACTTAATTTTTCGATTTGGCACAAAGTGCCAAAATGGCACTTTTGTAAAAAAAATTACATTCAATACATTTTTGTGAAATACTTTGCGTGCACTTCTTTTTCTCAACTAAAATTTTCTAATTTATAAAGGTTATTCAACTGGTTTATCTTATTTTATCATTGAACTTTTGTTTGGAAAATGTAGCTTTATTTTATTGCAAAATGTGAATGATTAAAAGGAATGACACCTTTTATGGCACTTTTATTTTTCTATTTGGCACATTTTGGCACTTTTTTATCCTCAATATGGCACCTCATAACTAAGGATAGTTGGCAGCCCTGATTGGAAGATTTCTGCTGTGTTTTGGGGCAACAACTTGTCTGCAGTAAAAAAGCATATAATTTGTGTTTCAAAAGTGTGTGAAAACCAATCAATTAACTTATATGATCTCGGTTCCGATATTAAATAATCAATAATTGTTTATACCCGCATTTTGGCACATTGGCTCGTTGAATGTACCATCTAATAAATAGTGTCGTCATTCTCCTTAGCGGCTTTTAAATGATGTCGTCACAAATTGCTGGCGGAGACGTGAATGCAGTGTAAGAAAATTGTATTTCTATAATTGTTTCCTTATAGAAAGGTTGGTTTCTTTTCCACCTTAGACATTCCGAATTCGTTCAAAATATGCTTATTTAAAACACAGAATTCTTTCAGTGTTCCTCCGGGGTTTTTGGACATGGACTGTTTCTTCAATTTAATAGTGTTCGCTTTATTTTTGTGGAAACGAAACATGTTTTGCAAGTTATGGATCATTTCTACACTCTTTCTTCAAACATTTCTCGTATTCCAGCTGTGCGCAGGCGTTTAGTTTTTCGCATCGTGTTTTTACATATTCGTAATTTAAATTGTTTTAATAAAATCAATTGGTAGTAGTTCATGATTGTGTGTGGATTAATATCACAACACTGAGGATTTGGCAATAACCTTTTTCATCTATTAAAAAAAACACTTACGGGGCAATGTTTATTGTAAGAACAACATTTTTTTCTATGAATCGACAGACTTTAAGCATTGTTGACGCTATTTCCATTTGAATGAGGAAATAGCGTCAATGACTTTATTTCCAAGATTTTGTTGACTTTATTTCGCTTTTGAAAAGGTAACCCTGGTGCGAAATAAAGTCAATTCACCTTATTTCCATTGACCTTATTACCTGTCACCAAAACCAAATGGGCGAAGACTTTGGCTTAAACCTTACCGAAACGCGTCGTGATATATTTCTTTATTTATAATGAAAGCATTGTACACATAAGTAGCAGTATGATTAGTATACATTAAAAATATGAAAAAATGGAAATCCAAATAATAATTGCTTGGTTAATAGCGTAATATAAACATCGCAATACAAGATTTTATTGATAAGTCCCATCAGCTTTCATATTAGCAGCTAAACTGACCCTGGCAGAAAAATTGTTAATTTTTAAAGCTCATCTACATAGAACTTTCGCGTTGCGTTCGCTTTTGCCTCATTTTGACAGCAGCGCGGGGTTTGGCCACTAATTAGGGTTTACACCGGACAATGTTATCAAGACAATTATGTCAAAATGATATGTTTGTTGTAAACACGGCGAATTCATATTACAACAAACACATAATTTTGACACAATTGTCTTGACAATATTGTCCGGTGTAAACCCTAAGTACGTTATAACATACTAACGGCAGATAAATTAATATTTGATCACTCTATGGGCAAATCTAAAAAACAGGTAACCTTTGTGTATTTAGTTTTATTTTCATTGCAGTAAACTATATAAAGCTGGTTGCTTTTGGATATAATTCACGGACGTATACTTGAAGCCTTGAATCAATTTGTTGCATAACTAAACATATAAACAAGTGAATTTTTTGTGTAATTTTTAAAAGGTGCAAAATTAATTATGTTATAACTTTTGAAGCATACCATAATTGCTTTGAAATTTTATGAGCAATTAGAACTTATGTGTACACTTAATTTGTAGGTAACTTAAGTGTGCCCTAAAAATTAACTAAACGGCAAGTAACTCAAAGTTTGAAGTTCTACTTTTCACAATATTCAAAATTTTCGGTGTATGATGCCGTGCAATAAAGCCATAGGAAATAACGCCATATGGCTTTATTTCAATTCACATGGAGAAACAGAGCCATATGGCTTCATTTCCATGGAGAAATTGAAACAAAGCCATAAGCCAAAATTTTACATATGAGAAATAAAGCCATACGATCTAATATAAATTTAAGTGTGTATACACAGAGACAAATATGACACATATAAACAAGAGGAATGTCTTTATGAAACGTTTCTGTGCTAAGGGGTGAAATAGACGAAAAAAACGAAGAAACTTCCATATAGATTTCGTCTTAATTTCACGTGTAAATTCTTCTTGATTTTATTTGTAATAAAATAGACAATGAATTGAAGGTTGTATTTTTCCATGTTTTCTCAATAGATGCTGTAGCCTAACGGGTGCGACTACGACTGCCGACTTTTTGGACGTGGGTTCAAATCCTGTGGAACTAACTTAGTTTCTTATTTTTTTTTTTATCTTTTTTATTATTTTTTTTTTATTATTATTATTTTTTATTTTATATACATACAGGGTGTCCCAGAACTCAACGTCAAGCCGAAACGGGGTGACAGGATTGATTGTAACCATCATGAGGAAAATCAGAAAAAAAATCTATCCGATGCAGTTTGAAAATTATGATCATTTAAGAAAAACCTAGAAATTTGGTCAAACTATAACAATTTTTCGGTTATTGTGGTTAATTTTTATTATTTTTGCTCATTTAAACTTTAGAACCTTAACCCTAAAAACATTTCTAGAACCTAAGTCAAAAATAATGACACAATTGTCCCAAGTTTTCTAGAATTAAGACTATTTGTTAAACTATGAATTTAAAATTTTTATAATTTGTCGACTTTGAAAGGCCCTCCTTTAAAAAAAATGTACTAAAGTGCCTTGGCAGGTGCCAATAAAAGTTTGCGCCTTTAATCAGGATTGTAAAATGGTACAATACTTGTTAGTTTCATACCTAAAAAAACGAGTAAACAAATAAAAACCCCATGTTACCCGAATTTTGCTAACCCATTTTACTCAGTTCAAATGTTTTTTATTCGAACAAGCTCTTGGTAGGTTCTTAATGCATTTCGGCTCTTTGTAAAATACGATGTGCTGTGCTTTTGGGTATTCCCGTTCTTTCTTCAATTCCACGAACGGAAATACTTGGGTCATCTCCGACCTCTTGCAACACTTCTTCCTCGTAAGGAAAGCAAGCTCTACCTCCAGCCCGTATTTGGTTCGGGAAATGGCCGCCCTCTGTGAGTGAACGGTGCACATTAACAAACACGAGGTGATCCGGATAGCGCTCTAAATTTGGATATCTTTCCCGATAAAGTCTAGCGGCGGCACTTGCCTTGCATCTGCATTCTCCATAAATGAGGTGCATGTTCGCATATTCTTGTGAAGTGTAGCGCGTAGGCATGGTAGATGGCAAGGATGCCAACACAAAAGTCCAATTCCAAAAGAGAGAAGCCAAAGTTGCCGGTATATAATCAACAAGTCCAATTCACAAAAATCCAAGTCCAAAAAGCCAAAGTTGTCAGTACTAAATCAACACAAGCGAATACGGAAAGGTGCGCTGTAGACGAAAGAGCGAAACGTACTAACTGCAGTGTTGCCGTTACAGCGTCAGACTGGTAGCGTAGCCATTTGCTTGGTATGGCGACTGTATCTGTTTCATTCGCACGCGTTTAAACGACGCATCTCCGTCTCACTGCGTGGCGTCACTATCTGTCTCGCTCGCTCATGGCAAACATGTCCACTATCCATCTCTCTCATCATTTTGCCGTAAAATTAAGAACCTACCAAGAGCTTGTGCGAATAAAAAACATTTGAACTGAGTAAAAAGGGGTTAGCAAAAATCGGGTTACTTGAGCTTTTTATTTTTTTACTCGTTTTTTTTTTAGTATGAAACTAACAAGTATTGTACCATTTTACAAACCTGATTAAATGCGCGAACTTTTATTGGCACTTGCCAAGGCACTTTAGTACATTTTTTTATAGGAGGGCTTTTCAAAGTCGACAAATTATAAAAATTTTAAATTCATAGTTTAACAAATAGTCTTAATTCTAGAAAACTTGGGGCAATTGTGTCATTATTTTTGACTTAGGTTCTAGAAATGTTTTTAGGGTTGAGGTTCCAAAGTATAAATGAACAAAAATAATAAAAATTAACCACAATAACCGAAAAATGGTTACAGTTTGACCAAATTTCTAGGTTTTTCTTAAATGCCCATAATTTTCAAACTGCATGGGATAGATTTTTTTCTGATTTTTCTCATAATCGTTACAATCAATCCTGTCACCCCGTTGAGTTCTGGGACACCCTGTATATGTATGTATGTATATTATTTTTTTTATCTCAATTTTGTGTTTACGTTCTCGCTGCTAATACTTACTGGAAATGTTTAACAAACCAATGTAATAGTGCTTCATGAAAATTACTTCTTAATTGTATGTGATGTATTCTTGGATTTATTGAAAAGTTTTCTTCTTACTTTCATAAGATGTATTCTTGAATTTGTTGAAAAGTTTTCTTCTTACTTTCATGCGATGACTTCTTGAATTTATATTAAATTCATATGAATCAATAGAACTCCCTCGGCAAGATGACCACCGTAGCCGGGTAGGTAGAGCTGTAAACTGCCATTCAGAAGGTCACGGGTTCGAGGACAGATCGGCGTGGACCTTTTTTAATTTCTATTTTAAAAAATTTAATTAGACAACCTTATAAAAACCAAAAGATTTCTTTTTGGTTTTATTAAAAATATTTGCCCTCTGGAAGCAAGAGGAATATCTTCTTAACAAAAAACCGTAGAGATATCTTATTAGTTTTGTTCCATTTTATAAGGTGCTTTTTTCTCTGTGTTAAATTGCTAATAACAAATCCGAAAAGTTCGCAACATTGCAGACGCCATATAAGAAAACTGAATTATTACGAAATATAAATAAAGTGGCCTCACTTTCCGCCATTTTGCATTTTCTCGTTTCAGTTCGGGAACTTGTTTTTTAATAACAAAATTAACAATCTTTTGTTGTAAAATTTATGTACTTTTGAAAAAGTGTTTCAAATAATTTTACTACATAGTGTTTCAAAAGAGAATATTGGTGATTTAGTGAATTTCCAATTACTCATAACATCAACATTTCAAAAAAGTATTTTTTTAAATAAATTTTGCCAGGTTAACAATATAAAACCCCCACCATGGAATTGTTAATGCAGGGTAGGGTTGCCAACATTTTCTAAGAAATGTATAGTACTTTTTCAAAAAAATCTGAAAAAATATAGTACACTTCAAATATATGTATATAGTATTTTTTTTGAGAAAAAGAGAAAATGATTTTTAAGTGTACATCTTTTCTGTGTTATGCATTTCCTCTACAAAAAAAAAACATATTTCTGTGAAAGTACCATATGCTTTATCGCTATCAATATTTAAATTAATATAAATCAAAAGTTCATTTTTTATTACTGAGATATTCGCTTTATTTCTCCCATCTCACCATTTCAAAATCTTAAAAAAACTCTTTCTGTGAATGAAGTTGCAGGAATAGAGAGCATAAGCGAAATAATTTTAAGTAAATTTGGTAAATCTTTCTAAGTATTTTAAAATTGTTGCCATTTTTGATCTGTGAACCCATTGTTTTAAAGTATATTTATTTTAATATTGATATTTCAGTATAAATGTCATCCATTTTAAAATATTTCTTTTTTACAAATGATTGAAATATATTTATATTTATAATTGAAGAAATATAGAGTTTTTGCATGCTATATTTTTTTCCAACAGTACTATACGCAGACCCAAAAAATAGTACAATACTAGTTATAGGGCATATTGGAAAAAACGGTTGCCCCAAATGCTGTGAAAAGGGAACATACAAAGAGAGAAATATTTTGGTAATTTATATGGCGACGAACCAGTTAGTTTTAATATTCATGGTCTGCTTCACTTGTCTGATTCGGTAAAAAAACTCGGTCCATTGGATTCTTATTCGGCATATCGATTTGAAAATTATATGCAATTAAAAAAAAAATTATTAAAAGCCCAAGCAACATTCTTCAGCAATTGTCTTTGAAACTTAAAGAAAGGCAGGGGAATGAATCAAGTTGCAATAATTTTGGTTCCTTTAGTATCAGTGATAAAAAAGATAAAGATAGTTATTGTTTTTGTGAGAAAATTGGGCCTATTTAAGTAGTAAATGCCATAAAATCAACGGAATCGGATATAATTATTTTTAAAGCTTTTCAAAAAACCGAAAACTATTTTACTGAACCTCTTCATTCATCCACGAGTTTGGGCATAGTTGTAGCAAGTGCTTTGGCCATTGAAACAGTTGAAATTGCCTTCAAAGATATAAGATATAAATATTTTTGTTTTCCATTTGATGGTTTCTGTTAATACCCCTGCTGCACCATTTGTTTCACGTTTTTTTAACTTTGACACATATTCGTAAATAACAAATTAGCGATAATTATGGTTTAAGTAATTGCAAATAAAATTAATATTATTGCACATGAATTCTAGCAACTCAATTTTGGACGAGTCATTCGGTGATGAGACCCAATTAAATGGTAAGTGAAATGCCTTAAAAGAGTATGTATATATATATAATTTAATTATTCTCACTTTTCAGCAAACCAGCCTGCAATTGCCAGGCGATGCTTTGATGAAACAACTTACGACGGAGTGATGGAGGTAAGGGAAGAAAGCAGAAACGAGCAACAGAGAACCGATAGTAAAAGTTTGTTTCTGGTAAAAACATCGCTAATCTTAATGCGATGTTATCCACCTGCAGAGATTCTGGATGCCTTCGAAGCCATAACCCAACGTTTGGTTACGATCGAGACTAATGTAAGTAATAGCATCTCCGTTGTCTTTTCTTGGAATCATTTATGTTGTCAATGTGCGATATGTATGCATATCTCCGTTTGATTACCAATTTAGAAATTATTTAATATTATGTTTTCATTTCATTAGCAAGTTGTTCTGCATAAAAACAAGAAATAATAGCCATCAAGTCGAGCAACTTGCCGAGAAGGTGAGTCTTTTATTACTAATACTATACTATACTATACTATACTATACTTTACTTTACTTGTACTTCCTCCGATCTCTCTGTCGCGGCCGCTTCACACGAGTGGTACATTTGTACAGATTTGTATGGTTCTTATTGCCACAAACAAAACTAGGATCAAAACTTTGTTTCTAGTAGATATACATACCTTAGCTTGACAAAATTTTGTGCAAATGCGTATTCGTGTGACATGGCTTTGTGAATTCTATCCAAAAATATGAATGCTTAAAAGATTCGATTTCTATATATTTAATACCTCAGTGAAATAATTATATGTGCATTTTAATTGTTACCTTCATCTATCTTAATTGCATCGGTACTTTCTTTTTTTGAAGTATATTACACAAGGCGTTGTTTGTTTAGTATATTGGCATTTTTTAATTTTTTATAAACCTCTGTTCATAGCCCCGTTATATAAACACTTTTTGTGTCTAATACCTTTCTTAGGAAAAAAGTATATGTGCAAAGCATTGTTCTCGTTGTTTAAAATGTCAACACGTGAAGTGAAACAATTACTTTGATAAAAAATTACAGGCGTAGTAAAAATTAATATTTTTTGCAATCACAACTCGCGGAAAATTTGAACATTTTATAAAAATGCCACGTGGTGCCAGTTTAACAGAAAAAGAACAAGGATTTATAATTGGCCAAAGGGAAAGTGGTGTGCAATTGGTTGATATAGCTGCGAAAATCGGACGCCATAGAAATACCATTGCGAATTTCTTAAAAAACCCCAAAAATTATGGGACTACCAAACGCAGTGGCAGAAAATCAGAGATTGGCGAACGATGTAAGAGGACGATTCGGCGGCTAGCTGTTGAAAAAGGGATGAGTTGCCGTGAAATCAAGGTTCACCTTAACCTCAATGTAACTACACTGAGAAAAAGGATTAGTTTCGACAACTAAAGATATTTAGTTCCCGAATTTTGACAATATTTGGGAACTGTTACCAAGGATTGGGAACTATTACCATCGATTGGTAATTATAACTAAATATATTAAAGCTTCTAATATTCATCTAGGTTGTAACAAATCGTTAATTTAGTTGAAGGGTTTGGTTAATACTAATAAATATTTCTTTGAAGCATATTTCTACAAATTCCATTCAACTTAACGTATGGTTCATAAAAGGATGTTATTAAGCTCTGCTAATGCAGATAAGCTTTCTTTCAACACGTGGTTTAGTCATAGTTACCAAATCTTAGTTGAGGCAACCACGATTTGGTTTGAGAGTGGAACATATTCATGCTTGTGAGCCACCCCTAAATAATGCTGAGCGCTCTCTGAGCACATACGAAGAGCGCCAGCTGAGCAATGCACACAGTCCCACTTATTGAATCGTTTGAATGCGCTAGTATGCCGACCATTGCATTGTGCGTGGAAATCATTGCTCCGCTACCGCTGTTCGTATATGGGTGAAACACGCATGTGGTCCCAGAGCGCTCAGTAAGCTATGGCATGTCGATCGCTGCGCCATGTGTGCTATGACATGCCCATACTTGTTTGTCTCAGTTTCAGTTTTGCTATCATCGCGAGTTGTTTCGGTGCGCGCATAGTTTAAAGTTTAATTCAAAATATAAAGTTTGATGCCAACCGGGGTTTTTCAGTGGATATATAATTCACGTGAATTATAATTTGAAAGTGTCTATTTAGCTAAGGAAAAAGCAAAGCAGTATACTTCCAGTAGATATTGACCTGGGTTTTCGCACGACTGTTCCTGTTTCATCGTTTTTTTTTTTTGGAAATTCATACCAACATATACATATGTATTATTTACTTTAGTAACTAACTTATGTAAATATGTACGTATTTTTATGGTTAATATATGCAAATAAAAGAAGAAAGTAAACACAACAAACATCGAGTAAATTTTTATTTGTGTCAAACTGAAACTTTTTTCCTAATAATAAACGGTTAGCTGATTCAAGTCTACAGCAAGTTCACAAAATCAATTGAAAACTTGTATCAACCAAAGCATTGTTTATATTTGCTCAACAATGATTTTATTCAACTAACAATATTGTCCAATCAAGGTAGTCGTTTTGTAATTATTAACAAATATACATTTGTCCCAACTAGAAGTCTTAAGTAAATTGCAGACTTTCGTGAACTATATATTTATTTCGCCATATCCAACTATGCCACTTGATCACTATAACCAAATCTTGGTTATTATAAATAAACCTTTTTCTGGGTGTAGGAGGAGGGTCCATCAACTATTAGTTCAAAACGAGAACGTTAAACATACAAGCCGAGTATCACAACCCATGCTATTAAAGCGCCATATGGCCAACCGTTTGGCATTTGCTGAAAGACACAAGTTCTGGGATACAGAGTTTCAAAAGATCGTCTTCAGCGATGAGAAAAAGTTTAATTTAGACGGCCCTGATGGTTGCCAAAAGTATTGGCGCGATTTAAGACACCCACGCCAGCATCGACTTAAGCGGAACCATGGTGGTGGATCGTTGATGGTTTGGGGTGCTTTTGGGTATGCTGGTAAATCTCCTCTATGTTTCATACCATGCAAAACCAATTCCCAGATGTACATTGAATTGCTTGACAATGTATTAATTGAATTTGCTGGTGACCTTTATGGAGATGATTGGATATTTCAGCAGGATAACGCTCCAATCCACACTGCACGTATTACAAAAGAGTTTTTTTCATCAAAAAACATACCACTGTTAGAGTGGCCAGCAATCAGCCCCGACCTAAATCCCATCGAGGATTTATGGGGAATACTTTCGGCCAAGATCTACAAGAATGGTCAACAGTTTCAAACCATCAAGCAGCTCAAAGAAGCGTTGGTAAAGGAATGGGACGAAATAAGCCTCCACACTTTGCAAAAATTGGTGGACTCCATGCCGAGAAGACTAACTCAGGTGCTTTTAATGAAGGGAAAACATATTAATTACTAAGGTTTGCAAAAAACTTTTGTTTAGTCCCATGAAATTGAAATAAATATTGTTGCATATATAATTATTTCATAAGAACGTATGAAACAAAAATTGAAATAAAATTAATCGCAAATAAATATAAATTGTTATGTTGTCGTATTTGTTAATCTTCATGTGATATATTATAAAAAAATATTTAAAAATATCCAACATCATTTTTTAGAGATTTATATAGAAATTCTTTAGTGCACATATAATTATTTCACTGAGGTATGTTTCTTAACAAATATTTTTAGTCTTTGTTTTTCTTTTTAATATGCAACTTCTATTACTTAGTTACTAGCACTATAATATAATTTTGTACAATTGTTGTGCTAGGATGAAGTTTCCAAATAAACAAACAAACAAAAAACATAGCGTTTTCTTTTCTCGAAATATTGTTGCATTTATTCTGCTCTGCGCCAGGGCTGTCAAGTTTTCGTGTTCGTTTCCCAGCATCTCTGATAATGTTGCCACAAGAAGGTGACCTTTTTTTCGAGAAAAAAAAACGCCATAAGTGTTTCGATGATGTAGTGGAGGATTTATAAGAGGGCGCGTTCCTATGTATGAATTCTTTTTCCCACCACTGTATATTTTATGTTTTAATTGATAACAATTTTTTTCCAATAGATGGTTAATAAGTCAGAAATATTGGCAGAAAACAAAATCCTGGGAGAGTGCAAAGTGACTGCAAAAGATTGAACTGTCAATTGAACGTATGACTGGCAAGGTACGAGACCAAATTTTAGATGAGGTGGCGAGCAGTTTTCCAATCAATTTAATTACGTCCATCAGTGATATTGAGGACAAAATTATAAAGCGTCCAGAATACGCTCAAGCAATGGTAATGATGCTTGGTTTCTTTCAAGTTTAAATGCTCATACCTTCCTTTAAATCAGGGTTGGGGACGCTTCACTAAATCGAGATTTTCACTACCACTTGGACTTCAGTGGTAGTGCATTTCAAATTTCACTACCACTATATGGTTAGTGGTAGTGCATTTCAAATTTCACTACCACTATATGCTTAGTGGTAGAGCATTTAAAATTTCACTACCACTGTATGGTTAGTGGTAGTGCATTTCAAATTTCACTACCTTTATATGGTTAGTGATAGTGCATTTCAAATTTCACTAGCACTACATAGTGATAGTGGAAATTCAATGTATATCTGGTGAGCGGTAAGGGAACGAAAGTTTCACTATCACTGACTAATTACATTAGTTTACAAATTTAGGAAAATTTGCGATCTATGCAAATTTCTTAATTAGCCGATTCTATAGTTCTTTTTACCAGATCAAAGGACTTAAGGTATCGTTCTAGTGAAAGTGTCAGAAACTAAAACCAATTTTTATTTCTAAGATGTCTAATATCCTTACAAGAGGTGTGCTCAAAAATGTATAACCACCAACCATATAGTGGTAGTGAAATTTGAAATGCACTACCACTGAAGCCCTAGTGGTAGTGAAATTTGTAGTGAAAATTTGTTTTCACTACCACTATGCACTTAGTGGTAATGCATTTCCCATTTCACTACCACTGCACGAATAGTGGAATAGAAATTTGTTTTCACTACCACTAAGTGCATAGTGGTGGTGAAAACAATTTTTCACTACCACTAACCATATAGTGGTAGTGAAATTTGAAATGCACTGCCACTGAAGCCCTAGTGGTAGTGAAATTTGAAATGAACTACTACTAACCATACAGTGGTAGTGAAATTTGAAATGCATTACCACTAAGTGCATAGTGGTAGTAAAAAAAATTCACGAATAGTGGTAATGAAATGTTCAGTAGATTGAAAATTTAGTGCAGCGTGCCAAACCTTGCCTTAAATACATTCCTCTATAGATAACGTACATCTACAAATTGAAAGGAGCATCCGAAGACGTCTCTACGGTGTTGAAATATATTTTCTCTGACGAAATCTTAATGAATTTTAATTGGGTTGGCAGGTGGGAGAAACAGGCTCTTTGCAAATTAAAATTAGTCGAGATCTGTCTGCGAGGTAAATTGCATCCATTATTGAAAGGAAATATTTGATTAGTAATATTTTCTTTTTTACTTTATGTATGTAGATGTTTTTAAAACACAGGCATCGTATGACTTTCAAAAGGCGGTGAAAAAGTCAATAGAGCTTAGCCATCACCGATTGAATGGAGCTGAAAAAGTACCAGCTTAATAAATCTAAGAAATAATAGGATAAGTTTTGATTAGTTTATGTAATTTTAAGTTTAATTTTCCTCGTATTAATAAGTTTTACATTTGAGTAATAATTTATAAAGCGGCCCCCTAAAATGTCACAAAGTGGCGGATATAAGAATTAATTTTTGCATTTTATACAGTTTGTATCCAAACATATCGAGTCCTACCTGCAAAAAAAAAACGTTTTTTCAATATTTTCTTTTTCATGGATAAATGCTCTTAAAGCATCTTAAGTTTGCTTACGTTTTTTTGCAGATAGGGCTCGATATGTTTGGATACAAACTGTATAAAATGCAAAAATTAATTCTTATATCCGCCACTTTGTGACATTTTAGGGGGCCGCTTTATAAATTATTACTACATTTGTCTCATACAGTTTTTCAAAAAAAATTTTGTATGGAAATCAATTTCATATTTTCAATCTGAATATTTTCAATTTTTGGTTTCTTTTATAATTGAACTCGTTTTTTGAATACCTTGGGTAAAATTTTTAGCTAATTTCTTATTTTTGTTGAAGTTGAACTATTTCTTTGTAAATTTTTAAATGAAAATATACACAAGGCGACAAATGAAAGTGTACGCCTTGTTCTAATATAACATATAATATAATATTTTTTATGAACTATCAATATGAAACTTGGATTTATATGGTTTATATTATAGAATGAACTATATTTTCATAAACAATTAATGCAAAAATTGCTCATGAAAATAATTGTAAATATTTTATCAAATGTTTTGCAAGATGTACACAAGACGTACACTTTTATTTGTCGCCTAGTGTACCTATGTATATGTGTACACAAGGTTCATAGAATACAAGGTTACAACATCAGCCATGGCCGCCATCTTTATGACGTAGATGGCTCAATTTTTGGAGTTGCCACATTCCTAAAAATTATCGTATAAAAATACACTATTTTAGTCAAAAATACATCACGTTTTATTTCAAATATGTGTAACCCTGATATTTACCGTTTGACAATTTGCGTCGAAGTTTATGCTTTTTTCTGCGTCTTTGACTTTTTTTAAATTATTAAAAATTTAAGTGCGCTGTTTTTGACTGCCAAACTTACACTGAAAAAGGTAATTTAGGTTTTACCGTATGTCTAAAGATGAATTGCAATTTCGGTAGCGAAATTTTGGCAATGTTATGAACGCCTTTTATTAAAAAAAAACGCGAGTGCGTTCTGCTCTCTTTCAAGAATAAAATCACCAAATTTCGATTTGCATTCGGTTTACATTTCATTTGTCAGTATTGTACGAATATTATTATGTTAATCCAGTTTCACGTGAAGTTATAACATTTTATGTTGTTATAATAAGCTTTGCCACGATTTTATATCCAAAATGCCCATTTGATTAGGATTCCTAAAGTATGCTATACGGCAACTATATTTTCTGCGTTTTGTGTACTCTCCTTCTTCGTAAAATATTTCAGCCAATCAGAACTCACTTCGCAACTACGTCATTGGAGGAAAACAAATTTTTGACAGCACCATGTCGTAACCTTCTGTTCTATGAACCTTGAAGTGTATATATTTAAAATTATGTTCCTCTATTTTAAGAATTTATAATTAATAAATATTAAACATGCAATTGTAACTTTTATTCATCAAAGATTGATAGGCTGGAAAATGTATGTGTTGAAAAGCGATGGTCGATCACAAGTACATGAAAATTTCGGTCAGAAAATGCATTTTGCCTTTAAGAATCTGATAGAAACTCCAGACTACGTGCTAACCGAAAATTTTGGCAGTACTGCCGAGCAGATGATAAGTAATATGACCGAGAGTGTTCCTGCAGGGTACTTTTGATCTTTTCAGCACATCAAAAATATCGATAACACTGTGAGACAAATGGTAGGGGTCAGTGATCGGGAAGGGTTCAAACTACCGGGGAAAGTTATATCGGTAAAAAAGAAGTATACGTGTCCCGGCGTTTCGCTGGGTCACGTCTAGGAATCTAGATATATTTATATAACTATCATATAGGGGAAATTGTCACCTTTGGTGGTCTTTTTTTGACATAACTCGAGAACCACTACTCCGATTTTGCTCAAACAAATTCAAAAAAATTAAAAATTACAATTCCTTTAATCTGTTCATATAACGTTTTTCTATATAATCAACAGTTTTAAAAAAATTTAATATTTTAGGCAAAAAATATTTTTTTTCTTCATACATTTATTTTTACCGGCAAAACGGTTGATTATATAGAAAAGCGTTATATGAACAGATTAAAGGAATTGTAATTATTAATTTTTTTAAATTTGTTTGAGCAAAATCGGACTAGTGGTTCTCGAGTTATGTCAAAAAAAGACCACCAAAGGTGAAAATTTCCCCTATATGATAGTTATATATATATCTCGATTCCTAGACGTGACCCAGCGAAACGCCGGGACACGTATAACTTGTTTTTGACCGATATAACACAGTGTAATCATTTTCAGGCAACAATTTATAGGCAACATAGACGGCGCGTCTGACTCGCGAGTCAACTGTGCACGTGTTGCCTTTCGACTACACACAGTTGACCCTGTAGGGAAACCCCGACCAGGTGAACCAAATTTGTAGTTCCGTACTAAATCTTTATCGCCAAAAACGAACGAAATGTGGTACTTTTAAAAACTTTTATTTCACTTTTTTCATTAGAAATTTATGTATAAGGCTACGAATTTACAACTGGTTCGAAGCTATAGAAAAAGGGATGCAGAACGAACTAGATCTCATCTGGCGAATTTTGAACTAGTGCGGAACTACCGAAAAAGGGATGCAGCGGGGGGCTTGTTCACTTTAAATAGATGTTTACTTGATGGGTTTTTCGTTCAAATTCGCTTTCAGTCTGCACTACGTAGATGCTTTTTCGTAGTTTGGTAAAACAAAAATAAAACTTGTGTTAACATGTTAACATTTTGGGACCTTCTGAAATATAACCAATAACAGCCCGCACTTACGCAATTTCAGCTACAGCCAACGGTATGTAAACGTGTTTTCAAATGCCCAATTTGATTTACATTCATTCAAATAAATTTCATTTCAGATCCTTCAGGTCATCCGACCACCTTCAGTGAGGCAGAAGAGATGGCTGCTGCCACACGCCTCCAGTTATCCGTGGATATAGCGTCATGTTCTCTGCTTCGATCGAGGACCCCAGGGTAATTGATCCCACTTGCTTAGCGATTTCTCTGAACAGGGCAGCCGCACTCCCATTCCTAGGTCTCTTGGCGCTTCTTGTGGAGAGCCTTCGAGGACAAACCGGGAAAACTAGGTGAGGAGCCCGAACTGGTGCTGGCGATTCCGTCGAGCACCCCCCTTAACAGCTGACTCATATGTATACATTTATGTACATATCTGCACAGATGCATAAAATAAAATTTTGGTTTATTCGATTTTTATAATAAAAGCTTGGTGCCAGTTTTGCAGTGCCAGTTTAAACTTAGATAAAATTGAACAGCTGGCTGACATTTGATTGGCTAATCTTAGTTTAAACTAGCCAGCTCGAGTGTTTGAACTACATTCCCACGACAGCCGGTTCTACGTACCGGAATGACTCGGGTTTTACCCGACCAAGGGCTGTTGTTTCGGCGATCTAACCCCGTTTAGGTCGGCGAAGTATCTCAGAAGTTGTTCGTTCATAGGGCTACATTCACTACGTATTCTCCTACGCAGGGCTGGCATCGAGTCAAACCCAGGGCCAGAAACCTACACCTGCTGTGTATGCCGGAGACGACTTCACCACAACTCCCCCTCAGTTAAGTGTAATGCCTGCGAGGGGTGGAGTCACCTCAGAGTCTGCTCGGGACTACGGACACATAGACAGTGGACCACGTCGTACGTGGCCCCCTGTTGCTCAAACAGAGCAGCCTCCACGGCTAACCACAGTCCGCCCGAGCAGCCCCACACAGTCACCACAACACAACAACATAATAACACCACAGACCGTAGCACAGCCACGACAGACCACATAACACACACAACCGCACCACCACCCACACGCCGCCGCCAACAACTCCTGGTTCCCCCTACAATCTGCACGGTATGTCAGACCAGGATATTCCGTAATGTGACATCAGTCAAGTGCAACACCTGCCTTGGCTGGTGCCACTTTAGGGCATGCTCAGGTCTGCGTACCACGCGAGATTGGACTGGGAACTTCGAGGGCCCGTGTTGCGCTGCTCGGTCGCATACCCCAATTGCGACGCCCCCCGCCACCACCACAGGGCGGCAATCATCATAGCAGCACACACAGCCAACGGCGGCAAGAACACACACATCACTTACACCTCACATCACGACACGTCTCCCGAACCACATGAAGCTCCTTCAATTTAACTGCAACGGGCTACAGAGCAAGATTGAGGAGATAACCGTCTTCATGTGTCGGCATGGTATATTGATAGCTGCGGTCCAAGAGACGAAGTTGCACAGCAATTCAACTTTGTTGAATTGCGCCGGGTACAGCGTGCACCGTCGAGATCGCGAGCGAGATAATGGTGGTGGCTTAGCGTTCATCACGCACCACACCGTGCAGTATCGTCTAATCGAAGCAGACATCGACCGCAGGGATACCACCCTAGAATGTCAGGGCATCGCTATCCGGTCAGGCGATGTCGAGCTCGAAATATTTAACATATACATACCCCCTGTCACCTGCTGCCCGGCAGGATATCACCCTGATATAGGTGCGCTCCTCAGAGGTGAAAACCGTATGGTAGTAGGTGACTTTAATGCGCACCACGATCTGTGGCACTTAAGCCTGTCAAACGATCGTAGGGGAACAGACTTGGCTGAGCAGATAGACGATTCGACATTCTGCACAATGTACGACGACGCACCCACCAGGATTATGGGTAACTGCAGTCGCTTGCCAGACATCACAATAGTCAGCGCTGGTCTGATAAACAGCATAACATGGCAACCTATGCTGACACTAGCATCAGACCACCTACCCATAGTCATCTCGATAGATAAACCAACCGACTTTGCCTCCGCCAAACACCGGACCTATATAAACGTTTCTAAAGCTGATTGGAAAGGTTACGCGGAGTTTACCGAAAACACCTTCACAGCGCTCCCCACACCAACCGACGTCCATCTCGGTGAACGTAAGTTCCACAGGGCTGTCACTGCTGCTACAGCTCGCTTCATACCGGCAGGATGTATATCGGCCGATCCCGTAGATCCCCGTATCAGGGATCTCAACGCGGAGATTCGGCAACTAGTAAACGTCAATAAGCGGAAGAAGTGGGAGGAGCATCTGAAGACCTGTAATTTAACCTCTGGTGTGAGCAAGCTTTGGTCAACCGTGAGGTCACTGTCTAATCCGACGAAGCACGACGACAGAGTCGAAATTTCCTTCGGCGACCATGCCTCGTCGGACCCGGAGCGATGCGCGAGCTATTTTAGCCGGCAGTTCATACTGCATCCTCCGGTGGACAAAGCCAAGCATCGAGTGACCAGAAGACTGCACAAACTGCCAACAACCTGTGCCCCCCTTGCTTTCACTTGCGGTGAAGTTCAGGTGGCCATCGGGAAGGCGAAAGCCTCCAAAGCCATGGGTCCCGACGGAATATGCATGCTGATGCTGAAAAATTGTGAAGTTCAGGTGGCCATCGTTAAGGCGAAAGCCTCCAAAGCCATGGGTCCCGACGGAATATGCATGCTGATGCTGAAAAATTTGGGTCCTGCGGGGGTAGCGTACCTAACGGAGGTCCTCAACTTGTCAATGGCCACTCTCATCATCCCAGACATCTGGAAGGTGGGGAGAGTGGTCCCACTGCTCAAACCGGGGAAACCTGCCAACAAAGGAGATTCTTATCGTCCGATAACACTCCTTTCCCCGGTAGCGAAGACACTCGAGGCCTTGCTACTCCCGTACTTCACAAACCACCTGACCCCAGCGAAGCATCAGCATGGTTTCCGTAAAGTGCACAGTACAACAACAGCACTTAACGCCATAAACACTCAGATAACTCGTGGCCTTAACCGAAACCGTCCCTGTGAGAGAACGATTCTAGTAGCGTTGGACTTGTCAAAGGCGTTTGACACCGTCTGTCATTCCACGCTACTAGAAGATATAGAGGCCTACTCTCTCCTACAGAGGCTCAAACGGTGGTCGGCAAATTATCTGAGTGGTCGACATTCGTCGGTAATCTTTAGGGACAAAACGAGTAAACAGCGAAAAATAAAACAGGGGGTTCCTCAGGGTGGTGTCCTTTCCCCGCTACTGTTTAACTTTTACATTTCAAAGCTCCCTCAACCACCAGAGGTAGTCTCGATTGTCTCTTATGCCGACGATTGCTCGATCATGGCGACTGGGAATGGAATTGATGACCTGTGTTCGAAAGTAAACGGGTATCTCTCCGAACTTTCTCGCTTCTTCACTGCAAAGTGTCTAGCCCTCTCCCCTACGAAATCCTCCGCGACCCTGTTCACAGCCTGGACGAAGGAGGTCAGGCTACCGCTGGGGATTCACGTCGATGACACACCAATTCCGACGGTGAATAACCCCAAAATACTCGGAGTAACATTCGACAGCCTGCTCTCCTTCTCTGCGCCCTCAACCGCTATTGTCAATAAAGTACAGAGCCGCAACAAGGTCCTCAAGTCGCTAGCCGGCAGTACTTGGGGCAAAGACAAAGAAACGTTGCTGGCAACATACAAGGCAATAGGCCGGCCGGTTTTGAACTACGCAGCGCCAGTATGGTCGCCAGGGACTAGTAGGACGCAGTGGACGAAGCTACAGACTGTACAGAACACCGCACTCAGGACAGCAACAGGATGCTTCCTGATGGCGCCTGAACACCACATACACGGCGAGGCGCAAATGATCCCTGTAAAGGAGCACAATATAATGTTCTGCAAGCAGTTCCTGATCGGGAGCCACAGAAGTGGCCACCCAAGCAGGCAGCTGCTTGCAGAGGAGCCCTCGCCTATGCACGTCAGGAGGCATCTATATGAACTGACAGACGAAGTCCAGAGGTTCATTAAGCAACCTCTGGACCCGACAGCTCACCGACAGGCCCTGAACGCCATTCACAGGGACTCAGTCTCGAGTTATGTAGACTCTAGACCTGTGAATGCCGTTCTAGGCATACCACCCCCGACATAGACGAGACGGAGCTTCATCTGCCTCGGGAGACACGCACAACACTTGCACAACTTCGCTCCGGCTACTGCAGCAGGTTGAACTCCTACCTGAGTAGGTTGAATGAGGATGTGCCGAATGAGTGTCCGGCATGCGGAGAGACCCCACATGCCTCGAAACATCTCTTCGCATGCCCGGAAAACCCGACAACCCTAACGGCCTTGTCCCTGTGGACAAACCCCACAGAAGCTGCACGCTTCCTAGGGTTGCCGTTAGTGGAACTTGACGACAACGACTGAGATACCAACCGTTCTGGGCGGGGTTGTTGTAGCCGCTACAACAACAACAGCGTTTGAACTAAGTTTAAACCAAAGCCGTGCACTGAAAAACTGGCCTTAGAATGGCGTAATTTATTTGTTCAATGATTTATAGGGTTTATGTGAAACCGTGAAGATTTATATTGCATATTTTTAGTGTTAATTGTGATCCTTGTTATTATTTATATGTAGCATTGTTATTTCTATGTATGAATGACATGTGCAGTGAATAGAAATAATGATAGTGACGATATTTTTAACTAACACAGTTACGGGTAGACGGATAAAAAAAAATGCGCCCAACACTCCACAAATATTTCATTCATGGGTAACAGATAATATCCCACGCTTTGTTACCTATGGTCAATTGCCAGGAGAAGCTTCGGAAGTACGAAACAAAGACCTTACAAATGTTCTCTATTTGTCTCGCAAGTGCAGCAGAAAAAAGCAGATGAATGAAGATATATTCAATAGACTTTTGATCATTTCCTACCCTGTTATATCAAATATGAGAAAACTATGCCAAACAAATTTAAGGATTTGCAAAACATTTGATAATTATGGAGAAATATAGTGATGATGAAGATGTTGACTACTTTCTAAGCTTAAAAGACTATAGAGACAATTTACAATTCGAACCCATGAACACATAAAAAAATTACCTTACAATGACAATGATGTTTACTTTTTCATGAAAAATTAACAAAACAGTTATTATTACATGACTTGGCAACGTGCTCTTTGAAGAAACCTTTTGAAAGTAGTACTTCCGTAAAGTGATGATGTTGATGATGAAAATAGTGATGAAGATAATGGTGAAGATAATTATGATAATGATAGTGATGATGTTTAGTTTGTAATTAATGGTGATTATGATTTTAAGAACTACAACTAAAGTTTCATTTTTTTCGCTCTTTGCGCACTGTGCGGCGCACAGTGGGGTAATTGATGTCGATATTGCGAATTAATTCAAAAAATGAATTTCAAAATACAATGAAGGGTTTGATACCAAATGAAAGTAGATAAAATTCTACATCACTATGTAATCAAATATTTGCCCAAAAATTTACCGTTTTCTTGCAATATACTCTCAAAGTCGTGACTTTTTCCTTCGAGAGCGCGCAAAGTGAAAAACCTGATTTAATATTTCAAATTTCCAAGCTATATCTGAGTTTTCTTTAAAGATACTACATCAAAAACGGCAAAGGAACCTTCTTGTTCAGGTATTTAGGCAATACAAAGTGAGTTTAGTTTTCTTTTACTATGGTTCAAAGTATTTTATTTTATTTTTTTATCGTAAGCGTAAAAAATAGGGGTTTTTGGCTATCGACGTAGACATATAGTTGAGAAGTAGGTACGATCAAGCAAAAATGTAATCATTTACATATACCTTGGACGTTATGGTGTCATTCTGTAAAAAAAAACAGTTGCGGCATGTCTGCGCACTTTTCCAGTATATCGATTTATATAATATAACCTCGTTGGTGAAATATACATGAAATTCTCGATGAAGAACAAAACCAAATATAACAAGTGAAAACTAAGTACAAAGCATATAAAAAAGTAATATTGTTATTGTCCACGTTCGTTGTTTGCTCAATTACTTTTTTTTATACCCTACATACGGCATAACTATTAGGTACATACGCCTATTATCAAAAGTAGGCTAAATACCAGGGACGTGAACCGGTTTTGAACCGAACCGGTTTTGAACCGGAAAACCGATATTTTCTATTAATTAACTGAACCATTAACCGAAACGAATTTTTCCACAAATGTTTGATCCGAACCGAACCACTTTCTTTAAAGGTTTAAAGATTCGTTGCAACCAATTTTTAATAGATAAATGTACCCACTTTTTTTATTTTTGTTAAACAGGGTAATACCTACCATGTTTTTTATACCATGTGACAGTATTAAATGTAAAGGCAGCCTATCTCACTTGACACTTAAATTTGCGCGTTATTTTTTTGTTTTTCGAACCGTTGAACCGAACCGAAACCCCGGTTCAAAGACCAAAAAAACCCGCTTTGACGAAACAATCCAAAAGTCCAACAACGGTTCGAACCGCTAAACCGAACCGACCAAATTTTTCATCCGGTTTACGTCCCTGCTAAATACTGTTTTGTTTCAAAAGCGAAACTTTTAGTACTTGCATGTATCAAAGAATGTATGTATACATTTATGTACATATCTGCTTAGACTCATAAAATAAAATTTGGGTTTATTAAATTTTACAATAATAGCTTGGAATGACGTAATTAATTTGTCCAATCATTTATAGGGTATATGTGAAACCGTAAAGAATGGTACATGATGCATATTTTTAGTGTTAATTATAATCTTTGTTATTGTTTATAGTGTTGCTATTTCTATGCGTGAATGTCATGTGCAGTGAATAGAAATAATGATAGTGATGATATTTTTAACTAATATGGTTACGGCTAGACGGGTAAACGGAGAATAACCATAACTATAAAGGCCTAATTATATTATTATTTTCTTTGTAGGAACGAGCTCAAATATCGGTGACAGGTAATAAGATCAACGGAAATAAGGTCAATTGACTTTATTTCCCACCCTGGTGCGAAATGAAGTCAATTGACATTATTACCTTTTTAAAAACGAAATAAAATCAATTGACGTTATTTCTCTTTCAAACATTAAATTTGCTTAGCTTCGCGGCGGCCCGCGTCAGCGCGCCACACCGCGCGCGTCGCGCTCGCGTCGCGCGTACCCAGCGCGACCGGCGCGCACACCACGTCACGCTACGCCGCGGCCCCCCCTTCACGGTCTCACGACGTGCTGTAACGCAGGTAGATTTATTTTTTGTATACGTTGAAATAAATTTTTTATATATTTTAAACATCGAGGGTTTATATTCAATAATACCCCCTCTATCTGCACACTTTTCACAAAGATGGGGTTCTGATATAAAAATCCACCTAAGCTTTAACTGTCATCAGTGATATTAATGTTACCTTATATAACGACAGGTAATAAGTCCCAGATGGTTTCTAAAATCACAAATTAGTTTTTGTGCAAATTGCAGATAGAGGGTATTAATGAATTCAAGCCCTCGATATTTCACATTTTTATATTTGTAAGTTATTGGAAGCAGGGATGCCAACTTGGCTCAAACCGTGCCATTTGTTGCTATTTTACTTCAAATGGCACTTAATTTTTCAATTTGGCACAAAATGCCAAAATGGCACTTTTGTAAAAAAAATAACATTTCAATAGAGTTTTGTGAAATCCTTTGCGCGCACTTCTTTTTCTCAACTAAAATTTTCTAATTTATAAAGGCTTTTCGACTGGTTTATCTTATTTTATCATTGCACTTTTGTTTTGAAATTGTGGCTTTATTTTATTGCTAAATGTGAATGATTAAAAGGAATTACACCTTTTTTGGCACTTTTATTTTTCTATTTGGCACATTTTGGCACTTTTTTATCCTCAATATGGCACCTCATAACTAAGGAGAGTTGGCAGCCCTGATTGGAAGATTTCTGCTGTGTTTTGAGGCAACAACTTGTCTGCAGTAAAAAAGCATATAATTTGTGTTTCAAAAGTGTGTGAAAACCAATCAATTAACTTATATGATCTCGGTTCCGATATTAAATAATCAATAATTGTTTATACCCGCATTTTGGCACATTGGCTCGTTGAATGTGCCATCTAATAAGTAGTGTCGTCGTTCTCCTTAGTTGCTTTTAAATGACTGCTGGCGGAGGCATTAATACAGTGTAAGAAAATTCTTTTTTTATAATTGTTTCCTTATAGAAAAGTTGGGTTCTTTTCCACCTTAGACATTCCGAATTCGTTCAAAATATGCTAATTTAAAACACAGAATCCTTTCAGTGCTCCTCCGGGGTTTTTGGACATGTACTGTTTCTTCAATTTAATAGTGTTCGCTTTATTTTTGTAGAAACGAAAAATGTTTTGCAAGTTATGGATCATTTCTCCACTCTTTCTTCAAATATTTCTCATATTCCAGCTGTGCGCAGGCGTTTAGTTTTTTCGCATCGTGTTTTTACATATTCGTAATTAAAATTTTTTTTTAATAGAATCACTTGGTGGTAGTTCATGATTGTGTGTGGATTAATATCAGAACACTGAGGATTTGGCAAAAGCCTTTTTCTTCTATTAAAAAACAACACTTACGGGGCAATGTTTATTGTAAGAACAACATTTTTTTTCTATGAATCGACATACTTTAAGCATTGTTGACGCTATTTCCATTTGAATGAGGAAATAGCGTCAATGACTTTATTTCCAAATTTTTGTTGACTTTATTTCGCTTTTGAAAAGGTAATAATGTCAATTGACATTATTTCCATTGACCTTATTACCTGTCACCCAAATATCATATGGGTTACTCGTCAAAGCCTTTATGAAATAATGAAAAACTCTCACTGCGATCAATTCAATGACAAATTTAAGGTTTTAACGGGACAAATGAAAGATCCCATCAGGCCGTCTGATGAAAATTTAAAAGAGTTTAATGAAAAGATGAGATATTTCATCTCTGAGTTCAAAATTCGTTGGAATAGGTCCTGCAGACACGAAGAACGTTTTTTAAAGCAAACAAAAGTTGGCTTGAGTCCTCTATAGGTTTTCCGTGTTCAAAACAAAACAAACGTGGTCGCAAAGAAGCTTTATTTGATGAAGCCAGTGAAAGAACGAAGCAAAAGAAAATCAAAGTTTTAAGGGACGACCCATGGTATAAAATGCACCCAACGCTCCACAAATATTTCATCCATGGGCCAGAGATAATATCCCACGCTTTGTTACCTATCGGTCAATTGTCAGAAGAAGCTCTAGAGGCGCGAAACAAAGATTTTAAGCGCTACAGAGAACATTTTTCTCGCAATGGCAACAGAAAAAAGACGAATGAAGATATATTCAATAGACTTTTGATTAGCTCCGACCCTGTTGTATCAAGTATGAGAAAACTACCCCAAAAAAAATTGCAGGATTTGCCGAAAGAAGCACAACAGTTGTTAATTATGCAGCCTTATAGCGGTGATGAAGATAGTGATGACCAGTGAACGGATTTTATGGAAATTGCCTTTTTTCTGCTAAAGAGATAGAGTATATTCGATTAAGAATGTCCACGATTTAGCTTTCCCTGATTCCATATATACACAATTGATGTTGCCTTTTTTTTGCCTTTTTTAAGATATTTGCCTTTGTTTGCCTTTTTTAAGATATTTGCCTTTTTTTGCCTTTTCTACCTTTAAAAAAGGGATTATAGCATTTACAATTTTTTTTAAGATAAAAAAATACACATTACCCATGCGGCTTATAGAAGCGCAGAGACCTCTTGCCAAATTGGTGTTGGTAAAATTCAAAGCCGTTTTCTCAGCTAACGAAGGCTTGGAGACAATAAGGGGAGTGGATAAAATTGTAAAGGGCGAGGAAAACGCCCTTATTCCTGATAATATGAACGTTTCAAACGTTCCATATTTAAATTGGGCTCCACTTGTATCAACTTACGTCGAGCACACATTTAGTACATTCAAGGCTTTTCTTCGCGAAAATAGAATGAAAATGCTGCCAGAAAATTTCAAAATGCATCTTGTGGTTTAATGTTACTACAACTACACAGATTAAAGTTTTATGAGTTAGAAACTCGAAAGGATAGAATAGTCAAAGATTCAAAGTACAAATTTTTCATATAATGAAACTAGTTCATAGTTTTTCTCTTTTTACTTGTAATATTAGCATTTCTAAAATAAATGTATATTTGATTTTTCTTCGTATTTTCTGTCTTTTTTTAGTGCCTTATTTTGCTTTTTTTGCAATACCAAGTGCCTTTTCCTGCCTTTTTCGCTTTTTGTTTTGCATTTTTTTGCCTTTTTTGCAACACTTAGTGCCTTTTCCTGCCTTTTTCGTTATTTTATTTTGCCTTTTCCAGCCTATTTCGTTACTTTATTTTGCCTTTTTTATAGGTTTTTAGGTCCTAAAAATCCGTTCCCTGGTGATGACAATGACGCCAGCGAAGATGATGATTATTTTTATTAAAGGTTATATATTCTTAATTGCTTTCTAGGCTTTTACAAAAACATGTTGATAATTGCTGAAGAAAAAATATGTATAATTCGTATTCATTATCATATAAAAAATTACCTAAAAAGGTGATGATGTGGGTGATGTTGATGATGAAAATAGTAATGAAGATAATGATGAGGATAATTATTATAATGATAGAAGAGGAGTTTAACTTGTAATTAATGATGATTAGGATTTTAACAAATTACACTGGACCACAAATTTCAACTTTTTCTCTTTACCAGAAACGCCGTTATGAAATTCTTATGTAAAATCACCCCCTGATTCCGAAAATCAAGGTTATTTTTAATTTTATGGTACCGTTTTTGAGATATTAGCAATTTACCGTTTTTGCAAAAAAAAAAAAATTGGGTCCACTTTATCATATATATCTCAAGAACGAATTAAGCAATTCCAAAACGGTTTGAAGCTTTTAAAAGGTAAATTTTCTATAAACTGTGCATACAACACTTTTTGCTAGGCCCTGTAGATTCAAAGATAACGAACAATCATTACCGATTTTTTCAATTTTTTTTTGTAAAAATATAAAAAGAATTGAACTTTGCGGGGAAGGATCTCGAAAACCTTTTATTTTTTTGCAGATTTTTTTTTTCTCCCTAAGCTCTGTTATATTACAAAAAAATAAGGTATCATCGAAGAAAATCGATGCAAAACTACGTAAGTTATAAGCGATCAAATAAAAATACCCAGGTTGCGCAACTTCAACGTATACCTCAAAACGTATGTATGGTATAAAGAAGAGTGAAATATCTAGCTATGCTCTGTTTCTATTGAGTTAAAAGTTCAATTTATGAATGAAATTACCCATATTTTTAACTTTTTTTTAAATTTATTTATGTTTATACTATATTCTAACAATCTTTAATGTAGTACTGGTAATGTCACTGTAGGTACGCTAGCATAGGTTACTCCTCTTGATCTTCCAACGCCAAGTACTTTTGTTTGACAAATATAACACTCTATTGAATGGCAAGTAGGTTCTCTCCATATCATTGGTGTATCAAATTTTGTTTGTTGTCCTGATTCCCACTGAATCAATTCTACTCGACACGATGTACACAAAGTGTTCGGTGTCCATGGTTTTGGAATTGCTTAATTCGAGAGATATATATGATTAAGTGGATCCAATTTTTTTTTTTTTTGCAAAAACGGTAAATTGCAAATATCTCAAAAACGGTACCATAAAATTAAAAATAACCTTGATTTTCGGAATCAGGGGGTGATTTTACATACGAATTTCATAACGGCGTCTCTGGTAAATTTTGGCCGTCGACCAGTGTTATCATTAATAATAAAAAATATTTATGGGAGTAAAAACTAAATTTTAACTTTTCTCGCTCTTTGGTAACGCCTTAAAAACCTACGTAAAAAAAAAGACCTCTAAACTATTTACGGATTTGTCTTTTTTTATTTCTTTGGTGCTAGCTATACAAATACATCAAAATATTTTAAATTAAGCAAGGAATGAAACCGAAACCGTAACCGTTTAAAACCGTTTCGTTTTTCAAAACCGAAACCGTAACCGTTATCTTGACCTGAAAAGGAACGATACCGAAACCATTTCAATCACAGGTTTCAATCGGTTTCCAGAAATTTACAAAAATAATAAATACAAATTTCTTTGAAATAAATGATTTATTTAACCATGATCAGCAACATTTTGCTAAAATTCTTGTTAAGTAGTAAATAAGTATGGCAAGGTAACTTTTCGCAAAAATCTGCTGATGACTTTGTTGTTGTGAATCGATAATCGATTAATTATATTTAAGTAGTTTCTTTCCCGTACGCAATGCGAGATCCCGCGTGTGCCCAAAATAGCCCAGAAATCATGCCTGTACTCAACAAAATGGGTAATAGAGAGCGAAAATTCGAGCGTATTCGATCGTAAGTGTATTCTTCTTCCTGCCCGAAATAGCCCGAAATTTTCTCCGAGTAAAAATGGATAAAGTGTCAAAGTGCATATCAGCTGTATTGTGTTTACATGTTGCCTGCATTTACTTGGTGCTTTTAAGGAAAAGTGAATGGCCTGTTGATGTATTTTCAATCTATGTACTTAAAATCAAATTTGTGAAACCAAAATTCAATTTCCAAGTGTTTGCATTTAATACCAGTTCTGACCGACAACCAAAACATTTTTCCTTCATTTTCTTTTCATTTACAACCTTTAACTTTCATTCTTATTTTGCTTTGGCCAGGCAATTAACAATAAATCCGAAATGGTGTAATAAAGATGATAAAATATGACTTCCACTTCGATAAATAATCGAAAAAAAAAAGTTTTAGCAACGAAAACATGTTTCCGATGCCGGTCAGAACATGGTATAAGTGACAAAAACAAGAACAACGTGAATCAGCTGTTTCTCGACTTGTGGGCACGAAATGTGGGTTTTTGCGTTTCCGTACTTCTGAACTTTGTTCCATTTTTGAAAGAAAATGCTTCTCTTATTCTCTAATTACCAAATCCGGTCCGGATTGTTAGGGAAAGAACCTAGTGTTGATATTATCAGTGAACTGTAATTTTCGATTTTCTTTCCTCAACGTTTAAGACATTGTGATTTAAATAATATCAACAAAATTTCTGTGAAAAACCGAAACCGGAACGAAACCGAAACCAAAACCGAAATAAATTTTGAAGAACGAAACCAAAACCGAAACCGAAACACTTGGCAAAACCGAAACCCAAACCGGAACGTTATTTTGAATCGGTTTCATTCCTTGAAATTAAGTATGCGTATGAATTGATCTCCACTTTCAGGGTCGATTACCCCTCTGTGCGGCGGTTGCTGAAAAATGTATCTTCTTTATAATTGTCTGGAAGCCTACTTTTGAACCATTTGACTATTAATACATATTCCGAATTGTCTTGTCTTAAATTGTCTTATGTAAACGCAGCGTTCATTACCTTTATTTTGATGCCATCTTACTATTCTCGTTAAAACCTTATCAACTTACAAACACTAGAAACAAGAAGAATTGTCTAGCTGCTTATGTTTGTCTTTAATTTTTTTTGTTGGTTCTTTAAATTTTCCAGAAATTCTTGAGAAGTTATCATTTAATGTTCCGCTCTTACTGAATTTAACAAGATCTCAAAAAGTCTAAATATTGATTTTTCGTAATCGAGAAATATAGGGTGATCAATCTAGACCTTGGGCCGTATGCATAAAAACTAAGTGATTGGTTTTTCTCAAAATTTCATACCTTTCACTTAAATTTTAAGAAAAAGCATTTGCTTAGGCTTTATGCATACGGCCCCTTGGTTTTTTTTTTTTTTAAATAAAACACTTAAAACAGAACTGAGTGTCTGAATCTTTATTATCATCCGAAAGAACATTCTCTGACATTTTCTCTAAAATAATTTCATTCAAATGTTGGCCGTGACTACGCTGTAGTGGGTCCAAAGTCGAATTTTCAATTGTTTATTTTTTTCCATAATTACGCGAATTACGATAGTAATATTGGCTACCAAGTTTTAAATCATAGCTGGCTTATCGACGAAGTCTTCTAACTTCACACAATTCCAAAGAAAAAAATCCAGAGGTCTGATATCACAAGATAACTTGTTGAAGCCAAATGTTGCCGACATCACCTTGATTCAACAATAGAAAGGTTTTGTAACAAAACAGTATTCTCGCTGCCACATATAAAATCGCTCCTTTACTTGTACAGAATGTTGCGCTCACTCTACTATTAATAGTAAAACCGAAAATTCTTCATACTAAATATTCGTCTAGAATAGCGACTGTTTGCCGATTGATAGAACTTTTTAAGCTGATTTCAACGATACCAAATTTATTTGGCGCAGGTAAAAAATAAAGAAGATATAAGTGGTTTATTTGCTTTGTTTATATTTATATTTTTTCTAATAATAATAATAGTCGGCCGCTGTGGTGCAGTGGTAAGCAGTGCGCGCTTTCACTCATCAGCACCTGGGTTCAAGCCCTGGTCAAAGCAACATCGCAAAAAATATGGAAAAAGGTTTTTTCTTAACAGCAGTCGTCCCTCGACAGGCAATGGGAAACCTCCGAGTGTATTTCTGCCATGAAAAAACAGCTTCTAGATTTGTTCCAGGAAATGACTAATAAAATAACTTAAATTTAAAACGAATATTTTTACGTTTTGTTTGGTATTTCCATTAAAACACCAAATATATTGTAAATTCACATAGAATTATTAATACAC
Organism: Rhagoletis pomonella; assembly: GCF_013731165.1. Taxonomy (NCBI): domain Eukaryota; kingdom Metazoa; phylum Arthropoda; class Insecta; order Diptera; family Tephritidae; genus Rhagoletis; species Rhagoletis pomonella. The sequence continues at coordinate 51,350,413 of NW_023458557.1, forward strand.
GTTTTACTTCTAATTGCATACTTTGCGTACTTTTTAGTACCTTTCTACAACCGTTTTCGCGAAAGGCGATAACATTATTCCCCTTTTCCTATTTCCAAAATACAAATCTAGATAAAGGAGTGTCAAATTTGAGCTTTACCAAATTACACAACCTTGTATTATTGAATCATGGACATCACTTGCTTTAGCTTTAAATCTAGGCAACAAAAAAGCACTTATCATGGTGCGGTAGCGCTCGTTATTTACGGTTATGTTCTGTTTGCGGAAAACATTTGAATTAACTTATTTTTAAAAAGTAAATACCAGTTCTGATTTAAATGTTTTATTTAAAATTAAAAAAAAAAAACAAGGTTTAGAGGGATCACCCTAGACATTCAAGTTCTTTATTGATTATGATTCTTATAACAATATATCTCTGGTCATAAGCAATAACCGCCTAAGTCGATTTAAGAAAGAATTGAGTTATATATGCTATCGTCTTCTGCAACTACTATTCCGAGTGTATGTGAAATCCCCATCTCGCCAGCTTGTCTAATTAAAAAGTCTTAGACGAACGTATTTTGGTTTCCCCATAACCTTACAACCCAAATGTTTAAAACGATTTTTCTCGAATTCACGTTTTTCGACTTAGGCGGTTATTGCTTATGACCATCGATATATTTACTAGGGATGCCAAAATAAGAGGAATATTGTGATCCCGGAATTTCGTGATATTTTTAAAGTAATCTCAGGATTCACATTGAGTCATAACTTTTATGAATATGAGTAATAACTACGATAAACTGATTGTAAAACTCTCATATTTTTAGCTTAGAGTGAAAAGTTACTAACTTTAATTTTTAGGAAAAATGCATAGTTCGAAAAGGGTAAAGATCCCTGTTTTTTTTTCGTTTATATTCAATGAAAGGAAAATTTGCTATATCCAATAAATGCTCCGAAAATTCGATAAGGCTAAAATAGTTCGAAATCTTTTAAAAAAGATCGAATCCCTCTGATTCGTATGGAGTTTTGCTTTGCTTTAAACAGGCAAAATGTTGTATTCAAAGTTTTGCGAAATACTTGAAAAAAATGGCTAATTTTTCCTCTCCTGTACAATTTTAAAATTGGGACTTAGCAACTTTGCACTCTAAGCTAGCGATATTTATTAAATCAGACAAATTTTAAAGTAAAACATTTTTTAAATTGTATTTAAAAACCCATGTGATTGAGGAGCGTATACATCACAAATACCAATATAAATACCGGGTACTTTTGAAAGTAATGATTAACAAAAAAATCATTAAACAAAAATATACAAAAACAATTTATGTTTATTCTACTCTATAAAGAAATGGCAATTTTTTGCCATTTTTCGCAATTTACTCGATATTTTGAGGGTGTAGTAGTCAAACGGATCACAGAATCGGATTCAGCGGGTCGAAATACATGTTAGTGGTGGGTCTGGTTAAAAACACACACCCCTTTTTTGTCCCGGTGTTGTTATTATTGCACCTAAAATGTTTTCGTAAGAGCAGCAAAGCATTCAAAGCGGAGTCTTCTAATCTTGACCTCAAGATTTTACATACAAAACCTACTGATGAAAAATAAATGTTTCGGCCTTAACACTTTTAGGCTGACCTGTCAAAAGGTAGTCATAAGCCATCTGAAGATAATGACCTTTATCTCCTGCATTACAAATATTTGAACCTCTTCTACTACCACGTCGGTCAAATTATAAGTTTTTCTATTTGAAAAAGTTTTGAGTAGATTGATGTAAACAATTATCTAACTTTTACTTAAAACTCTCGGTTTCGTTTACATTAGCGACGCTATGAGTAAATTCATTTAAATCTTCTTCAAAAAAGGCTCAGACTGCAATTTAAAAGTACAGTTTCAAGCTTTTTGTTAATTGCAGTCAAAACGGTATTTTAAAAAGATCATACTTCAAAATTCATAAACAAGTTCTTACTATCAATTCGATATTTCAAATTTTTCGGGATCCCGGGATTAATGCAAGCAAATCGGGGCATCAAAAATACCGGGATCCCTAATATGTACATACATATATCATATAGTTTTTAATTTCACTGCGCTGTCTGTAGTCCAGTCAGTAGCATTGTAATGATAAGTAGACCGACCGAATAAACTGAATGGATATGAAATACGAGAATATGTTCACAATTGCTTCCAAACTCTGGACAAGGAAGCGGCAACCGTAGTTTTTATCACTACAGTACTGATTTTTCTAATCTTGTACTGATTTTATTCATTTCTTCAATCAGTACGCTAATGTCCTGATTTTTCAAAATTTGTACTGATTTGTACTGAATTTTCAATTCAAGCAAAATACTTTAGGAACTTCCTTAAATTACAGTACAGTAAGTAAAAAGAAACTAATTTAATTACAGTTGACATGTTTCAGATAATGTTTGATATGCCCAAGAAATTAACACAACAAAGAGATCATTCGTTTTATGGGCCTAGCGCCGGGTCTTTACGTACAAGTTGCGATAGTTTGATGGAGCTTAAATTATTTAAAAAGAAGGCTGACGTATTTACGTCGTGTGTTTTTAGTTGCCTCGAAAATAACTTTCAGTTTAATAACAATAAATTTGAATATTTGAATGGCTTTTGCCCATAACCTACAATTCTTATTTCGCAATTTACTGACATTGTAAAAGAGTTTTGCATACAAGACATAGAGTTAAATACTCTTTTCAGAATTCTTAGTCTTTCAAAGTTTTTGCGTAGTTGCAAAAAAAATTAAGCCATGAGGAAACATGGATGAAGCTCTTAAATAGTGGTACTTTTCCACAGTTTCAAAAAAATATGTAATTTTGTTTTTTTACCAGTATCTTAAGTATAAAGTTTGCTTCCTGGCGCAAAGAGAGAAACCGACTTATAATCAAAATTTTTAAAAATGAGCTTCAAATTAAAAGTAATTTTGAAATGAAATGTATAGAATTCTTTGACTATTTAAACACTGAAGATGGAACTGATCTTACTGATGCTATTCAAAAATGTCATAAATATATAATAATTTATTGTATTATATGTGCACTCATGTCAAAATTTATAACACTTTTATTTTTATGAACTATATTTTATTTAAAAACACGTACTCTGGCGTTTTAAAGTATTATCTGATGCTTACATTTATAATTTTGCTTTGAATGAAAATGTACTGAAAAGTACTGGTTTTTTTAGCATGAAAAAGTCTAACGTACTGATTTCGCGCATAAAAAATCTGAGTTCCCTAAAGGAAGCATAGCAAACACAATAACATAATTCAGGCGAAATGTAGACAAAACCATAGAGATGGCACATATTTTGCCTAAAATACTAGACATAGAGATGGCCACTTCAGCGCTATCGAAAATACACATCAAATTAAATTGTTGCATGGAAAAAGACAAATGAATAACAACTGAAAATTTTTCGCAAGCCCTGAGATTTTTGTGGCAAAACCTGAGCCGCAAAATTTGATCGGAAGTACCTGATGCTCAGGGTGAAAAATCCAATCTGTCAACTCTATATGTACGTCTGCTATTTTTATTTAGTTTTAAACCCGTAATCAACGTGCACCGTGTACCAAACTCGGTTTAACCAACCCACACCAAACTGAGCAACCGGCCATCTGGTTTGTCTGCATAATACTAGGTTTACATATATTATGTTTTCGAGCTTAACTCCCTAGGCTGTTATTAGAAAAAGAGATTAGGCATACACAATTCGTCCCTCTTTAATCTGTAATTATAAAAAAATCTAAGGTTAAACCGGTAACTTTTCGATGGCCAACCTAGTTTTATCGATTATTTTCGCGAAGGAGAGGAGAAATGTCACATGTAAAAGTAAACAAAAACTAGGGATGACACGATATGATTAAATACAAGTACATACTCGATACTTTTCGTTCGATACCCAGTAATTTTGGTATCAATGCTTTTGAACCATGTACTGAGTAGGTATCGAAAAAAATACTCGTATCGAAAGCCGAAACCAAGGCGAATTTTCTTTCGGAATTTTTTCTCCACTAATATGAATGGGTTGATCCGTGCGCAGAAGTGGACAACTTGTGCGTACGGTTCAAATCGCAGCTCACAACGTCCGGATATTTATATGCACGTATCCTCTGGGTAGCAATCAAACACCCGTTTGGGAGCGAGCTAAAGTAAGAAGGCGTAAAACTGCTCATGCGCTGCGTCTGGGTCCCACCATGTTAAAACCCCGCCCAATGAAAAAGTTCAGAAAGCCTCGGATGAGACTCCCTTTTTTTGATGACGAGCACGGAAAACGTATAAAGAACTATAATTGAGGTGAACAAGAAAGGAATCTTTGGCGCCACTGTCGGAAAATTCAGCCTCCACGACGAAACGTCCGATAACGGACTGAGTGTGACCGACTTCGCCGGGGCCATAAACATGGTAATATTTAGTACTAGTTTCCAGCATAAAAAGATCCACTAAGCTACATGGCTGTCTCCAGATCGAAAAGCGAGAAACCAAATCGACCATGTTGTGATAGACGGAAGGCATGCTTCCAGCGTTTTAGATGTACGTACACTCCGAGGGCCAAACATCAACTCGGACCACCATCTTGTGTAGCCAAGATATGCACCCGCCTCTGTGCAGCAAAATATGTGCGCCCAACAATGCAAGGAAAGCTTAACGTCGAAAAGCTGCAATCACAACATGCGGCCAATTTATTCGCCACTCGACTCACACACCTGCTCTCTGAGAGCACTCTTCAACAATCTGTCATACGCGAGCAGTGGAACCACATTCCCCGATCATTAAGTACCGCCGGCGAAGAAGTAGTTGGATTTCAGCTAGCCCAAAATAACAACTGGTACGATGAGGAATGTCAAGAAGCCGCTGAAAAAAAGACGCCGCCTATAGGGCCACGCTGCGATCGGCCGCAACGCGAGCCATGTTTAAGAAGCGAGACGTATTTGCCGCAATAAGAAAAGAGCGGCCGAAATACGTGAGTGCGAAGAGCTTTAGATGATGTCCGACAGGAAAAACGCCCGAAAGTTTTATCAGAGAGTTAGGCGACTTACGGAAGGTTTCAAGACCGGGGCGAACTCCTGTAAGAACAACCATGGTGACCTAGAGACTGATGTCCAGAACGTACTTAAATTATGGAGGAAGCACTTTTCCACCCTATTGAATGGCAGCAGGCCTGAAAGTAGTGGAGAAGATGAAACCGAACCCCCAGTAGTCGATGACGATGGAGTCGATGTTCCACCGTCTGACTTTGACGAGGTGCGAATAGCAATAACGCGGCTGAAAAACAACAAAGTTGCTGGATCTGACGGCCTGCCAGCTGAGCTATTCAAGTACGGCGGCGAGGAGCATGCATCAGCTCTTATGCATAATACGGTCAGATGAACGCATGCCCGACGACTGGAATTCAAGTGTGCTCTGCCCAATCCACAATAAAGTAGAGCTGGGATACTATCGATAGTAAAATCGATAGTGTCGATAGTTGAAAACTGTCGCCTCTATCGATAGTTTTTGAAAACTATCGATGTCGGTTTTAGCGAAACTTCTCTCTTCTTAACATCTCGTTAACATTACATAATTTTTTGTTTATCCAAGAAAATTAACAATACAGTCGGGGAAAAAAAATTTTAGTTATTGGAATTTTTAGCAACTATAAGCTTACACTGAGTTATAGTAAAATTTAATAAGCTATAAAACCGCTTACATAAAATTTTTATAGAAATTCGAATTAAAAAGCTCCACATTTTAATGATTTCGTAGTTTTTATGTTTTGTACAACTTTTATAAAAAATTAGTAGACACTAAACAAACAAAAAAATAGTCAAAACTGCTAAAAATGTTGCCGTGCTATTATTTTGACCAGTACTTTATTCGTTTTCTTATAATATGGTAAAATGTTAATAATTTCCTTTGTCCGGATTTTGATATGCGCCTCCGTATTTGATCTCAGTTGAACTTTTATAAGTATGAGTTGTCAATTTGAACGAATATCTTTTGTTTTGTTTCTTTTGTAGTATTATAAATGTATTATTATAGCCAATTTCTCTTATTTGCACTTCAAAAGGGGCAAACAAAATCCGAATTTAATTTTTCCATATAAAAAATAAATTCAGATTTTGCCCGTCGCTATTCAAGTGGATGCAAGTGTATGTATATAAGTATATATAAATCAGAAGCATAAATTAATAAGTTTATTTTATTATTATAAGAAGTTCTTTTTGATGCAATCAAATTTAAACAAATTTATATAATCTCTTTAATTTACAAAGTAATTTATAAATTTATTAATTATTTAATTTTCAAGGAATTTAGCATTTAAATTCAATACAATATTCCTTTTGCCAGATTTGTGACCACTTTGTGAGTAATTCCTCAAAACGTAAGGAATATCGGGTGCGCTTGAGTATTTTGTGAGGATTTTTATTTTGAGGAATTTTCTCTTGATATATTTGCAGATAACAAATGCTTTCCAAACTTTCCGAAGTTTTATAAAGAGCGAAATACACCACACAATCATCTTGTCAAACATTCTGCAAACCCACTTTTCCCATTTCGCCATACACCATGCAAACATGACTCGTTCAAGCAAAGAATTTTAGTTTTCTTCCGGCTCAAAATGTAAAAGAGTTTGGTTTTCTTGGATTTTTCTCTCTTGCGTCTTCATATGGTGAAAATCCGGTTGCGAATGGGGCGATTTTAACCTTACACAACGTAAGCGGTTTGATCAAAAGTCAACATGGCGGCCAGAAAATCATAAAATTTTGAGTTTTGTTTACATTTCCCTCAAACGACTTGTCCAACCTTCAAACACCCCCCTACACAACATAAATAGCCTTAAGCAAAGGGATATTTCGCTTGGTTTGTCAAGCCGCTTGTGTGGTGTTTTTCGCTCTTCAAAATATTATCGATAATTTTTTCCATTCCATCGATATATTTTCAACTTATATTGAACTTGCAAAATATCGATAACGAATGGAGAGAACACGCATTGTTCGATTATAAGGATATTCATATTGATTCTTCATTAGATCCAGAAAATTATAAGAAAACAGTTTTTAATTAAAATATTCTTCAGGTTCATATAAGTTTCCCATTTAAAAAATATTATATTTAGTTGTTTAGAAATGTGTAGGACTCACTTGAGGACCATATTGGGCACGGATATAGTTGCAGCAGTATTATATACAAACCAAGGCATAAAAAATGACGGCGATACTTTGTTGTAACCGCAAGAACAAATGTACCAATTGAATTGGAGAATGTAATTAATTTTTACACTAAGTATCTAAAAATAGTATGCAGTACACAAACTCATATCCGTAATAAGAAATGTTGAGTAGTTTGTTCGGGTTTTGAGGAGTTTTCATTTGTTTTTGAGGAATTTGGTAATTTTTTGTGGCAACACTGGACCACACTTGCAAGATTCTTGCCGTCAATTATCAGTATGGAGATGCAGCCCATGACTCGTTCGTCTGGAAACATTCTATGCAAAGAATGGTTCTGGAAGAACGTTTTCTGAATAACAGAAACGAGAATTCTCGGTATTATGAAAATGTTAAACGCTTTTCTTAAATTCATGGTGAAAAAATATATTATTTACTTGTCAACAGCGGAATCTGGATATCCGCTTGAGCCATGGCCATGACACCATACAGAAGCCCACAAGATGGATCAGGTGAAACAGAATTTAACGAAACTCATTCCAAGGCGCGGAATATTATTGAGCGGACGATTGCTGTGCTAAAAGGACGCTGGAGAATTCTTGTGAGAACATCTGTGCAGCGTTGCACAAAATTTGTATTCAGTTTAAAATTCCAGTCCACCAGTAATGGATATTGGAGAAGAAACGCAATTTACACGAATTGGTCAAACCCTTCGAGATCAAATCAAACATTCGCTGTTCTTCTTCTTCTTCTTTTTTGGCGCAGTAACCGCCTACGCGATTTTGGCCGAGTTCAGCAAACCACGCCAGCCGTTTCTCCTCTGTGCCAACTGACGCCAATTGGAAATGCCAAGTGAAGCCAAGTCCTTCTCCACCTGATCTTTCCATCGCAGTGGGGGCCTCCCTTCTTCTCTGCTACCACCAGCGGGTTCCGAGTTGAATACTTTCAGAGCTGAAGCGTCGGTGTCCATTCGAACGACATGACCAAGCCAGAGGAGCCGCTGTACTATGTCCGAGTCGTTGTAAAGCTCATACAGTTCATCGTTCCATCGTCTACGGTATTCGACGTCGCCAACGCGTAAAGGCCCGTAAATCTTTCTCTCAAACACTCCAAGCGCCGCCTCATCGGATGTTGTCATTGTCTATGCTTCTGCGCCATATACCAGCACGGGCATGATGAGTGACTTATAGAGCGTGGTTTTCATACGTCGAGAGAGGACTTTACTCCTGAATTGCCTACTCAGTCCAAAGTAGCACTTGTTGGCAAGAGTGATTCTGCGTTGGATTTCAATGCCGACATTATTACCGGTGTTAATGCTGGTTCCCAAGTAAACGAAATTCTCTACTTTCTCAAAATTGTAACTGTCAACAGTGACGTGGGTGCCAAGGCGCGAATGTGCTGACTGTTTGTTTGATGACAGGAGATACTTTGTCTTGTCCTCGTTTACCACCAGACCCATTCGCTTTGCTTCCCTATCCAACTTGGAAAAGGCAGAACAGACTTCGCGGTTTTTGTTACCGATGATGTCGATGTCATCGGCATAAGCCAGCAATTGCACGCTCTTGTAGTAAATTGTTCCTGAGCGGTTCAGTTCTGCAACTTTTATTATCTTCTCCAACATCAGATTAAAGAAGTCACATGAAAGGGAGTCGCCCTGTCTGAAACCCCGTTTTGTGGCGAACGGCTCGGAGAGGTCTTTCCCAATTCTGACGGAGCTGGTGGTATTGCTCAACGTCATTTTACACAGCCGTATGAGTTTTGAGGGGATGCCAAATTCAGACATATAGGCAACTCCTTTTAGTGCTGTCAAGAGCGGCTTTAAAGTCGACAAATAGGTGGTGAGTGTCGATCCTTTTCTCGCGGGTCTTTTCCTAGATTTGGCGTATTGTGAATACCTGATCTATGGTGGATTTGCCAGGTCTAAAGCCACACTGATAAGGCCCGATCAGTTCATTGACGGTGGGCTTCAGTCTTTCACACAATACGCTCGATAAGACCTTGTAACCTATGCTTAGAAGGCTGATCCCGCGGTAGTTGGCGCGAAAGGCGGGGTCACCTTTCTTATGGATTGGGCAGAGCACACTTAAATTCAAGTCGTCGGGCATGCGTTCATCTGGCCATCTTTTTCCCAAGAGTTGATGCATGCACCTTATCAACTCCTCGGCGCCGTACTTGAATAGCTCAGCTGGCAGGCTGTAAGCCCAGCAGCTTTGTTGTTTTTCAGCCGCGTTATTGCTATATGTACCTCGTCATAGTCAGGCGGTGGAACGTCGACTCCGTCATCATCGACTGCGGACTCGGGTTCTTCTTCTCCACAACTTTCTGTGCTGCTCCCATTTATTAGGCCGGAAAAGTGCTCTGGACATCAGTTACAAGGGCGCTATTATTGTTCTTACAGGAGTGCGGGACGGTCTTTATACCTTCCGTAAGTCGCCTAACTCTCTGGTGAAATTTTCGGGCATTCCTCCTGTCGACCAGCATTTCAAGCTCTTGGCACTCACGTATTTCGGCCTCACTCTTCTTATTGCAGCAAATACGTCTCGCTTCCCTCTTCAGATCCCTATATCGGTCCCACATAGCGCGCGTTGCGCCCGATCGCAGCGTGACCCTGTAGGCGGCATCTTTTTTCTCTGCAGCTTCCTGACACTCCTCATCGTACCAGTTTTTCTTTCGGGCTCGCTGAAATCCGACTACTTCTTCGGCGGCGGTACTTAATGAGCGGGAAATGTCGTTTCACTGCTCGCATATGTCGGTTTGTTGAAGAGTGCTCTCTGAGAGCAGGTGAGAGAGTCGAGTAGCGAAAACGCTGGCTGTCTGTTATGATTGCTGCTTTTCGACGTTAAACTTTCCTTGCATATTTGGGCGCACATTTTTTGCTGCACAGAGGCGGGTGCGTATCTTGGCTGCAACAAGATAGTGGTCCGAGTCGATGTTTGGGCCTCGGAGTGTGCGTACGTCTAAAACACTGGAAGCGTGCCTTCCGTCTATCACAACATGATCGATTTGGTTTCTCGTTTTTTGATCCGGAGACAGCTACGTAGATCTTTTTATGGTTGAACCTAGTACTGCATACTACCACGTTTCGGGCCCCGGTGAAGGTGATCAGCCTCAATCCGTTGTCGGACGTTTCGTCGTGGAGGCTGAATTTTCCGACGGTGGTTCCAAAGATCCCTTCCTTGCCCACCCTGGTATTGAAGTCGCCAAGCACGATTTTGGTATCGTACGTGCGCTCCAAGCGCTCATAGAAGAGATCCTTGGATGTCTCATCCTTCTCTTCCATCGGGGCATGGGCGTAGATGAGCGAGATGTTGAAGAATCCTGCTTTGATACGGATTGTGGCTAGACGCTCATCCAGCGGGGTGAACGCAGTACTCGGCGACGGAGTGTCTCTCCCACCACAAATCGAACTCCGAACTTGCGCTCCTTTACATGGCAGCTGTAGTAGACGTCGCAAGGCCCCAGATATTGCTTACCTTCCCCATTAAGGGTCCGGACATTCCAGGTGCATGCCCTCAAATCGTAGTCCTTTAAACGTTTGCCGTGGTCGTCATCATAAGGGGGGTCTCATCCGAGGCTTTGCCTTGCTTCTTCACTGGAAGTGGTTTTTACGTGGCGGGTCCCAAACCCATCGTACAACCCATTGCTGAGACGGTGGTGGTTTCGCAACCAAATACACGTTTATATAGCGAGCCGCTTGCTCCAAGCATACACCCGCTTGCAGCCGCACCTACTTTTGAACAGACGCTGCAGACTTCAGTGAGCCCTTAAACCGAATAAGTCAGAGTGGCCCCACCGAAGCTCCCTCTCTTTCTGCCGTGACCCAAGGCTCCACTCGGATTGGTTACCGCATCTCGCACACAGGTTGCCCACGTTGCCCACAGTGCGCGAACGAGGACGCAGGAGTCGCGATTGAGTATAGCCATGCAACTGTAACTGCATACCCAGCGCAACGACTATACCCCATTGCACTGCTATTACATTCGCTGTTAACCTCGAATTAATCAGTTGTGTGTACTATACCAGTTATTGCGCCTTTAACTCTTTAAGACTGTGTTTGATCTGAAAAATACATGAAACGCATTTCGGTTTGTTTATAAGAGCAATAATAGTTATATTAACCTAAACATTGACTTTTTATATTAGTTTGGAAGTAAATTCAAATAAAATCTATCTTCAAACGTATTTTTGCTTGTAACTTCATTTATTTTAAGAGATCAATGATTCATCACATATGAGGTAGTAAATATAATGTTCTTATTAGTGATGGAGATCTATCGATGGGGCTATCGATGGTTTCATATTGCCACCACTATCGAATTTTTCTTAGCACTATCGATAGTTGTATATTTTGTTCACTCTGTTAGAGTTGGACAATAAAAGATACATATAACATATTTTTTGTTATAAAATGTGTTATTGAAATACACGATCTCTTTTTGTTTTACACAAGTTATATGATGTGAACTTTTTATTTATACAAATAATCTTTATGGTATTTCTAGTTACGAAATGGGCATATTTTGACAAAACTTTATTTCATTTTCCCATACCTTTGCCGATTATATTGTGGCGAATACTGCGGCAACACAAAGCGAACAACGAGAAATAGGCA
>NW_023458557.1:51362181-51368530 GCF_013731165.1 Rhagoletis pomonella
ATTGTAAAGTGTTTTTACTGTATTAGCGAGTATTGTAAATTGTTTGTCGTACAATAAAGTTAATTGTACTACAAATTGGTCATCGATTGCATTTATTTAACAATCCAGCGATACGAACCGAGGGATTTGGGAAATCCGGACGAGGTTTCAAGGATAATCGTAACAATATTATGAGCCAAAACCGGACAGGTAGCCCATCCAGCTAGGCATGTACACGACTGAAGATCTATTCTGATCTATGTCAAGCGAGAACCCTTTTTATTACAACACTTTTATCAACTTGCAATGTTGTGTGTCCACAAACTTTCAATGTTGTGGATCCAGAAACTTTCAATGTTGTGTGTCCGACACCATAAAACCTTTGCTTTGAAAAGTCCCGCATAGTGCATAGGGCGACATTTGTAGTGAATAGGGCGAGGTAGATGACATCTAGATGTCGCCCTATGTACTACGTTTGCTACAGCGGAAATAGACGACACGCCATTTCTTTAAATATTAAAATTAATTGGTGCTCGTTTGTATGTACATACATATGTAAATGCATGTGTGTGCACCTTTCTATTAATATCGTTGAATTATTTTAATATCTATTGCAAAATTTTATTCAGACAGGACTAAGAAGTAGAAAATAAATAATATAAAAAAAACTTTTTAATATACAACGCTTTTGACACTTGAATTGACATGAAAAGTAATATATGTATGTATGTATGTGGGTATATGAAGAACGACCGCTTAAAATCGATTTCAAAGTTCTACTTTCGCTGTAGAAATTTTAGGTCTACGTTATGTAGTTTGACTATTGTCAATTAAATCGAATGCTTTGTATTGCATGCGCTCCACGTTTTTCATTTTCAATTTCATAGATTGTTTATAATGACTTTTGCAAACATTTCAAAATCAAAAGTTATCAAAACAAATTCTATGGGTCTGAGAAATATTATTTTCTACTTTTTAGTCCATTTATAAAAGCGTTGTATATTAAAAAGTTTTTTTTATATTATTTATTAAAGTTTAATTTTACAATGTGTTTTCACATATTTGACAAGAAAATCCATTGAATTTGACAAAGTCAAAACAAGCTTTCGATAGTATCAATACTATGGAATATTTTGCACTATCGCTATCGAATGTATACACTATCGATAGTTTTCCAAAACTAGTTCTTATCACTAGCGGTACAGTAAGTAAATTAAATAAATTAAGTAATCGTCCATAAATTCATAAAACAAAATAAAAAACATTAATATTTTTCTTAAACTTAAAATCTCATACCATATTACATGCATCATTACTTTCTGAAATTTCCCTGTAATGCCTCCAGCTCTAACGACTTAATTTTAAGGTCTATCTCTTTGCCCGCCATTTGAGTATGGTGCTTTTCTTCTTTAATTTCCAGCATCCTTTCATTAATTTACAGCTGCCTTTCACCGATTTGAAGCTGCCTCTCGTGAATATAAATCATTTTGTCAAATTTTTCACCCATGTTTTTTTTGGTGTTCTGCTGTCATCTTTAAATTCTCCTCAACATTTTGGAGTTGCAGAGGATCTCACACTACGAGCAGGAGTAATGTAGCGAACAGGAGTATTACAGCGAGCTGAGGTGCTTGGCAAATCAAGCTGGCTAGAATTTGATTCCTCATGGCTCTTACTGGAGCTGGCTACAGCTGAGGTTGTAATTGCATTCCGTATGCCACGCTGCTTCCACAAGGAGCTCCTCAGCTGGAGTTAAAACCTTTTCCTGAAAAGGTCCGCCACCTGTCCGCCGTTTTGAAGCCTTATTAAAAGAAAGCTTCCTCTTTGCGTTGTATTTTTGATCAGCTAAAACCTAGATTAAAAGAAACGTCGTTCATGTTTATTTTCATTAAAGATATCAAAACCTACTTTCTTCCACAGCTTCACATCCTTAATTGGCGGCCCTACAGCATTTAAGCGAGCAGTTTGGGAGTAAATTCTTTGCCTAGTCAGGGTGTTCGGCCATGAACTCCGCCATGAGTTCCTTCTGCGTAGCGTTTAATTTATTGTAGTTGGTACTAAAATAAGCAAAATAGCAGTAAATTTGTATATATTTGGATAAATTTTATAATTACAGGCTCGTTCACGCCTGTAATAATATCGAATTACGATATGAGAAGTTCCTTCAAGTCTGTCATAATCCGATTTTGTCATTTTTACGAGTTACGAGTTACTCGTTCACGACTGTTACTATTCGACCCCAGTTCATACGGAATACCTTCATAGCCAAAAGTACCAACACGAGTAGGTATCGATAATTTAGAACCGATAATTTTCCGGTATCGATACTTTCTTTCTTACGATACTACTTCCATGTAAAGGTATCGATACCTGCATGGTATCGTTTCATCCCTCACAAAAACGGATGCTGGCAAGAAAAACAGGTTTGTAAAAGTACTTTAATAAAATACAGTCGTGTCAGGATATAGTGAACTAATTTTTGCATGGCCTGTTCACAGCATCCAGGTTGTTCACTATATTAAGGTTAACTTATTTTGTTCAAAAACTTGTTTTATTTGCTCAAAATTCATGTTTGTGTATGTAAGTGCAACAGATCTTTGGAATAAATGTATACTTAGGGAAATATAAATGGACATATGAATGTTTATTGAAAGAATTCGCGAATAGATGTTTGCTTCATGCATGAGGAAATTGACTTTTGGACCGCTTTTTCACGTAGAGCTCTCAATAATATTATGCCAGCATAGTCAGTTTTTAATAGTATTTTGAACCTAATAACAAAAGAAAAAATACTCGGTCAAACTGTTAGGAATTTTAAATGTATTACTCATGTGCGTGAGGGAAACCATTCTATGAAGATGTCTGCAGTTACACCATAAATTTCCGATTTTTTCAACAATTTCAGATTTTTACTCCAACGAAAGGAAGGAAATTCCAGACATGATAACATTTAAAAATTATTTAAATGCTAAATTTATTATCACACAAAAATTAAAAAACCACATAAAACAGCGCACATTCACTCACAAGCGGTTGGAACTCGACAAGAACCAAATAAACATTAGCATCAAATAATAAAGTGGTAAATTTCAGGGAATAACCGCTTTCATTTCCGGTTAAATTTGGTATTTTTTTGTCAATTTATGCTTGCCGTTGCTTTTAAAATTTAGTTCGCTATTCAGAGGCTTTCGATTGTTCACTATTTAGAGTACTCTGTGTAAATATTTCGGTGTTCACTATATCGAGGTGTTCACTATAGCGGGCGTTCGCTATATAGAGACTCGACTGTATGTATTAAGTTAAAATATATTTAAGTTGCTTAATGTAGCAAAAAATAAGTGCTCATGGTAGCACAGAGCAGAAACTTAAATTTTCCTGGAGTTTTGAGGATTATCAGCACAACAAATTTGACGCCTAAAAGTATGTTTACATATAAACATAATCTTAACCAAAGCTCGATTTTAGTCACCCCGTTTACACAGGCAAATCTCAGATTATTAGCTGTCAAATTTGTTGTGCTTGTTATAATATTTGTTTAAAAATATCTTTACAAACCTCTTTTCCTTGCTAGCGTCCATTTTTGTTTACTTTTTCATCTGGCATTTCTCCTCTTCTTAACAAAAATAAACGATAAATCGAAAAGATATCGGTTTAATCTGAGATTATTGTATAATTACAGATAAACGAGGGACGAATTTCGTATGGCTAATCTCTTTTTCTAATTACAGATTAGGGAGCTAGGATAATCTACTTATATATAAACCTAGTAAAATAAAATGAGATTTGCCCGTGTAAACGGGGTGATTAAGAAACGAGCTTTGAGTGAGATTGTATTTTTATGTAAGCGTACTTTAACACCGACCTTAGTTTTGAAATTTCTTATTTGTTCTACAGTATGCATTGCCGTTTGTGTTTCTTGATTTACACATTGAGCTCATAACTAAGTCGATGTAGTAATACTCTAAATAAATTTAAACAAATATTAATCCATTTACAGTCTTACATCTAACACATGCAAAAGATTACAAGCGCGAGACGAGCTATCGCATGCTGGCATACACGCTGCGCCCAAAGCGATCAACAACAAATGCCTGTTATGAACTTACTTATCTATGTGGATTCAACTTGCCAACTGCCGTTGCGGTTGTTGAACGTATTTGGTGATGCCTTTCGTGTACGTAGTTTCCGAGTTGAAAACATACCAAGCAGCTCGCAAGAAAGCGCTTACGTGCGCTTATATGTATGTATGCATTTATTCGAGACGTTGAAACTTTGCTATTGAAAATGTGAGTGTGTGTGGGGGGCGGTGTTGCCGTTGTGCGACTAAAAGGGAAAATTGACCCTTTTTAAGCGCCAATACCCTTTAACCCGACTTTTTGAAAATATTGATTTTTTGACCTTTCAGAGATTTTTTAAGGAAATGTATGTTATTAAAAAATATTTCCTCCTGTAAGTACGAAAAAATGAATCACTTAAAACTTTTAGAGGAAATGCAACTCTTCTCAATTTATGTGTATGTTTGCAACCCTGTTTTGTGAAACACTTGCCCCGCTATTTTCTTTTTAAATTAATAAGATTTATTCCTTTACTAGTACATAAAAGCAAAAATTATATGGCGAGCCTTTTTTCGTCAATAACCCCTTTTTTGCGATTTTCTGAAAATTCTCAACGGCAACACTGGTGGGGGCATTATGAGCGGCGCGGCCACACGTACGTCTCCCATGCAACTCAGCAGGAAACCAAGCGTTGCGGACAATCAATAAATTTTAACACGTGATCAGGCCAATAAAATATCTGAAATGACGGCGGCAATACGACGAGACGGAAAAAACCGATGGCGATGAAGAAGGCGACGATAACGATGACGAGACGGATGGGACGATGATTATTATGACGACAACAGCAACAGCGAAAACGACAATAGGACCGACGGCGTGAGCGCACGCGTACTCACTTTTAGCGTGTGCGAAGACAGCTTGGGGATTTTAAGCGACCGTAAGATGATCGATGGGGGATAGTGGAGTGTGGTTACCCATAGATGTTAAACTAATAAGCACAGCAGCAATTGGTAGGAATTAGCAATGAGATTCGGATTAACAAACTAGTATCGACAATCCGGGAAGATATGTAGATGCAAAGGCTACTTTCATAATGTATGTACCTACATACACACAGTGACTCAAACAAATGACCACGTGTTGATTTTTTTTTTTTTGTAATATTCATAATGTTTTTCGAGCAAAATTTGTTTGGTTATTTTTTTATAAAAATACCGTCCAAACCTTTACCAAAACCATATCACAGTTTCAAACTCTACACAAAATTTAGGAAAATTCATCAAATTTTCATCAAAATTTCAATGTTTTAATCTGAATCTTTAGAAAATATTTGGGTATGCACTTTTATAGCCCATACAATTTTTGTCAAATGAAGTGCAATTTTCAAACGGCTAAGAAATCCCTTTGATTTTTGTGAATTTTTTTGGTGACGGATTTTTGCACTTTTTTCCATATAAATATGAATTTCTTATGAAATAAAATGCGAGAGACCATTAGCAACAATATTGAATACAACAATGTGAATATAACAAATGTGAATATTCACATAGCTTTTATAATCTTACTAATATTATAAATGTGAAGGTTTGTATGCTTGGATGTTCGGGAAATCATCACGCGGAAACTACTGAAGGGACTTGCATGAAACTTTGTACCCGGATAGCTGATGGGCCAGATTGGTTAATAGGCTATTTCCTTTAAGAGTTACCACCTGTTAAAAAGTTTAATTTATTTAATATGCGGGAACGACAGAACGGATTTGCATGAAAATTTGCACACAGATAGCTTATGACCTAGGTTGGAAAATACTCTACTTTTCTTAAGAGTTGCCACCTGTTAACAATTTTTAATTAAATTAATACGCGGAAACGACTGAACGGATGGATTTGCATGAAATTTAGCACACGGCTAGCTTATGACCTATGTTGGAAAGAAGGCTATTTTTTTTAAGAGTTGCCATTTGTTAGAAATGTTTAATTAAATTAATACGCGGAAATGAGTAAACGGATTTGTATGAAAATTTGTACACAGATAGTTTATAACCTAGGTTGGAAAATAGGCTACTTTTCTTAAAAGTTGCCACCTTTTAAAAAAGTTTAATTAAATTAATACTCGGAAACGACTGAACGGATTTGCATGAAATTTAGCACACGGATAGTTTATGACCTAGGTTGGGAAATAGGCTACTTTTTTTAAGGGTTGCCATCTGTTAGAAGTGTTTAATTAAATTAATACGCGGAAATGAGTGAACTGATTTGCATGGAACTTGCAATGTTATTGTGGCTTATTAACATTTTATTTTTAATATTTTTATT
>NW_023458557.1:51368930-51385438 GCF_013731165.1 Rhagoletis pomonella
AAAAATATTAAAAATTTGCATGGCAGTTTTCCCACAGATAGCTTATGAGCTAGGTTGGAAAATGGGATACTTTTTATGAGTTTCCACCTGGTAAAAAAGTTTAATTAAGTAAATAGGTGGAAACGTCTGAACGGCTTTGCATGAAATTTTGCAAGAAGATAGCTTATGACCTACAGTGGAAAATAGGCTAATTTTTTGGAAGAGTTGCCACCTGTTAAAAAAGCTTAATTAAATTAATGCGCGGAAACGACTGAACAGATTTGCATGAAATTTGGCACAGAGATAGCTTATGACCTATGTTGGAAAATATGTCAATATTTTAGGAGCTGCCACCTATTAGAAAAGTTTAATGAAAGTAATACGCGGAAATGACTGAACTGATTTGCATGAAAGTTTGCACACAGATAGCTTATGACCTAGATTAGAAAATAGGCTACCTTTTTAAGAATTGCCACCTGTTTGAAAATTAAATTTTGCTCACAGATGGTTTATGACCTGGATTGAAAAATAGGCTACTTCCTTAACCGGTTTCCCGATCAGAACGAAATTTGGTACACTTACTACGGATTTCGCAAGGATGGTCTTAGTCTGAAAGTAATTCCGATAACTCAAGGCCCCTCCTATACAAATTGGAATTTTCATATTACATACATATCTCTGGAAGTATTTTTGGGAGAGAACTGGAACTTGGTATAGAGATATGTATGAGAAATCATTGTTGGCACTAATCGATTGATTTTTTAATCAATTAGTTAATTCGATTTACTTCGTTTTGTCGAGGACAAAACGAAGTATCTCCTGTCAGCACACAAACAGTCAGAGCATACGCGTCTTGGCACCCACGTCACTGTTGACAGTTACAAGTTTGAAAAAGTGGACGACTTCGTTTATTTGGGAACCAGCATTAACACCAATAATAATGTCAGCCTTGAAATCCAACGGAGAATCACTCTTGCCAACAAGTGCTACTTTGGGCTGAGTAGGCAATTGAGAAGTAAAGTCCTCTCTCGTCGTACAAAGATCACACTCTACAAGTCACTCATCATGCCTGTGCTGGTGTATGGCGCGGAAGCATGGACAATGAAAGCATCTGATGAGGCGGCTCTTGGAGTTTTCGAGAGAAAGATTCTGCGAAAGATTTACGGACCTTTACGCGTTGGTGATGGCGAATATCGCAGACGATTTAACGATGAGCTGTATGAGCTTTACAACGATATAGACATAGTGCAGCGAATTAAAATTCAGCGGCTCCGCTGGCTTGGCCATGTCGTTCGGATGGACAGAAACGCTCCTGCTCTGAAAATATTCAACGCGGGCCGCGATGCTGGTAACAGAGGAAGAAGAAGGCCTCCTCTGCGTTGGAAAGACCAGGTGGAGAAGGACTTGGCTTCACTTGGCATTTTCAATTGGCGTCAGTTAGCACAGAAGAGAAATGACTGGCGTGCTGTTTTGGACTCGGCCAAAATCGCTTAGGAGGTTACAGCGCCAAATAAGAAGAAGAAGAAGTTAATTCGATAAAATTCAATCTGATTACAGTTAATCATGATTAATTTTAATCTGACTAAACGGTTAATCGTAACCGCGATTAAAAAATAAATTTTTAATCATTAACCCTTAATTTGATCAAGTAGGTTTGGTGATTAATTAATTTATGATGAAATTTTCCTGCAAAGCAAAAGCGAGTTAAACCGGTATGGGTAAGTTGGGTTTTCTTATCAATCTGAGCAGTTTATGTATTACTAATAACAATAATTATAATTTTTTTTGTATTATGTGCATTTTATAAGCGTAAAACACAAAATAATTACTCTAACTGGTGTTTGGTTTCAAATTCGGACAAACTAGACAACTTAATCAGATTTTATTTTTAATTGGATTAACGATTAATTATTAAACTTAATTAATCGTAATCGCAGCCAGCGATTAACGATTAAAAAAATTTAATCATTAATCGTACAGTTGATTACGACTAATTAATTTTATTAGTCAAACGCGATTAACATTTTAATCGTTAATCAGATTAACATTTTGCCAACACTGTGTGAAATCATATTCATACTCACAGAGAAAAATGGACGATTTTGGAAAAGAGGCGCAGCACCTCCCATACTGACTGAAAGTTGAATATCTCTTCAAATGTTTGGGGTAAAGTACTCAAGCTTGGTATGGAAATACATACGTAATTATGTATGTGAAACTAATACCATACTCATGGAGAAAAATTAGAGTTATTGGAAAAGGTGGTGTGGCAACTCCCATGCAAAATTAATTTGTCTATGCTGCATATCTCTGGAGGTATTTATTGCAGAGGACTGGAACTGGGCAGCGACATGTGTATACAAAATTAATTCCATACTCATGGAGAAAAATTTGCATTATTCGAAAACGGGGCATCGTACCTCCCGTACACTTTTACTGTTTTATACTGCATATCTCTAGAGGTGTTCATGGTAGAGTACTGGGACTTGGTACTGGGGTATGTAAAATCAATTCTAAATTCGTGGAAGAAGATTAGGGTTATAAGTAAAAGGGGCGTGGAACTTCCTGTACAAATTGACTTTTTCTTGCCACATATCCCTGGAAGTGTTTGTGGAAGAATACTGTAACTTGGAATGGAGTTGTGTATGTATACAAAATGTATCAATTGTTCATGGAAAAAATGTGAGTTAATAAAAAAGGGGCATGTCGCCTCCCATACATACTAAACATTTCTTAATAACGGGTGATTTTTTTGAGGTTAGGATTTTCATGCATTAGTATTTGACAGATCACGTGGGATTTCAGACATGGTGTCAAAGAGAAAGATGCTCAGTATGCTTTGACATTTCATCATGAATAGACTTACTAACGAGCAACGCTTGCAAATCATTGAATTTTATTACCAAAATCAGTGTTCGGTTCGAAATGTGTTTCGCGCTTTACGTCCGATTTATGGTCTACATAATCGACCAAGTGAGCAAACAATTAATGCGATTGTGACCAAGTTTCGCACTCAGTTTACTTTATTGGACATTAAACCAACCACACGAATGCGTACAGTGCGTACAGAAGAGAATATTGCGTCTGTTTCTGAGAGTGTTGCTGAAGACCGTGAAATGTCGATTCGTCGCCGTTCGCAGCAATTGGGTTTGTGTTATTCGACCACATGGAAGATTTTACGCAAAGATCTTGGTGTAAAACCGTATAAAATACAGCTCGTGCAAGAACTGAAGCCGAACGATCTGCCACAACGTCGAATTTTCAGTGAATGGGCCCTAGAAAAGTTGGCAGAAAATCCGCTTTTTTATCGACAAATTTTGTTCAGCGATGAGGCTCATTTCTGGTTGAATGGCTTCGTAAATAAGCAAAATTGCCGCATTTGGAGTGAAGAGCAACCAGAAGCCGTTCAAGAACTGCCCATGCATCCCGAAAAATGCACTGTTTGGTGTGGTTTGTACGCTGGTGGAATCATTGGACCGTATTTTTTCAAAGATGCTGTTGGACGCAACGTTACGGTGAATGGCGATCGCTACCGTTCGATGCTAACAAACTTTTTGTTGCCAAAAATGGAAGAACTGAACTTGGTTGACATGTGGTTTCAACAAGATGGCGCTACATGCCACACAGCTCGCGATTCTATGGCCATTTTGAGGGAAAACTTCTGAGAACAATTCATCTCAAGAAATGGACCGGTAAGTTGGCCACCAAGATCATGCGATTTGACGCCTTTAGACTATTTTTTGTGGGGCTACGTCAAGTCTAAAGTCTACAGAAATAAGCCAGCAACTATTCCAGCTTTGGAAGACAACATTTCCGAAGAAATTCGGGCTATTCCGGCCGAAATGCTCGAAAAAGTTGCCCAAAATTGGACTTTCCGAATGGACCACCTAAGACGCAGCCGCGGTCAACATTTAAATGAAATTATCTTCAAAAAGTAAATGTCATGGATTTTATGCGTTTTTTTTAAAAAAAAAGTTATCAAGCTCTTAAAAAATCACCGTTTACATATCTCTGGAAGGATAGAAAATCTCTGGAAGTATTTTAGATTTGTTATGGAGATTTATTTTATAAGTGCCGTACTGGCAGAAAAAATTTCATTTAGTGGAAAAGGGGAGCCGGTTTGGGCCTTATAATGTAAATCTGTCATGATGCATACATACCTCTTGAGGCATTTGCTACAGTAATGAGGAGTGGTATTTTATCAAGGCCAGGTTACTAAATTTGAGTTGGAAATATTAGAACCCACCGTGGCACGCCCAAGAAGGTTACACGTCCACGCGTCGTATCCCTGGAACCATTTTAAGGTAAACTTAGAGGGATTGATATCTTTCGTATGCCTAGCGCGCAGACGAGATTTTATAATTTCATAGTTTTAAACAGCCTACATACCTTAACTCGCTTAAAAAGTAACGAGCTATAACAAAATGGGCACAGAAATGAAATATAATAGCCGTCATCGATTCGCCACTTCGCTGCTTGCTATGTTTGAGTTCCGGTCGCTTAAAGAAGAATTTTGCATGTGAAAGCAACAACAAAGTTAGCTAGCACTGATAGACGATAGCGAGTTTGTTTGTACCTCATTGAGTTCGTTCGTTTCGCCACTCGCTAACTGTTGGCGAATCGATGACGGCTATTATCATTAAATTATTTTTCATATTTGTATAAAAACGTGAGGTGAAACCCGCGGGTATAAGCTAGTATCCAATAAATGCGAAAGCGCATGTCTAGATACACATGCAAGTGTGTTAAGGTCATTTCCGTGCTAGTCAAAACAACCACCAATCTGACCTAATGTGAAACAAAGAAAGGTTCCGAAGTCAATACGTGTTGCCTAATGTTGTGCTCGTAATGTTTTTCCCATAGTTCAGGAAACTTTTTGAGCTCGAAATAGTAGAGTGACCTTCAACGAGAATCGAGGTTATTTACAACAGGGGAAAATCAGAAGTCAATAGAAGACGAGTTTCTTGCATACAGCCCATCTGAGCTTAAATGAGCTTAAACATAAAAACTACTTTGCGCATTCACTTGATCTGTACAAACAGTATAGCTAAACAAATTCTCCCCTTAGACGAAGTTTTTATTTAACAAAAAAAATATTAGATATAGATAAAAGCTATGCTGTCACGGATAAAAAGAAGCCATTACTTCGCTTGTCAGGGCAAAAAAAGTATCTAAAACGGATTTTACTGGTAACGGCCTCGGTTTGACAGGTAACAGCTTAATACTATTTAAAAAATAAGGTACTTTACAATTACTCAGGCATAAATACAATGGAGATGAAGAGTCCGATCAAGGATTATCCCGTCTTTAGGTGGCAGAATCTTGTATGTGTTCGTAAAATCCGATTTTTTGAGAAATAAAGTTAGTTTAGTGTCTAATAATGTGTATTTATGTATTCTTGCTCAACTCTTCACCCCGTCATAAGGTCAAGTCACACCCGTCACAGTTGAATTTGGGACATATAATCTATAATCTCCAATAGAGGTAAGCAACTTTGGCGTAAATTTGAGAATGTTTATTTAACTATACAACGAACTATTTAAAACCATAAGCAGAAGACATAATTAGCAGGAAAACTCTTATGGAAGTAAGTAGTAGCTAATTTGGTTGGCGTACTCGTCACACCAGTCACAGTGACAAAAATTCAGATAACTCGTTCGGATTAAATTGATTTTGAAATTTTTTTCTAGGCATTGTGTATATCTCGGAAACCTATTAGAAAATACTCGTTTTAAAGAATTTCATATTACAGTTTAAGAGTTAAGCCTTAAAATGTGAATTGAAATGTCACACCCGTCACCGTGGAATGAGCCATTTGTTATATAAATAAAAACCGTAAAAGCGGTCGCCAAAAAAAAAACTCAAAAATCAAAGCGATTTTCAGCCGGTTGAAACTTCCACTTCATCAGATTAAAATTTTATGCTATAAAACTGCATACTCAAAAATGTTCTAAAGATTCAGATTAAAAATTTTAAAATTTGTTGAATTAAACTTCGTATAAAGTTTAAAACTGTGATTTATATTTTTTTGGTTTAGGCTTTGGTTAGGCTTTTTATAGAAAAAAAAAACAAAAACAAATTAGTTCGAAAAACATAACGAATTTTTAAAAGAAATCACCGCATGGTTAATTGTTTGAGTCACTGTACATAAAAACTGTAAGTTTGTATGAGTTATGACACGTTTCGGGGAAACACGCGACCAAGAAGAACATTTAGAGCGATACAATCAGGGACCGAGCGAAACTGTGTACACAATTATTGAAAATACATATGTACATCCATACTTATGTGCATACATACATATGTACCATTTTTGAAAACGATAAATACGCGCGGACTGGAACCTAGGGCGTTCCAGCCGCCCAAGTGGCAACATCGAAAAAAAATTTTTGCAATCGAAAATAGGCGCGGACTGGAACCTAGGGCGTTCCAGCCGCAAATAAAGTGCAGTTTCGAATTTCGTCCACACGGGGCGTTGGTGCGGATTGGAACCGAGACCGTTCAAACCGCAAAGGCAATATACATACGTATGCGGGCTTGAAACTCGTCGCATAAGGCATTCTAAGGTTTTTGCTCTTACTGTCTATAAAGGCGAAAATAATAAGTTGTATCTAAGAGATAAATGAATAAATAGTTAAAAAAAGGGTAATTATCCTTAAACAAGACGTGGCAAAACCTACTAGGCGTAGCCCAGGACTGAGTACAACCGACTGGAACGAACGTGCGAGCCTAGTGCTCAACCGCCTCCCGACGAAATACTTGACGGTGGTACCGGGGGGTTCGTACTCGGACAGTAGGAGGTTTAGTTCGGGTTAAAGTCCCACACTGACGGGTATAGGCTTTCGATGCTTCCTCCTCGTAAAAAAAAAAAAACATACATATGTACCAGGGTAGCTAACTCATTTTTGGGAGTTCCCGGATTTCGACAATGAAATTCTCCGATTTTGTCCGGAATTTCGTCAAATTCTCCACCCTTAGATATCTCCTTATTTACAAAAAAATTGTATGTCTTTTGATACATTGCTGCTCTTTCTGTTTATTTTATTTTTAAATGTAACTCATCTACATATGTATTCAGAAACCAAATCAAACGTTAATAAAGTTAATTAGCAAAAAAAATTAATAAAAAATGTACATAATACCGTGGAAACACAATGCCTGCGAACGGCGAACTCACCACAGCGAAATTCCCGCTGTCAAAATTAGAATACCCGCCGGCATATGAAATTGAACACAGCCAAAGCGAAATGCGAAGTTTGCCCGGCGGCGTTTCGAGGCGATAGATTTATTTCTATCGCTCTGGTGGGAGATGCGGCAGTACATGCCAAAGTTGGCCATATGTTTTTTTGCTTTCAAATATTTAGAAGAAAACAACATATAACACGAATTATTTTTGTTGTTTGAAAAATACTGTAATCGATTCGTTAAATCTGGCTTATATAATTTATAATAATTCCTCCTTGCCTTATATTTATATTTGTTATCATTTCTAAATATGGTTTCATTTTTCAAAATGTAGTCACCTAAATTATAAGCACTCTAAAAAATCTGTTTAAAAACGCGAGTATAAATCGAGTTTTTTTTTTTTTTTTAAATTTTTTGGTAAATTTACACGATGAATATGTATTTTTCGCGTTTACACATTTTCGTGTGTAAAAATCCTCTTTGTTAGTGGCTTTACACAATTCTACGGGAGAAATCAAACAGCAGATGTGTATTTTTTAGCTTGTACACACTTTCGTAGTAAATTTACTCACACCACAGCAGCTATATTACACTCCAAAAAGTCCGAAATTTAAACAAAGTATTCGTTGAATAATCGAGCATGTAATTTCGTGAATAACAAGGTAGGAAATCAGTAAGCTACCTTTTAGCTAGGAAATTTACACAATTTTTTTTTAGAGTGAGTGCGACGAAATGGTATCAGCTGTTTTCGCTACCGCTCTAATTCTGTTAAAGTAAGCGAAATAGCAGGGCGAACTTCGCCGTTCGCCGGGTATTGTGTTTCAACATTACCCTTTCAATGGTATTCTTGGTTTTGAAATCGGTTCAGTAGGATCGCCAAACAAACGGAGTATTAATATATAGATGACCAAAACGTTAAATCGTGTGAATGAATCTGGACAATATTTGTCACATTAATGCTGTGTGCAAATGTGCGACAAGTCGTTTGGATCTTTAGCAGCCAAATCATCTGATCGTAAAACAAATCATTTGTTCATCGCTATCCAAATGCGCAAATGAGGACAAATCTAAATTTGGCATTTTGTGTACAAATGTACAAATCGTGTGATCCCTGCTTTACGGTAGTTTAAGTTTGAACTAACCGCCAACACAGTTTCCCATATAACAGGTTGGCCAAATATTAAGTCAAGAAAATTAAGTCTAGACTAGGGATGTTAATTTCTCAGCTTTTTCCGATCCCGGGATTTTCGGGATGTCGTTATCACAATCCCCCCGGGAACAACTTAAATCGAAAAAATTGCTTCTATATTGTTTGAGAAGCTCTGCTACCATAAAATAAATAATAAATAAATTAGTTTGAAACCTACATTTTATTTAAAGTGGCGTTTTTTTTTCTCTCTGACGCCGGGATTTATTTTAAAGGAGTTTGTGATTTCAAAGATATTATTGATTCCAAAAATCGTTTTAAAATTCAATGCAATATAGAATAAAACAAGTAAGAAAGTCCAAGTTCGGGCGGAGCCGAACATTAAATACCCGGCGCAAGTATTTAAAATATGTTTTCCACCTTTCCGAAAGCTACCGCTACATGATAAGCCGGGGTGTATACATTTTAAGTAAATTAGCGTCCTTAAATTTCGAAATATTGAAATTTCAAGCATATCTGAAATTTACCGTTATATGAAAAGCGGCCTCAATTTTAGTCCGATTTCAACAATTTTCAACGGTTTGCTTTTATGTGGCAAGCACAATAACCATACCGAGCTTGGTACAAATTGCTAGAACGGTTAGCGAGATACATATATATGATCACAAGTGGGCGGTGCTACGCCCATTTTCCAAAATTTTGTCATAAACGTATTTCTTGGTAAAGAATTGTTGCAATCATCAATTTTGAATAAATTAGCTTCAATATTTACTGATTTATCGAAGATTTTGTATTTCTCTAAATTACCGTTATATGTACGGTGACCATAAATATATTTTAAAAAAATTTACCTACATATAATTGCGTAGTATAAAAATAACAAAAATATACTACATACATATATACACTCCTCGTCATTTGAATAGCGCACCCTTTTTTTGATTTTGTACCATACAAAGTATGCTTGACAAAATTTTGATATGGAAGAAAATGCGCAGCACCGTCAACAAAAAAAAAAATATCGCCCCCATGATTCAATATAACAAGGTTGTGTAATTTGTGACAGCTAAAATTTGACACTCCTTTATCTAGATTTGTATTTTGGAAGTAGGAGAAAGGGGAAGAATGTGATCGTCTTTTGCGAAAACGGTAGTAGAATGGTACTACAAAAATTGCGCAAGTGCACTAATCAATTGGTTTTTTAATCAATTAGTTAATTTGATTAAATTCAATCGAATTACAGTTAATCATTATTTAATTTAATCTGATTAAATAGTTAATTGCAACCGTGATTAAAAAAATTAATTTTTAATCATTAACCCTTAATTTGATCAAGTAGGTTTGGTGATTAATTAATTTATGCTGGAATTATCTTTTGCAACCAGGTCAGTTAATCGGGTATGGCAAAGTCGGTTTATCTCATAAATCTAAGCAATTTGGTGTGCATTTTGATTGTGATCTATTACCAGCAGAACTTCCCAGTTTATGTTATACAAATTATAATTATTATTTGTTTATATAAGTATTATGTATTTTTCATAAGCGTCAAACAGAAAAGAATAACCGTATATGGTGTTTAAATTTAAATTGCAGACAATCTAGACCACTGAATAAGATTGTTTTTTAATCGGATTACCGATTGATGATTAAAATTAATTAATCGTAATCACAACCGACGATTAACGATTAAAAAATGTTATCATTAATCATACAGATGATTACGATTAATTAATTTTAATCGTTAACCGCGATTAACATTTTAATCGTTAATTTTAAATCGTTAATCAGATTAACATTTTGCCAACACTGATTAGAAGTAAAATGTGTATTATTAATTAATTCTATGCGAATTTGCAATATATTTGGTGTTTTAATGGAAATACTGAACAATACATAAAAATATGCATTTTTGATTTAAGTTATTCGTCATTTCCTGGAACAAATCTAGAATACCGACCGTTCAGCTATGCAAAACCGAAAAATGCAGATAAATAGAACCTTTTATGCTCATTTCAACCATGACAAAATTATTTGGCGCAAGTAAAAAATTAGACGTTCTAGAAAGTTAAAGTTCAGTTGTAAGTTATTTTAAATATTAATAACTTATGAACTATATAACCGATTAAAAAACGAATGACGTCACCATAAAGATAATTAATTTGTTCTTCAGCTGATGTACATAATTTATAGCCTTTTATATTTTTAAACCAAAACCACTAAAGAACGAACAAATTTTATTTTTTCATGAAATAACATTTTTGTGAAAAAACTGCATAATTAATGGTAAAGAAATTTATATTATTTATAAAGTACAAGTTATTATCTTTAATTCGATACTGCATACTTTATAATGATCTACTTTTGGGTTTCAACAATTAAGTGATAATAAAAAATACAAATAAACCTCTTATATGTTCTTTATTTTTTTGGTATCGTTGAAATCAGCGTAAAAAGTTCTATCAATCGGCATTTTTGGTTATTTTATAGCTAAACTGTCGCTATTTTACACTTGTTCTATAAAATTACGCAAACACCTCCAACCAACGAATATTTAGTAAGAAGAATTTTTGGTTTTACTACTAATATCACTAGAAACTATAGAGTAAGCAACATTCTGCACAAGTAAAGGAGCCGATTTTATGTATGGGAGCGAAAAGACTGTTTTATTAAAAAAACTTTCTATTATTGAATCATGTGTCGTCCCTATGTTTCTTTTTTTTTAATTTTCAAAGATATTGAGCTCGAGGCCATTTTTTAAATGAAAATTTATTGTGTAAAAGCAACAATAATTTGAAAAAATGGTAGAAGTGATAGCTATTTCGGAAATCACCACATTTCCTCATCAGACTTCTTTCAGTAGGATTCGAACCAACGATCACACTGACTCAGCCAGTTGCCTATGCACGTTGCTAAGTACGCCTTGTAAATTATCGTTTGCTTTTTTCCACTATTTTCATTTTTGTTATGCCAACAAAATCAAGCGCAGCTATTCCGCTGCAATTCACTTGATCATGTGGTTGTTGGTATTGTTGATTTTTTGCTAATAATTCTATTTTTAGAATGTTTAACTTTTAGGTGTGCTCGTCCTTAAGTTGTTTGTTTTTGTTAAATTTTTGGCCTTATAACAATTATATTCAACAATCTATATTGAGCTCGAGGCAATTTTTTAATCGAAAATTTATTGTGGAAAGCAACAATAATTTGAAAAAATTGTAGAAGTGATAGCTATTTCGGAAATCACCACATTTCCTCATCAGACTTCTTTCAGTAGGATTCGAACCGACGATCCCACTGACTCAGCCAGTTGCCTATGCACCGTGCTAAGTACGCCTTGTAAATTATCGTTTGCTTTTTTCCACTATTTTCATTTTTGTTATGCCAACACAATCAAGCGCAGCTATTCCGCTGCAATTCACTTGATCATGTGGTTGTGGTTTGCAGTGGAATAGCTGCGCTTGATTGTGTTGGCATAACAAAAATGAAAATAGTGGAAAAAAGCAATACGATAATTTAATGTAGTTATCAATTAGTTATCGACACTGCTTTTATTTCGATAAGGAAAAGCTAATTTTAAAATATGGAAGAAAATGCGGGAAAAAGGCAGGACACTTGAAAAAAATCAGTACATTTTGGGGGTTTTCTGTTTTGAAAAACTACGCAGGACAGACGTTTAAATAACAGTACGGTCCTGCAAAAAACAGAACGGATGGTCACCGTAGTTATATGGGATATGGGCGTGGTTATTGTCCGATTTTAAAAATTTTCGGCCATTTGGTATGCTGTACCAAGGCCAACAACTGTGCCAGGTTGGAAGAAATTGGTGCAGCGGCTACCAAGATATACACATGTAACCATAAGTGGGCGTCGCTACGCCCATTTTACAAAAATTTATAATATTATTATTTTTCGTCTAAAAATTATTACAAATATTAATTTTGAGTGAATTATCTTCGGTAGCTACAGTCCGCGGTTACAGTCTGATTTCGCCCATTTTCAATACCAACCTACCTTGGATAAATGGAAACCTACATACCAAATTTCGTTGAGATATCTCAATTTTTGCTCGAGTTACACGGACGGACGGACAGACGGACGGACAGACAGACATGGCTTAATCGACTTCTCTATTCATTCTAAGCATTTATGCATACATTTGTCTATATCTATCTCGTTTCGTTATGCGCAAAAAAATTTAGGAATATATACAAATAAGAACGCTCAAACTACAAGCTCTAAAACAGTAATTGATGCGATGTTTTCAAGATATAACTTATCGCCCTTGAGTCACAAGTATAGATATACAAGTATCATATTTTATCAATCATACCGATAATTTCATGTATTAAAAATGAAAATGAAAAAAAAAAAATTTTAACCAACAAAATGAATACAATTAAGTGAAATTAATGTTTAATTTCTAACCTAACCTACATGTCCATGTATGTAACTGAATCGCCTAATAATAGGTTTACATATAAAAATATTATCCTCCTTTTGGAGCTTAACTGTCCTAATCTGTAGCTAGAAAAAGAGATTAGCCATACAAAATTTAGATAATTATAAAATTAACTCAGATTATACCGATAACTTTTTGGTGTCCAACCTAGTTTTACCGATTAACTTGCGAAGAAGAGGAGAAATGTCAAATGTAAAAGTTAACAAAAATTGACGCTAGCAAGGCAAGAGCTTTGTAAAGGGCTTATTCCATGGTGACGGGTGTGACATTTCAACTCACATTTTAAGGCTTAGTTCTTAAACTGTAATATAAAATTCTTTAAAACGTGTATTTTCCAATAGGTTTCCGAGGTATACACAATGCCAAGAAAAAAAATTCAAAAACAGTTTAATCCAAACGAGTTACATGAATTTTAGTCACTGTGACGGGTGTGACGAGTACGCAAACAAAATTAGCTACTACTTACTTGTATCGGAGTTTTTCTGCTAATTATGTCTCTGCTTATGGTTTTAAATAAATCGTTGTATAGTTAAAGAACCATTTTCAATATTTACGCCAAATTTGCTTACCTCTATTGGAAATTATAGATTACACTGTGCGACACTAAAAAATACCTGGCAAGCTATGTATATTTTCTGGTAGGTCTTTTCGAGTAAAACAAGGATCGAAATATGAAATTTGCCAAACACCCCCAAAATCTTTGTACTTTTGCGCACATATAAGCCTGTAACTTAGTTTATTATGAACCGAGCTTCGGTTTATTGCTGGTTTTAAAAAGAAGAAACTTGAGCCTTTCGAACGATATATATGCGGATAGAAACACCTTAAGAGATCTGTGTGTATTTTTTCTTTTACTTTTTTCAATTTTGGTGAGCTTTTTACGCACTATTTTATAAGAAAACCATACTAGTCCTAAATTGATTGTAAAACTAAATTTAAGAACGAGATAACCGAGTGTTTATTTTCAAAAATAGGATGAAATTTTACTGAGTTATTAAACTTTTTATGAAAACAAAATTTTTGCAAAAATATTATTTTTGGCTATACAACTCAAAAATGTTTGCTTGACCGCTTTTTTTTATACCCGAGCGCACTTGTGCACAAGGGTATTATAACTTTGTTCACATAACGGTTGTTTGTAACAGCCAAAACGAATCGAGATAGATATAGACAAATCTATACATAAATGATCAGAATGAATAGAGAAATCGATTAAGCGGTGACTGTCTGTCCGTCCGTCCGTCTGTCCGTCCGTAAAAATTTCGCTTGCAGTAATTTCTACATGGTAAGTGCTCCGCCAATATTTGGTTTCATAGGATTCATAGGTTCGGATACCTTCCTCATTGAAGTAGTAAAGAAAATTCGCTTACGTGCAGAAGTTTTTCGTGCAAAGAAGGATGTGCAGCTAAGCAAAATATACTGTATATTGTACAAGACACTTATAACCTTTCAGTGCAAATGTACAATATATTGTACATTTTTTTTTACCACTCGGGAAAAATATTTTAAATCATGATAGTTTAATTTTAGCATTTTTGTATGATGAAATGCTTTTTATATTTCCATACTATGTGCTTTTATTAGCGATTTTACTTGACTTTCACGTAGTTTTTATACAGTAAATGACCACAACTTTCGTGTCACTGCAATTTTATAAAATGGTCTATTTTTAAATTAAATTCTAAAAATATTTGGAAATCTACGTAAACTATTCGGAAAATTCCAGAACTTCTCAAACTTTAGTTTGTTTTCAAAAATATTAATAAGATTTTTAGTAACACACTTCCAATATTACAAAAAATTAAATGTACACTATATTGTACAAATGCAGGGAAAGGGTTAAAACGATGTTTGAATTATGCACTTTGTTTTATTGAGACGAAAACGAACAGCAAAGCAAAACGAAATAATCGGAAGATGCCAGATCTTTCATTATTATTTTTGTTATTTAAAATTAATTTGAAAGACATGAACATTTTTGTCAACATTCGATCGGTTTGCATACCACGCCACACACGTTGAAATCTCAACCGATCGTTTCAATTTGTTGTCCGTTTGTAGCCTGCTTTAGAGATAATATCAGGACCCACGGGACCCGCGGTACAATTCTGAAAAACGTCGGGACTTAAAAATCGAATTTCGGGATGGTCGGGATCCAACTTCTAAATAATTGATAAATTAGTGAATAGATGGCAGCGAAATATCCAAAAATACATGAAACCAAATTAAAAAAATACAATTAGATTTTGTTTATGTGTTTCCTTTATTTGTAAAAATATATTGTCGAATATTAACTTAAATTCTCCGACTTCTTCTATATTTTGCACCACAGCTAACAATGAAGTAAAATTTTCTTTGATGTATGAATGTATGTATGCGAGCGTACAATCCAAGAATCATAGAATACAAGAATGCGCCTATGAGAAAGGATTTTTGAGCGTAATTTTTGCGTGGCGTTACCTTGGTGCAAATGCGAGAGAGAAATGCCAAAACGCATAGGAAAATATGTTAACAATGCGGAAAAATGTGTTAATATCAATAGGGGTATTCTCCAAATCTTACAAAGCCATTGCACGCTGCACGGATTGCATGGATTGCATAACTTGTAAACACACAACAGCAAAATACATGGGAAACAACATTTCCTATCGCTGCAAAATATGCAACGTCGAAACCCATTGCAAAATAGCATAGCAAAATAAATGAGACCCTGTGCTAGTTGTTTTGTTTTGCTACATATTTCTCTCATTCCTCTCATCTCGCTCACTTCATTTTTTTTGCTGTCTCTTGTTATTGTATTTGATACATAATTTCGCTGCTTGCTACCCACGCATGCTAAAACTTTGCATTGGGGTGCTCTCGTACTCTTCGAAACCTGGAATAGTATTTTTGCATTTCGTGCAATCCGTGCATCGTGTAAGACTTCGTGAATACCCCTAATATTAAATGGTCCAATTTTGCAGGAATTAATAAATATTTCGTATAATTAAATAGGAACACGTAGCAATTATTTTGGGCATGTAGCCATTTAGGTAAGTACGATTTTCAGCACGTGCTGGTTGTTGGAAAAAAGCGTGAAGTTATATGTATGTAGATATGTACAGAAAAGAAACATTCTTATATCGCCCGCTTGCCTTTTGTTTTCACTTTTACAATTTGCCACTGCACCCATGGACGTCGCCAGGATCGAATTTAGGGGGGGAGGGGGGCTCGACATATAAAAAACTCCCAACATTTTCATCTTTACACATTCATGTTTCTGACATGCGGGGGACGATATGTACTTGCCAATTTGTTTTACAAAAATTATTTAAAAATCAGACGTCTCGGTTGCTCAGCAAACCGGTTAATCGTTTTTGCAATTATTTCACATTAATTCTCTAAAACAAATTTTCGATGTATTCTTAAAATGCATAAACCTAAAGGTACATTTTATAGGAAATTAAACTAACAATTTATTCGTGAAAGACAACAATTAATCTTGTATAGCTAGACACCTGATAACCTAGACATATAAAAAAAATCCGAAAATTTTCATCTCTACACATTCATGTTTCTGGCATGCGGGGGACGATGTGTACTTGCTGATTTTTTTTACAAAAATTATTTAAAAAGTAGACGTCTCGGTTGCTCAGCAAACCGGTGCAATTATTTCACATTGATTACACTGGTCTACAAATTTCAACTTTTTTTCTGCGAATAAGACGGGACCTGGTGTTTCTGAACGGATTTTTCGTGCTG
>NW_023458557.1:51390438-51411753 GCF_013731165.1 Rhagoletis pomonella
GAAACACCAGGTCCCGTCTTATTCGCAAAACCCTTGTAGACCAGTGTTATCTAAAACAAATTCTCGATGTATTCTTAAAACGCATAAACCTAAAGGTAAATTTTATAGGAAATTAAACTAACAATTTATTAAAACTAGTAGTAGCCCCCGAAATAGGGGTGAGTACTTAGCTCAAAATTTATTCAAAGAACTTCGTGAAAGACAACAATTAACCTTGTATTGCTAGACACCTGATAACCCAGGATAATTTTTAAGTTCTTAAAAGACATTACTCTACTCTAAGCTTCATGCAGTGCGCCATGAGAAAACCGTCATCTTTAAGGTATAGTATACCTTTCATAATATCTGGTATTAGTCTTAATCTGAAACGCAATAATCATTGAAAATTGGCGCCGTTTATGGTGAAAAGCATTTAATATCACACTTTCAAACTAAATCCTTCTTAACCCTAGAGGCCTAATCTATTTGAGAGTAACGTAAAGCCTTAACATTCGCCGTAGAAGCTTATGTACTTAAAAGATAACCTGTGAGCTAAAATATACTTAGTCCAGTCTTATTTTTTTAAGAATATTGAAGTTGTGAGTTTGACTAATAATAAAACATAGTTTTATTAATAATAACTATAAACACATTTATTTAAAACAACAAAATAAAAAGTAAAATTTGTGTTAAAATTAAAGAAAAGACCCATTCCGTATACGCCTCGCAGATGTAGATTATACTTTCAGGGTTAACCCTTTCAGTACAAAAATTCAACCACTGGTTCTAAAAAATTTTAAATATGTATACCGGCTAATTTTGGATCGTTAATTTTAAAACTCACATACAAAAATGTGTAATGCTTTGAGGTTTGCGGTCATTCAGGGTCCTTTTTAATCGCCACTGATATCCTATGTGTTTAAAAAAGAAAGGGATCTCAGCTATTTTTATTTTTTTGCTTTCGTGAAATATATTTCAAAACTATGAATAATACCTAATAACTTTTCCGAATCTCAATTCCACAGAAATATGGTTAATATTTTTCAATAGATTATATTACTCACTATCGACTTTTCTGCCGCTTTTTACTTTTTTGACAAACACGGTCAGCTGCAACTGCAGCTTGCACTTTAGTTTGATATATAGCTCAATTCTATGGCTGCTACAGATCGGCCTAACAAAGTCGTATGACTGAGCAATTATATATAGATACTAAAGGCCTGAACAACAAAGCATAGCGACATGTAACACATCATGCAAGTGCCAGTTTATATCATGTCGCTTATACATGTTTGAAAGTGATATATGAAGACATTGCCGAATAAATTCAAATCAAATCATGCATGTCAACAAAAGGAACACATGCAACATATTCAGCATTATTATTTACATTGTATATACGTGAAGAGATTTTCCGAATTTTGCAAGCTCCTACTATAGTAAAATTTATTAAACAATTATCTAATTAAAAATCTATATACCAACGCTGGGCAAACCTGGCTCTTTCAGCCAAATGCGGCTCTTTGCTTAGCAAAGTGCGGCTCTTTTTACTTTCTCCTTGCATAGAACATTTTTGCTCTTTTTACTTTTTAAAATACATATTTCATACATATTACACATATACATACATATTTTACATACATACATATTATACATATAAATACATATTTTAGCCCACAGCAATTTGCCAACAAGAAAACAGCTGATCAAGAAGAGCTGGTTGGAATTTACGCAAATCCCTAAATTGAATTTGATGGTTTGGAAGTTGAAATAGTAAAATGCGACAAATTAAACTTGTAATGAATAAGTAATTATTCGTTTGGTCAGTGAACTGTGTCAGGATAAGAATTCAGGATTTGTTTTCTTACGTTTTCAATTTTATACCTTTTACAGGTCTATTCTGCGCTGGTAACATAAATTTTATAACCGGTAATTAAAGTGTCTGTCAATTTTTAAACCTTTTTCGCATTCTGTGCTCTCTTGTAACCGGTAAATTTAGTTACCATCTCATAAGCTGGTAACAAAATATTGCTCAGTACAAGAATTTCCACAAATCTTCATAGCTGAGTTGCTGAATATTTTCACTGCATTACCAACGTACCTAGAATCGCGGTGACAAGAAGTGGTAACATTTTTTGGTAATAAAATTTTCCGGTCAGAAGTATGTCTGATACCAAATGTACATTCTAAATTCCTACTTACATAAGGCGGCCACGTCTTTGTTAAAGTAAGGGAGATTTGTCAGTGACGTGGTAAAGACAGCCGGGTGAAGTGTAAGTTGCTGGTAAGGTATTGCCCTTCACCTGGCGGCCCTTACCACTTGCCTGCCGAATCTCCATTACTTTAACAAAGACGTGGCCGCCTTATGTAAGTAGGAATTAAGAATGTACATTTGGTATCAGACATACCTCTGAGCCGCTTTACAAAGTAAGTTACGTGGAATGCAGAGCAGTCGCTCGGAGTAGTTCCGCGCTTGGAAATAACTTCGGCTGCACGTTACTTTGCAACTGACAACGTAATGTGTGAGGTGTTCATTTTGTGCTTTACTAGTAGATGAAATTGGTCATGATGACAATTTTGGTACTAAAAACTGAAAGAAAACATGGCTTACCTCGTAAGGTGCTTACCTATTTTCCCAGTGGGAATGTTTTTAATTTCTAATAATAATTTTATTTAAAAATAAAAGTTTTGTTTTTCTTTTTCTGTTTTTGTTGCTCTTTGTAGCATTTAGAACTTAGACGTGGCTCTTTTCGGCCTCGGCCTTGCCCACCTCTGCTATATACATTTTCATACAAGGCATGATTAAACAGTATTAAAAATATGCTGCAGAAACACAACAGCAAACAACAGCTGAGCTAAGAAGCAATGACATGCTATAACAGTATGTTTGAAATGGAATGACATGGCATAGCAATGCATGAAATTTTTGAAAATGACATTTTAATAGATACGCTGAGAAGAAGTTAAGAAAATGTTTAAATTTATATCTTGTTACCTACTTCACCGATTTTAAATCTGAAAACTATACCTTTCATGAGCATGAAATGGTATTACAACTTTGGTCCGATATTTGTAAGTACCAGAATAAGAAGAGATAGACTCATGAAAATGTGTACTTATGTATGTGGCCAGAACATCGAGCTGAACCGACTTAGGCTTATGGCAACCGAACTTCAGTTGGGTGGCCACTGGCTGAAATATTTTTACAGATGGCAACTTCAAACTGGCAACTGAGTTGTTATATTGGCAACTGCATTTTTGTGGTCGCTGCGGTAATAATCGAAGATCGTATACCTACATATAAGGTAAACTTCAAAGTCTAGGGGCGGCTCTAGCCGCAAACAAGTAAGAAAGTCTAAGTTCGGGCGGAGCCGAACATTAAATACCCGGCGCAAGTATTAAATATATGTTTTCCACCTTTCCGAAAGCTACCGCTACATGATAAGCCGGCGTGTATAAATTTTAAGGACGCTAGCTTAAATTTCAAAATATTGAAATTTCAAGCATTTCTGAAATTTACCGTTATATGAAAAGCGGCCGTAATTTTAGTCCGATTTCAACAATTTTCAATGGTTTACTTTTATGTGGCAAGCACAATAACCATACCGAGTTTGGTACAAATTGCTAGAACGGTTAGCGAGATACATATACGTGATCTTAAGAGGGCGGTGCCACGCCCATTTTCCAAAATTTTATCATAAACGTATTTCCTGGCAAAGAATTGTTGTTAATATTCTAATTTTTCGTCTAAAATTTATTATAAATATCAATTTTGAGTGAATTATCTTCAGTAGTTACTAAAATATCGCAGTTTTTGTATTTCTGAAAATTACCGTTATATGGGAGGTAGGCGTGGTTATTGTCCGATTTTGCCCGTTTTCAATACCATCCGTCCTACGCCCGAAAGAAGTACACGTACCAAGTTTCGTTAAGATATCTTAATTTTTACTCGAGTTATCGTGTGCACAGACGGACGGACAGACGGACGGACGGACGGACAGACAGTCACCGCTTAATCGATTTCTCTTTTCATTCTGATCATTTATGTATACATTTGTCTATATCTATCTCGATTCGTTTTGCCTGTTACAAACAACCGTTATGTGAACAAAGATATAATACCCTTGTGCACAAGTGCGCTCGGGTATAAAAAATGGCTCTCTGTCACGGTATAAGGTGCAGGGCTGCCAACTTGGCTCAAACTGTGCCACTTTTGGCCCTATTTTACATCAAAAGGCACTTGATTTTTCAACTTGGCACTTGGTGCCAATATGGCACTTTTTAAAAATAATAATATTTCAATAAACTTTTGTAAAATCTTTCGCGTGTACTTCTTTTTCTCAACTAAAATTTTCTAATTTTTAAAGATTATTCAACTGGTTTATTTTATTTTGTTATTGCACTTTTGTTTTTCGAAATGTGGTTGTTATTTTATTGCTAAATGGAAAGGATTAAAAAGGATGACTCCATTTTTGGCACTTTTATTTTTCTATTTGTCACATTTTGGCACTTTTTTATCCCCAATATTGCACCTCATAGCTAAGGATAGTTGGCAGCCCTGATAAGGAGAGACATAATTCCAAATATTTAAATTGGAGTTATGTTATTTGGAGTTATGTCATGGTAGCTTTGATTCATTACCTTTCCCAAATCCCTCAGCTGTATACAAAAAAAAATAGTGAGGTTTTAAAGAATTTTGTTAACCCAACTAAGTCCATTTCTGTCAGCTTTAACGAGTATAAAATTAGGATGTGTGCAAAATTTGAGCGAAATCGAAGGCCGCCACCTTGTCTTAATTATATTATGTATTTGTCAATGTTGTTGTGGCTTATTAACATTTTATTTTTAATATTTTTATTGAGCTTTGTACCTCGATTGTTTTTATTAGTGAAAATTGAAAAAGCAACAAAGTCTAAGCGGTAGAAGTTATAGCAGCTATTTCGGAGATCACTACATCTCCTCATCAGACTTCTTTTTTCTAGACTTCAGCAGGGATCGAACCTGCGTAATCGATATTCAAAGTCAGAATCGTTAACCACTGAGCCATGATAAAAAAATAGGAAGGTAGAACCGCTGAGAGGAAGTTTTCGAATTCTTGACGTTTGCAAACAATTTAATTTTAAAATTTTACACACAAACTCACCACACATTCTCATTTTCAATTTCAACAAACAACAACTTTGAACAATTCCTTTTTTTTACTCTCAATTTTATATGATTTTAAAATGTTGGCAAACTTCAAAAAAAATCATGGCCGACGAATTGAGAGAAGGGTTTTATCTTACTATGTTTTTATCATGCACTGAGCTATGTACATCCCGTAAACTCTTGTTGCTAATTCACTTTCCTTATTCAACCAACTACTATCACGTGCAGCTGATTTTCTGCTATTTAAACTCGACAGCGTGGTTGTTGTTGTCAATTCTATACATCCACTCG
Organism: Rhagoletis pomonella; assembly: GCF_013731165.1. NCBI lineage: Eukaryota > Metazoa > Arthropoda > Insecta > Diptera > Tephritidae > Rhagoletis > Rhagoletis pomonella. The sequence goes on from NW_023458557.1 coordinate 51,395,857, forward strand.
CTTATTTGCCTTTTTGTATAGTTTCAGGCGGGCTCTTCCTAAACTATGTATTTGTCAATGTTGTTGTGGCTTATTAACATTTTATTTTTAATATTTTTATTGAGCTTTGTACCACGATTGTTTTTAGTAGTGAAAATTGTAAAAGCAACAAAGTCTAAGCGGTAGAAGTTATAGCAGCTATTTCGGAGATCACCACATCTCCTCATAAAAACAATCGTGGTACAAAGCTCAATATAAATATTAAAAAAAAATTTTAATAAGCCACAACAACATTGACAAATACATAGTTTAGGAAGAGCCTGCCTGAAACTATACAAAAAAGCAAATAAGCAAATGGATGTATAGAATTGACAAGAACAACGACGCTGTCGAGTTTAAATAGCGGCAAATCAGCTGCACTTGATAGTAGTTGGTTGAATAAGGAAAGTGAATTAGCAACAAGAGTTTACGGGATGTACATAGTCAGTGGTTAACGATTCTGACTTTGTACATCGATTACGCAGGTTCGATCCCTGCTGAAGTCTAGAAAAAATAAGTCTGATGAGGAGATGTGGTGATCTCCGAAATAGCTGCTATAACTTCTACCGCTTAGACTTTGTTGCTTTTTCAATTTTCACTAATAAAAACAATCGTGGTACAAAGCTCAATATAAATATTCAAATAGATTATATTAAAATCTTGGATCCGCCACTGGTGCGTACGCCCATATGTATGTACGTGTAAATTGATTGTTCTCACCTTGTTCTCACTTGATTACTCGTTGACAAATAAGCTAAACTGTATACAAACTGAAACAATAGGTTCACACATTAAACACGCGCCATTCTCTAGAACTCTGCATTGTTACGTAAACCACGTACGTAATTGCCTTTAAATCTGTGTATTGCTACGTTGCAAGAGCATTGACTGATTAAGTTGACTTCTTTAGTAGTTAAACAATGTCCTATTTTAGCCTTCATGCGACTATAAACAAATGTCACCCAAACGTACATACATCATTAGTTTGTTTTAATTCAATTTCTTTGGTATTTTGCACAAAAGTGACTTATGTAATTAGTATTTGTTACAAACTTACTACGGACATATCTTATAGGCCTTCGGATTATCCCTAAAAATCCCGAGAGGTCTTCGTGCATCTTATACGGTGTTCGCATTAGGCGATTTTACAGGCAATTTTAGAGGCGATTAGTTGAATCAAAAGCTGGCTGCCTCCAATTTCATTGGAAGCGATTGGGTGAAAGGCCGTTCACACCAGGCGATTGTAACTTTAAATCTCACTTTATATTTAAAGGTTGCATTAAAATTTATGATCCATGATGATCGTGTTTAAAGTGAAGCATTTTATTATCGTTTTCAGTTGGTTTATAACCAAGAAACATGCATACGTAAGAAACCGATAATAGAAATGCTTCACTATAGACATAGCTTTATTTTTAATCCAACATTTAAATAGAAAGGGAGCTTTAACGTTAAAGGTTACTTCAGAAAACGGCCCTTAGAGCAAAAACAACATTTACGTGTATTTTGATGTTGCTTCAGCTTTTTTTTAGGATCAAACTGTACCATGTGAAGTTAAAAGAAAAATTTAAATAACACGATTTTAAGTTAAAAAAATAAAAATTTCTGCAACTTTCTTTCTTGGTAAATCGATGCATCCTTTGCTAGGCCCAGTAATCAGCTTTTGCGCTCAGTTTGGCGAACGTACAAAAAACTGATTTTCAATCGCTTCTTTTGTATGAAAAACGGTAGTGTGAGTTTGCCCATCTCTGGGTCAAAGTAACCGACTAAAACCAATTGTAATCAATAGCTTACACAAAAATACATTTACAGTTAATTTTAACTAAGTTTTTATTGATCCTTCATGTCGAAAGGCCACAAAGGGCTGTGCAATTAATTTATTATTCGAAATTTTAATTGATAATAAAGTGTTTAAGCGACTTAGACTATGTTCAAACAGGCCAATTAGCTGAGGCAATTAAACTTTAAATTGTGTCATGGTGTTCAAACAAATACAATTTAGCCATTATAATTATTATTTGACAGCTGAAATTGTTTTGATTTTTTGTGTAAATTCCGTGAGAAAAATGGAGAAATAGGTTAATTTAGGACGAGTTTTATTAGCTTACAATAAATATATTGAAGTTTCCCAGTCAATACAGTCGAGTTTTGATGGTAGCCTTGCATTGTTCCGAAAAAGAAAGAGGGATAACTTGCTAATTCTTCAAAGTTTAAGGAGGCAGCAGCTATTGCTCCTTGCTACATTGGAAGAAAATGCAACTCAAAGGTCGCTGTGGAAGCTGGTAAACTAAATTAAAATATCTTTTGTTGCAATCAATAACGTTTCCTTTTAACAGAATCGACAATCTTTTTTTTGGGAAGTCAATTGCAACTGCAATGATGACCAGTTCTTCAAGACCCATTTTCGCATGGCACGTGCCAGTTTTGAGACACTCTGTGGCTTTCTCGGCAATTTAAAGAAAGCCGATACAAGTTGGCGCACGGCAATTTCATTGCAAAAACGAGTAGCAATCACTTTGTTTGCTCTTGGTTCAGCTGGAGAATACAGAGTAGTTTCTGAACTGTTTGGGGTTGGAAAATCAACTGTGTGTTCAATACTGATGGAATTCTGCGAAGAAGTATGGCAAGCGATGTCCACACAGTATACAGAGAAATTACCACCGACGCAAGATGTAGTCACTGAATGCGTGAATGGTTTTCATCGCCTTGGGTTTCCACAATGTCTGGGAGCAATTGGTAGGCAAATGGAAGGTTTCCCCTGTTATTATTAAAATAATGTAGACATTAATTTAGATGGATGTCACATCGAAGTAAAACCAAATACGACTGATGCAACCGACTACTACAATTATACGGGATGGTATTCTGTGGTACTTCTTGCGCTTGTGGATTACAGGTACAAAGCACATATATTTGTTTGTTACCGTTTATTTCTTTTTTTAATAACAATATATTATATGCACAGATACGGTTTTTTATATATAAATATTGGTGCTCCGGGACGTTGCAGTGACTCCCAAATATATAATTCATCCCTACTTAAGAACGTGATAACTGAAGACGAAGTATTGGCGGCCAATAAGAAGAGCATATGTGGTGTACAAATGCCGGTCTATATCTTAGGAGATTCTGCATTTAGATTTTCCACCACTTTAATGAAACCATATGCCTTTTCTACGGCCTTGACGGAGAGACAAAAATTGTTCAACTACAAACTATCAAAATGCAGAAGAGTGGTAGAGAACGCTTTCGGTCATTTAAAAGCCCGCTTTCGTCTCATTGGAAAAGGCTTAGATAACCGAATAGAGAACGCGCCGATCATTATTCGAGCTTGCTGTATTTTACACAATTTTTAAAATGAAGAAAATGATCATATCAATCAAATTTGGTTGGAAAATTTGCAAGAATTTGACCGAAATCGGGAAACCCCTTCGCGAAATGTTGTACTTGGCGATAACGAAACCTCAGCTGAAACCATAAGACAATCGCTGTGTTCTTATTTTGGTAAGTAAAAGCATTGGGAAATTAATTAATAATTGTTTTTTCTTTTTCTTTTATTAATTCAAGAAGTTTACAGACGTACATAAATCTTACCTGTGGCATTTGAACATCACTACTAGTGTGAAAATTTCCGACAAAGCTGAATATGAAGTGAAAAGCAAATAGAACAGTGTTTGCGATAAAATATTTTATTTTTGTTTTTAAGAGGTGACGAAAAGTGCAGTCAATGTAATTTATATTAATTCTATATATTAATACGCTAACATAAATTTTGTCTCCGTTCGTTTGGCGATTCTACCCAACCGATTTCAAAACCAAAAACACCATTGGAAAGGCTTTTTTCTCTAGATGAGCAGAGTTTTTATGGTTTCAAAATTGGTTGAAAATTACGACCAACTTGTCGTTTAAACATTTCCGATTTGTGTATAGATGTTGCTGCAACATGTTCAATTTGACATGTTTCGCATGTTGTTTCACTTCACATTCGAAATTAAGCTTTGAAATATAGACAAATATGAAGATGAAGAAATAAATGCTAACGATGTAGTCAAAAAAAGTGAAGATAAAGACGAAAATGGAGACAATGACGGATAAATAAGAATTAGGGCAACTGAAAGGGTAAGACCATTTCTTGAATTTATGAAGTGAAACTTCTTTAGGCAGTTGGTTGGTTGGGAGTAAATTGTCAAATTCAAGGGGAATAATGAACAGGAAATGCTTCTCAGCGGTTTAGCGGTTTGAGAATAAAAACAAAAACAAAGATGCCTAGAGATACAGGCAAAAACGAAGATCAAGGTAAATTTAAACACTTCAAGGTAACGGTGAAGAGGAATATGCAGAAATAAAGATAAATATGAAGAAAAGGATGAGGATGAAGATCGATATTGTTATCGATATAAAACTCGATATTTTTATTGATATAATAATCGATATTGCTATCGATAAAATAATCGATATTGTTATCGATACTGTTATTGATTAAATAACCGGTACTGTAGTCGATATAATAACCAATATAATAATCGATATTGTTATCGATACAATAATGGATATTGTTATCGGTATAATAATTGATTAAATAATTGATTTTGTTATCGATTTAGTCATTTATATTGTTAACGATATGTGCAATAATCGATACTGCTGATTGTTATATTTATCGATGAATTAATCGATTTTACAATCGTTTTATATTTCTATATGTTTATGGATATTGCTATCGGTATTTTTATCGACACAGTTATCAACAGGGTTATCGATATACTAATCGGAACATGGAATGTGATCACATTACATGACATCACATCACATTTTATCACATGATATGAAGAGACATCACATGAGTTTACATCTCATAATATGATATCACATCACACGATATCACGTGACATGACATTATATGATATGACATCACATTATATGGCATGACATCACATGACTTGACATCACATGGTATGACATCATATGACATGACATAGCATTACATGACGTGGCATCACATGATATGACATCATATGGTATGACATCATATGACATGACATCAGAGGATGTGACAACAAATGACATGACATCCTATCACATCACATAAAATCACGCCACATCTTATCACGTCATCGCACCTCATCTCATCTACGTGAATAGCAAAAGAAAAGGATATAAGCAAAGATGTGAAAGATAAAAGCAAAGATGAAGACCAAGGTAAAATTACCGATTTCAAAACCAAAAACACCGTTAAAAAGGTAATTTTCTGTAGATGAGGAGAGTTTTTATAGTTTCAAAATTGGTTGAAAATCGTCCTTTAAAAATTTCCATATTGTGTATGGTTGTTTTGCAACCTGTTCCATTTAAGCTGTTTCGCATTTTGTTTTACTTCGTATTTGAAATTAAACTTTGAAATAAAGATAAATCTGAAGACGAAGAAACCAGTGATAACGATGAAGACAAAAAAAGGCAAAAGTGAAGATAAAGACGAAAATGGAGATAAAGGCGAAAATGGAGACAATGAGAAATACATAAGAATTAAGGTAACAGAATTGAAATTTTCCGATAGGAATCGAAATAAAATCAGCCATAAAGGTTACTGAAATTGATCGAATCGTAAAAGTTTATAATTATAGAAATTTATCCATGCTTATTAAGTTATCGCAACGTATCGAATTATTCAAACTGATCAATCTTTATTGAGTTGTCGAGATTGAGTATAGACACAGAAACGTAGTTGTCCAAGTTTACGGATAGTTATGGAGCTATAAAAACGTGTGGGATTAACGAAATTTGTCAAGTTAAAGAAATGTATCAAGTTATCGATATTTATTGAATTATCATTATATATAGACTTAACGAAATTTATCGAGGTGTCGTAATTCATGGAGTCCTTTCAAAAGAGTCATCGATAATTATTGATCTACTGAAATTGGTTGGTTCAACGAATCGAAGTTTATGGAATTTTCAAAATATATCGATTTATCGAAATTTCAAGGTTATATAAGCTTATCGATTTATCACTGCTTATCGAATTTTATCGTGTTAACAGAGTGCAACGAGTTATCAAAATGCTTAGATAGTTTTCGAAAAATGTGGAGCTGTCAAAAGTAAAAATTTATAAAGGTATCCAAAGAATTTACATTTTTGAGTTATCGAAATTTATCGAGCCCTCGAACTTCACAGTTATCGAAATTGGTCAAGTTAACGAATTTTGTTGATTTTAGTGTTCTTGAAATTCATCGAACTATCGATATGTATCAAATCATTGAAATTTATCGATAAACTTGAATGTATCGGGTCAATTCCTAGTCCTGCCGAAGTCCTGCAAAGACCTTTACAGATAAAGAAATTTTAGTTACGTTTTAGTTCCAAAGCAGAAGATTTTCCGGCTGGTTAATTTGTACCGTATAAGTTTTGCTACGTGTTAAGTTAGAAAACCTCTCCAAGGCTTCTAAAACTAGAAAAACTCTCGAATTTCGACAGTAACTGGCACTCTAGCTTAAAAAATTATTCATAATTCTCTTTAAAAAAAAATTTGCATATAGCTCTTAAACCCCTAATCCGGTCGGAAAATGTTGATAACATGGATGATGATGGATGAAAATTGCTAAGAATCAACGGTGTTTTTTAGCTACTCCAAACTTGCTCTTTCTTGTACTAGAATTCAATGGGCTATAAAACTGCATACGCAAATTTTTTCCAAAAACTGTTTAAGAAAAATATTTAAGAAAATTTGCAAAATTTTTATAATTTTTGCACAAAGTTGAAAGTGTGAATTTGTATCGTGTTTTTTATAGAATGAACTATGATTTTATAGGAAATAATTTAAATTAAATAATTTAAAACTAAGTAGTCAAAACTTGTTAATATGTGGCGGTCTTATAATTATGCAACGCAGTGTAGTGTTATTATTTAAATACAAGATTAATTCTTATTTAAAAAAGATATTAAGGCTCGTTTTACTTCTTCATTATCTTTTGCGATTCTTTCTTGAACCTCTGCTTTCTTTCTTTCAATATCTATTAATTCCTTTTCATTCTCTTCAGTTCTCTTCAGATGTTCGGCAATGTCCGACGATAAATTGTCAAACTTCTCTAATAATTTTTCTTGAAAATTAAATTTTCTTGTTTGTTCCAGCCGACGCTGATGTTGAAGGTACTGGTGAGGGCAGTGGCGACGAGGGTGATGGCAACGGTGTTCCTGGGGACGGTACAGATGCAGTGGATGACGATGCTTTTGATGAGTCTGTTTGAAAGAAACATTTTTGTGAACATTAAAAATTTAATACAATGAAACGTTTTTTAATTGTAAAATGAAAAGATTTTTGCTTATTGTATATCGTTACCTTAATTCACAAAGGTCAAAACCAACGAATTTTTTATTTTACAGGAGCAAAAAACCATATAAAAGGTGTATCAAAAACAGGTAGGACCTTTTAAAAAGTACCATGTAACTCTGTTGTTTTTAATGCTAAAACTTTAAAATTTGTATTGAAGGTGTAGTTTAACATATCCTACCAAAATGTGTGAAAACCCCAGTTTAGAAAAGTATTGCTTAGGGCCTTTGTGAATTAAGGTAACGATACGATAAAGAAACGTGTTAAAAAGGTTAATGAATTGGCAATTTTACGAGAGTGCCCTATATAGCTGCGGGCAATAAAAATTTTAATCAGATTTTTTAGGAAATTTTCGAGTGCGGAGTGTTGTGGCCCATTAAATTTAAGAACAATAAAGTGCAAGTTTTAAGTTGCTAAAAATTACCGCTGATTTTTTTCCCGCTGAAGGTGTTGCGGGTTTCTTCCATATAAAAATAAATTAGGGCTGTTCAGGATATTGGCCATATGCTCTTGGATTTGCATAGTTGTAAATTCACAACAATAAAATGCACGCGGTTGCCATGGCAGCAAGCAAAAAAATTGCAATTGCAATTCCAACTGCAAATCTAAAACCATTTCCACAACATCCTGAACAGCCCTATTGTGTTAAAAAATTTGTACATTATCACACCAAAATTGTATGGGCCAGAAACATAAATGTGCAAATTTACCATATTTTGAGTTATTGTGTTGTCTGGATTAATTTTTGGATGTTCTACGTTATAAGTAAACCAAAAATACAATGCATACACGGATAGCACATATTTCAGAATGCTAATTACATGAACTTCCCAAAATTTTCATTTTTGCACATTCACTTTTTTGGCTTACGGGGGACGATATGTACTCGTATGTATGTATATGCAAGTGATTCCAAATAAACAAAAACATACGTACCATCAATGCTTTCAAGCGTGAGCTCCGTGTGCAGATTTGACTTGAACCCTCCAATTATTTGGTGCATCCTCTCATAGTGCACCCATGTAGAAGGCGACCCACCGGAAGGACCCATTTCTGCCGTTTCCTTTCTACAAGTTTTAATTGAAAAATTAAGATTCTACATATAGCATTTTAGGTGAATGTTTAGTTATTTGCCCACGGTTTTTGGGTTGGTCGGCGGAGGGAGAGGGGGCGTGATTCTTGATATTGAAACCAGTCAAGAATGATAGAATACAAGATTGCGCCCATCAGAGAGGATGTTTGAGAATAACTTTTGTGTGACGTCACACTGGTGCAACTGCGAGAGAAAAATGCCAAAACGTGAGCAAGAACGGAAGAAGCAGAAAAAATGTTGCAAGGAAAAGGTAAACAAGTTGTACGAGTGTGACGTCATACAAACAACGATTCTGTCAAATTCACTGAGAGAGGAATAGCGGTACCGTGATGGGCGCAACCTCTATTTCTCTCAATCGTGGAAACCAATAGAGAGCAGAGTTCAAACTTTATAAAAAGTCATACTTGACTCCTCGAAGCCTCGTACAGACTCCTGGGGAACCATTGGAAAACGGTCTAAACTCGGTAAACAGTTTTTTTTTGTGCAAAACACCTTACCGTGTTGGCAGCCTTCGAATTTATTAATAAATTAGGCAAGGAAAATTACAAAATTAATTTTTAAATAATGCTTAGACCTTTGACTACAAATGTGTGTGTTGGGTCACCCATTTGCACACAATAGCAGCCCGAAATCATTGGGAAAATTACTAAACTATACCCGCATTTAATTCTTGTATGAACATACCTGTAGCGCTGCGAAAAATTTTGCAATTTAACTTGCACATCCCTGGCATTGTGGGTGTACCCAAGCTCTGCGAGATTCGCTGCCATCTCCGCGTAGACGTGCGCATTCTTCCGCAGCCCACGGAGCTCCCCCACTCGGTCTGCCCATAGCTCGAGTATGGCTAATTCCGCCCCCTCACTCCATCCCATCCTCTTCCTCTTGAGTTTTGGTTCTATAATGGATTAAATTCTACAAAAGTGCATTATTTAAAGCATATTATCATGGAAAATTTGTTAAAACTTACTCACCATCAATTTTGGCGGCCATTATTTGTTTACTTTTTATAATAATAATTTAATCTCATTTAGATTTTTTGAGATTTCCTTTCAATGACATTTCGTTTTCTCATCAAACATACCCTTTGCTCTTCTCATTAAATATACCTCACAGGGTTGCATAGCGAATTTGACACAAATTATGTATTAATTGGCAATTAATAAATTGAAACTTTGTATGGTAAATTGGATAACAATTAAGGCTTAAATTGCCGAAAAGGTTCTTAATTGCCAATTAGGTCCCTGTTTGAACATAGTCTTATGCATTTCCCGCATAAACAAAGAACAGCGAACACCCACACGCATTTATATTGCATTTCCCCATAAACGAAGTGCAGCGAACAAACACACGTACTTGTGTTTAAAAGTAATTCGCTCGTTCTTAATTGGGTATGCATTTTTTATGCAATTCTCAAATATCTCTTCACTGAACTTAGTGAAGTGATAAGTCGCTGGCATTTTCAGCCATGGTCAACGCTAAACCAGCTTGGCTCGTGACAATGGTCAACGCTAACCCAGCTTGGCTATCACACGGTGCTTTAAGCATCGCTCTCACTCCACTCCCGGAGTATTTTTTGGTATGGTAGTAAGCGACGGCTTGCAAGCCACACAGGGGCTCTGCATTAATGCATCCCCAAATAAATCCCCGCTCATTGCACAGTAGCCTACGGCAGCTAGAGCAGGACTCCTCCAATGGAGTCCCCCAATAAATAAATGGTAGAAGGTCCACATCGTGCGCTACCACTTCATAAGCCTGCTTGCATATCTCTCTCTCTCTCTCTTTCTCGCATATCAGGCATATGGAGTACGTGGTTGACTTGATGTGCACCTATAAACCATGTGGGCTCATTGAGCTCAATACCTCAACACTCACAAAGGTAATCCCTACCTCCTCTACTCCTCTAACTCGACCAAACCTCTAAACCTGGTCTCCCGCTCTCCCTCAGCTAAACATAAAGTAAATAACTCAATTATTCGATTAATTGGAAATTATTATGATTACTCAAAAGTTCAGGCCTGTATTGGCTAGCATGAGGAGAGGATCCGCACTACTGATAAAACAAGTAGGACTGAATGGAAATAAAAAGTAATCAAATTGAAGAACAAATTACCAATTTTCCAAACTTGATAAAGAAGAAAAAAGTTACCAATTTTGGTTAAAAATACAAAGCGGCAACGCTGGTAGCATAGTTGTAATTTTTAACTCTGCGGATTCGCATCGTCAGGTTCGCGCTAATACGCGCTTCACTTCAACAAGTTTTTAGTTTGAAAATATATTGAACAGGGTTGTCACCTGTTTTAAAAGTCTGATTTAATTACAGTATACATAGCCGGCCGTCTTCACGTGCTGATTGTACCTAAAATCGAGTGACTGTACCTAATGTACCTTAAAGTCATCACCCGTCAAAAGGCACAATTGTACCTACTTCTTCATCCCTGACTCGAACGTAGCAATGCTTTGATCTATATGAAACAAAAACAGAGACGAAAGCGAATAAATGGAAAATTTTTTCATTCTCTTATATCCCGCTAAGACTCTGCCTATCGAAATGACCATAGCAATGCTTTGCTAAATGTAAAAAATTTAAAGTCTTTCGACGCAAATATTTCGAAAGTGGTGCAATAAATCTTAAATCTGAAAAAGGTTTAAGATCGAGCACTTTAATGATGTCTCTGTACGACTTCTAGGTCGCTGGGAATAAGCACCTTGTTTCAGAATAATATATAGATATTGTACTGGGTTTAAAAATTTCTTATTTCTGAAATATGCCCAGGAGCCACCAAGGAATATCAAACAGGTAGTGGCACTAGAGCAAAAACTTGTGCTGCTGAGTTGGGCGAATGTTCCAAAAGCTGCTATTCAATCGCTTAGTTTGTATGGAAAAAGGTTTAACTTGCTACATTTTAACAATTTAGAATTTGTGTGACAGTAAATTTAAAATATTTGACATTTTCAAGACCAAATAATTTGAAACATAACCAAATCGGATGCTCTACTGATAAATACTACCTGTTCAATGTGCCTTGGTTGCTACCTATTAAAAAAATGAAATAAAATTTAATTCATAATGTAGGTTAATGAAATAAGTACGATAAGGTCAGAGGCAAGAGATTTACTTATTACTAAACAATATTTGGGAGGGTCGCCACCTGCCTGAAATGTCGAGTTTAGCTAACTTATACATAAGCCCGAAGACAATGACAATGGGAAGACGAGCCCGAAGCGAAGCTATTTTTAATGGAAATATTAATTTTTGCAGTATGAAACGGAATATACATAAATCGACGTAATAGCAGATGGCGGTGGTAAAATAATTATTCACAGAAGATACTCGCCATGGTAGGTATATACACACAAATATGTATTTGAATTGATATATTAAATTTAATAAACTCAAACCGAAATATTTCATGTACAACGTGTGCTAATATTTGCGTGGGTACCTGCCGAATCCGGTCCTACTCCACGGCGCTCAATAGCACAGTGGATCAAATCAATGCGAGGATCGGCGCCCCGAAATGCAACCATCTCGGTACCAATTGGCAGTACGGAATGGACACACTTACCACCTTGGTAAGGTTCGAGGCCTATCTAAACCTCTGCCGTACTATGGGTCCGACACCCGGTTGCAATGCAACTCCACATCGAGCCACACGACTCTCCCCACATTTGGGTTTAAACCACAGCCCCGTTGAGCCAAACCGCACGAGCAGATTGGAGCAAGCTCCATGGGCAACTGCTCCCCGTGGTACCAGAATTAAGTCTCTGGTCAGCCCTCGTAGCCGTAACTACTCCCAGTTGAATTTCCATACCACTCTGGACTGGTCGGCCCCACCCATCAATTTACCCCTTAACTGATTGCACGCTTTCTTCGTCTAAACACCTCTCGTGCAAATACCCCAGATTTTCAACAGGCTGGCTCGAAAAGACCATCGTCAAAAATACACCGTCCATCAGTCCATCTAATCCCCATCCCAGATAAATCCCTAACGTCAGAGTACATCGTAAATTCACAAACAACGTGTCTGGAATCCTCGCAGACCTCAAAATGCGACGTACCTGACCCACAACACCAAGAAGTCGCTGCTCAAGGTGCACAAAAAGCAAACCAAAGTTCGTCCGCTCGCCCATCAAGAGCCCCAAGTATTTCACCTGCGTCTCGTACCTTAGACTGGTTTCGTTTAAGCGGATGACCGGCGGGCGACCCTGCAACAATTTTTCCTTGAGGAGCATCATCACTGTCTTCTCTACCGACACATCAACATCCACATCCGCACCCTATGCACTAACCACGCTGAGCAGCTGATTTCCCTTCAGCTCTATTGCAGACCTCGACTGCCCCTCTACCAGGATGAGAAGGTCATCTGCGTACGCGTTAAAATTGCAAAGTGACTCACTCTGCCTTAGCAGGGTATCCATCATGAGCTTCCGAATAAATGGGCCATAAATGGAACAATGAGGACAACCCTGAGGACAACCACGGGCAACCTCAACTCTACCCCCTCCCCAACTAAAGCGGCTCTCCTGCCAGAGAAGTAGCTACGCCATAAAGCCAATTCTGGATACCCAAGTCTCTCTAGTAGCTCAATGACCCCATCCCAACGTAAATAGTCGAAAGCCCCCTTAAAATCAACGAATATGGCAAGAACATACCTACAGGTACTATTCTTGACACCTCCTTTAACGTTAAGCCAAGCATCCTCAATACTGCGTCCTTTCCTAAACCCATACTGCCTATCGGACATACTACCCCCAGTAAGCTCCTGAAGCCTTTCCACCATGACCGGTTCCAGCACCTTTCCAAGCACTGGAAGGAGACTGAAGCCCTGATAAGATCGAGGATCACTCCTGACCTTATCGGGCGACCTCAGAAGAGGAACAACCCTAATTACCTTCCACTCACGTGGAAAATATCCGTCACACATGCATTTATCATATATAGCCTCCGAGTACTCCGGAATGAACTGCCGCAAGCATTTTCACATCTCTCCGTTCAAACCATCAAAACCCGGTGACTTTCCAGACCTAACCATGCCAAATGCATACCCCAACTCCCTAACATCTAGTGGAGGGACAGGTACCACCTATGCTTGAGGAACCTGAACTTCCGTACTAGGAAAGCACCTAACAAGACCCCCGCACACTCCCTGCAAGTTGTTAACACGTAGCCACCAACGCTCACTTCGGAGCCAGCGACAGATCCTATAGACCTGCCCCCAAGGGTCGTCCCTATTTTCCCCCACAAACCTTCTCCACTCTTCCTCCTTCACCCGTATAAGCATCTCCATATACTCCCTCATTTCCCGAGACCCTCACCCCCCGCCCGCCGCCCGGAATAATTGCCACGCCCTCTCCTCTTGTGGGCGGAAACATTAAGTCGTAGCCTTTATTTTATTAGAAAAACCTGAATATACAATATGGGGAAGATTGGATCACTATAACGTCCAAAACTCACAAAAAATGTGGGCCAGTCATTAAATGTGATGGAATTTTGGGTAATTTTTGTTTCCTGCTTTCCACTCTCAGAAAACAAAGGTAATACTATAAAATGACTTAGGTGTAAATGCTCCCTTTTTCCCCAATGTTTGGTGAGATTTTTTCATTATTCGAAAAATTCTTTTCGCGAAATTATGCAAAAAGAAGCTGAAAATCAAAAATTAAGAAAATCAAAAATTACACATATTTGCAAAGTCGCGCGCAAAGATCAAATTATATATTCGAAAACTACATAAAACTATCTAAAACATTCGTCTGATTTCAAGACCTGACGGACCGGAACTCACACTTTTTTTTACTAATAATCTTTAGCATCTGCATTTTAAAGTAAATTTTTTTGTTAAGAAAATAGGAAAGTACCAAAGAAATGATAAATACCTTCACCTGAATATTCCACGACATTTAAATAATTGATTACAGTTGAAAAAGAAATACTTTCCTTAATGGGTTAATCGCCACAGGCAACTAAACTGATTAGTCGGTATCGCGCACATTCCCGTATTTTTTCGGAAATGTATCGTTCGTGCAGAAGGGGGGTGAGTAAATAATCTAAAACTTGGTATTTATGACTTTTACTTTTCCCTCTCTAAGTCCAACCGTTTTTTTTTTTTTCAGCTGTCACCATGACTTTTTGGTACCTGCCTCCATATAGTCGAAACACTGTGCGTCGTTCCCGCTAGAGCCGTCGCCTAAATCGACGGACGGACCTTCGTTTCTCACTGAGCTTCTCCGACCACCATTTGACCCGCTTTAGTTGCCCCCGTTCCCACTTCTTAAAAACCTTGTCATTAACCCCCCCCCCCCCCCCAAACAATTTCATTTAGACAAACAATTTGTTCGCCTACACCCATTTCCTCGAATACCCCCAGTGGTATTGTTAATACCGCCTACCGTACCCTGTTCCCATATTGCTCCCAGTTAACACCATTTGAACGCCACCTTCTCATCTGGTACCCAACCCTACGGTCATGGGGGAGAGTGGAGTAATCTCAATCTGTATAGGATTGTGATCATATTTCATGCTGGACAGATTTTGTATGAGGGGAAATAAAAGGCATTTGACGGTGTTGTAATAGTAATATTATGCTGTCTTAGGTCTAATCCAACTGTTATTGGCCACTAAAGATTAAGTTAAAGCTTATCTATAGCCCGCGCAATTAATTCAAAGTGTATAAATTTTGAAAATTAAAGCAGGACGATAAATTTAGTATCTCACGTTCATATATGTGACCTGGTCTACGGAAAGGGGGCTTAGGTGTCAAAAAATCAATTTTCACTTTTTGGTTGATTCGGATGGAAGATGAGATGCTTTTTCACGTGGTGAAAAGCAGAAAATCCTAGCTTGCTTAGAAGTGTACTAAAAATGTAGAAACAGAAACAGTAAACGTCACTTCTTCAGTGTTACTTTTTTAAATGTTCCACACTAGCAACTTACACGATGAACTATAATAATATTCCGACCAACAACAACACTTACTGGACCAACAACAACACTTACTGGACCAACAACAACACTTACTGGACGTCCGGCGCGGAGAACAATTAACGAGATAATGAGAAACTGACGAAACGAGTTGCTTACTTTTAACAGCTTTTTCACAGAA
Organism: Rhagoletis pomonella; assembly: GCF_013731165.1. Taxonomy (NCBI): domain Eukaryota; kingdom Metazoa; phylum Arthropoda; class Insecta; order Diptera; family Tephritidae; genus Rhagoletis; species Rhagoletis pomonella. The sequence continues at coordinate 51,411,389 of NW_023458557.1, forward strand.
AACTAGTTTTCGCACGTAAGCTCCCTTTTCGTAGACCAGGTCACATATAATTTTTCAATAAGACTACAAGTTTTTAAGATATTAAGATAAAACTTAGAAAAACGATAATTTTCACTTATGAATTTTCAGTTCTTCATTACTTCAGCAACCATGTGAAAAATGAGACGAGATTTATTTCAAACGTTTTTGTTTCCGGATGTTTATATAATACTAGCAGACCCGGCGAACTTCGTCCCGCCCAAAATTTTTATATATTTTATTGATACTTTTTGGTCCAACAGTTTCACCAACAATTCACGTTTACGATTTTCATTGGCACATTTGTCTGGTAAGATTAAGGTTTGGTGGTCATTTTCCGCTTTAAA
>NW_023458557.1:51421753-51435099 GCF_013731165.1 Rhagoletis pomonella
TTTAAAGCGGAAAATGACCACCAAACCTTAATCTTACCAGACAAATGGGCCAATGAAAATCGTAAACGTGAATTGTTGGTGAAACTTTTGGACCAAAAAGTTTCAATAAAATATATAAAAATTTTGGGCGGGACGAAGTTCGCCGGGTCTGCTAGTAATATTATAAATCCGAAAGTGAGTTTGTTTGTTTGCTTTGCTTTCACGCCTTAACTACTCAACCGATCATCATGAAATTTTGTATACTGCTGTCATTTAGCCCAACTTAAAAGATAGGATAAATTTAATCTCGATTAGACAAGGGGGCGTGGCATCTCCCATACAAACGGAATTTTTCATACAGCATTTCTCAGGAAATATTATTGATATATTACTGGAACTTGATACGGAGATATATAAAATCATTATCCACTCATGGATGAGGGCTGAATATATTTTTAAAGGGGTTGCCACCTGTTTGAAAAGTCAAATTTAAATTGGTTATGCGCAACCTATCTGAAGAATTAAAATGTGGTTGTCTAACGAAATATTGTTAAAAAACCTTTGGTTTGAGAGTTTTGTATAATATTTAAGTCTTTCACAAGGGTTGCCACATTTTTAAAAACTAAATTCAATTAGTTTAATTTAAATATCACAGTATAAGGCGCGCAATGGTTCTGGTGGTTGATTTATCGGTAGTGACTTGAAATTTACCACTGTACAACTCAACCCTGGTGCCTCAGAATGAAGCTTTAACGCATAATAATACTGGCATATCACGTCCATAACTGGCATAACACATAAGAGTTCGATATACTCAATGGCGCAACCGGTCGATTTAATTTGACATTAACGGCACCTTTTCTAACTTGGCGTTTATTCGTAATGACTCCAACGCTATCTGGCAGCCCGTTTTGGCAATAGTATTGCCTTTACCATTACCAATAAATATTTTGAAGTGGATGATAAATAAAATTTTTAGTAATAACTTCACTACAGCGCCAACTGGCGGGTGAAGTTTTGAAACTACACTCTCCAGAGAGCCACTCAAAAGTACATAATAAACTTCGTTAAAATCGGTCCGGGCATTTAGAAGGATTTCACTCACCAACACACAGACACAAGAATTATATATAAACTTTTTTGCGGTGCCATGACCCCTTTTCAAATAGCCCATTTTTCTCCATGAGTATAAGATTGATTTCATATATTGCCGTACCAAGTTCCAGTGTTCTACCGTGAACACTTCCAGAGATATGCAGTATGGAAAATCGGTTTGTATGGGAAGTGCCACGCTCCTTCATGTATCAAAATTTTTAGCCTATAACCATCCTTGGGACGTCTGAAGAAGGTATCCGAAATTTCAAAAAAATCGGTTCGGCCGTTCTCGAGCTTTGCGAACACATAAAAAACGGCTTTCAAAATATATATTGTTGTAGAAGTTTGGTATGAATCTAAATGGTTTTGAATGAATGAAAAAGGTTGCCAACTGTTTAAAAATTTAAATTCAAACTACTCAATAATTTAAATGAATTATTAAAATATGGGTGTCAATTGAAATGGTCTTGAGAGGGCTTAATTTAAAAACTACATGTAAGAGGTTTCTTCTTCTTCTTATTTGGCGCTGTAACCGCCTAAGCGATTTTGGCCGAGTCCAAAACAGCACGCCAGTCATTTCTCTTCTGTGCTAACTGACGCCAATTGAAAATGCCAAGTGAAGCCAAGTCCTTCTCCACCTGGTCTTTCCAACGCAGAGGAGGCCTTCCTCTTCCTCTGTTCCCAGCATCGCGGCCCGCGTTGAATATTTTCAGAGCAGGAGCGTTTCTGTCCATCCGAACGACATGGCCAAGCCAGCGGAGCCGCTGAATTTTAATTCGCTGCACTATGTCTATATCGTTGTAAAGCTCATACAGCTCATCGTTAAATCGTCTGCGATATTCGCCATCACCAACGCGTAAAGGTCCGTAAATCTTTCGCAGAATCTTTCTCTCGAAAACTCCAAGAGCCGCCTCATCAGATGCTTTCATTGTCCATGCTTCCGCGCCATACACCAGCACAGGCATGATGAGTGATTTATAGAGTGTGATCTTTGTACGACGAGAGAGGACTTTACTTCTCAATTGCCTACTCAGCCCAAAGTAGCACTTGTTGGCAAGAGTGATTCTCCGTTGGATTTCAAGGCTGACATTATTATTGGTGTTAATGCTGGTTCCCAAATAAACGAAGTCGTCTACTTTTTCAAATTTGTAACTGTCAACAGTGACGTGGGTGCCAAGACGCGTATGCTCTGACTGTTTGTGTGCTGACAGGAGATACTTCGTTTTGTCCTCGTTCACCACCAGACCCATTCGCTTTGCTTCTCTATCCAATCCCGAGAAGGCAGAACAGACGTAGCCCTTGTTTTTACCGATAATATCGATGTCGTCGGCATACGCCAGCAATTGTACGCTCTTATAAAGTATTGTGCCTGAGCGGTTCAGTTCTGCAGCTCTTATTATCTTCTCCAACATAAGATTAAAGAAATCACACGAAAGGGGGTCCCCTTGTCTGAAACCTCGTTTGGTATCAAACGGCTCGGAGAGGTCCTTCCCTATTCTGACGGAGCTGGTGGTATTGCTCAACGTCATTTTACACAGCCGTATTAGTTTCGCGGGGATACCAAATTCAGACATCGCGGCATAAAGGCAACTTCTCTTCGTGCTGTCGAAAGCGGCTTTGAAATCGACAAATAGATGGTGTGTGTCGATCCTATTCTCGCGGGTCTTTTCCAAGATTTGGCGTATTGTGAATACCTGATCTATGGTGGATTTTCCAGGCCTAAAGCCACACTGATAAGGTCCAATCAGCTCGTTGACGGTGGGCTTCAGTCTTTCGCACAATACGCTCGATAAGACCTTGTAACCTATGCTTAGAAGGCTAATTCCGCGGTAGTTGGCGCGTACTCAAGTAGCACACTGGTGCATAAATTGGTGTAGATTTAGGAATTTCGGTATAAATCTGATTAATTGCACCAAAATTCACAAATTTACACCAAGTTATACACCAGTGTGCTACTTGAGTATGGCGGGGTCGCCTTTCTTGTGGATTGGGCAGAGCACTTTTAAATTCCAGTCGTCGGGCATGCGTTCATCTGACCATATTCTGCATACGAGCTGATGCATGCACCTCATCAGCTCCTCGCCGCCGTACTTGAATAGCTCGGCTGGCAGGCCGTCAGCTCCAGCAGCTTTGTTGTTTTTCAGCCGCGTAATCGCTATTCGTACCTCGTCATAGTCAGGCGGTGGGACAGCTACTCCATCATCATCGACTGGGGACTCGGGTTCGTCTTCCTCACTACTTTCAGCGCTGCTACCATTCAGTAGGTTATAAAAGTGTTCCCTCCACAATTTAAGTATATTCTGGACATCGGTCACTAGGTCGCCATTGTTGTTCTTACAGGAGTTCGCCCCGGTCTTGAAACCTTCCGTAAGTCGCCTAACCCTCTGGTAGAATTTTCGGGCGTTCTTCCTGTCGGCCAGCATCTCAAGCTCTTCGCACTCACGTATTTCGGCCTCTCTCTTCTTATTGCGGCAAATACGTCTCGCTTCCTTCTTCAGTTCCCTATAACGGTCCCACATGGCTCGCGTTGCGCCCGATCGCGGCGTGGCCCTGTAGGCGGCATCTTTTTTCTCTGCGGCTTCTTGACATTCCTCATCGTACCAGTTGTTCTTTCGGGCTCGCTGAAATCCAACTACTTCTTCGGCGGCGGTACTTAATGATCGGGAAATGTGGTTCCACTGCTCGCGTACGTCGGATTGTTGAAGAGTGCTCTCAGAGAGCAGGTGTGTGAGTCGAGTGGCGAATAAATTGGCCGTCTGTTGTGATTGCAGCTTTTCGACGTTAAGCTTTCCTTGCATTGTTGGGCGCACATTTTTTGCTGCACAGAGGCGGGTGCGTATCTTGGCTACAACAAGATAGTGGTCCGAGTCGATGTTTGGCCCTCGGAGTGTACGTACGTCCAAAACGCTTGAAGCATGCCTTCCGTCTATCACAACATGATCGATTTGGTTTCTCGTTTTTCGATCTGGAGACAGCCATGTAGCTTGGTGGATGTTCTTATGCTGGAACCTAGTACTACATATTACCATATTTCGGGCCCGGCGAAGTCGATCAGCCTCAGTCCGTTATCGGACGTTTCGTCGTGGAGGCTGAATTTTCCGACAGTGGCGCCAAAGATCCCTTCCTTGCCCACCTTGGCATTAAAATCGCCAAGCACGATTTTGACATCGTGTCGGGGGCAGCGCTCATATGTACGTTCCAAGCGCTCATAGAAGAGATCCTTGGACGCCTCATCCTTCTCTTCCGTCGGGGCATGGGCGCAGATGAGCGAGATGTTGAAGAATCTAGCTTTGATGCGGATTGTGGCTAGACGTTCGTCCACCGGGGTGAACGCCAGTACTCGGCGACGGAGTCTCTCTCCTACCACGAATCCAACACCGAATTTGCGCTCCTTTACGTGGCAACTGTAGTAGACGTCGCAAGGCTTCACGCTTACTTTACCTTGCCCCGTCCATCGCATTTCTTGGATGGCGGTGATGTCAGCCTTTGTCTTCCCGAGGACATCAACCAGCCGGGCAGAGGCACCTTCCCCATTAAGGGTCCGGATATTCCAGGTGCATACCCTTAAATCATAGTCCTTTATACGTTTGCCGTGGTCGTCATCAGAAAAAGGGGGTCTCATCCGAGGCTTGTTGGAATTTTTCATTGGGCGGGGTTTTAACGTGGCGGGACCCAAACCCAGCGCACGCGAAGTTTTACGCCTTCTCACTTTAGCTCGCTCCCAAACGGGTGTTTGGTTGCTACCCAGAGGATACGTGGATATAAATATCCGGACGTTGTGAGCTGCGATTTGAGCCGTACGCACAAGAATCGCTTCTGGCCACTCCCAGGTGAATGGCAGTCAAAAGTTTTCCACTTCTGCGCACGGAACCATCCTCCATGTAAGAGGTTTCCATCTGTTTAAAATCTAAAATTGAGTTCAGGGGATAAGTTAATTGAAAAAGTATGACAAGTGAGAAGTTTAGGAACGTTTTAGTTTGAAAATATTTTGAAACTGGTTAAACAAATTTTAAACCTCCTGTTTTTTAATTGAGTTTTCTTGAAATAAATTTTACTCAATGTATCACGTAGAAATTTCATACACTCAGCGAAGCGGGTGAGGGCGATCTAGTTATTTATATTTTTTCTGTTTTTTTAATAATCAGCTTAAATCTTATATTAATGTGCATATGTATGTATATATGTGAATAAAAAATTCAATAAATGCTTATGTAAAATGTTCGTTATGGAGCAATGTGGGAGTAGTTTCCCATTACTCCATGAGGAGTATAGAAACGCTCTTTTATTACTCGTACAGGAGGCTTCCGGGATGAACCTTATGGGAGTACTCCCTTATTGCTCCATTAGGAGGTTTGTGGGATGATAATTCTATGTGTGCTCCCGATTGCTCGTTTAGTAGGTAAAAGGGCTTACTCCCCCTCCTAGAGCATCCAATGTTAAAGGGAGTATACAAATTTACATCCTTATACACAAGAATAGGGAGCAATGAGGACTATTCGTATACTCCCAAGGGAGTGCCCACCGAGCAATCGCACGATGCTCCCAAGTTATACTTGGAACGGCCAGAAAATGTGTTATGTACAGAATGTGTTTATTAGCTGGGGACTTATGCAGGGCGCGAAGTGTGCAGAAGTCGAGTCGTCATGCATTCGCTTCGGCATCACGAAACGATTATAATTACCAAGTTAAAGGCGAGACTCACTGTTAATGATTTATGATAATAAATAAATAAAATGTTGAACAAAAACTACTGCCAACTTCCTATATTTGCAATTTTTATATTGTATGCATAAACATAAGTAAACTATTTAGTGTTTCGAGAAGGTGTGCCGGTTCAGTGTTTCCATACTCATTTGCATAAACAAAATTTTACCGCGGTGATGGAAAATAATGGCGTTTCTATTAGAGCTACCGAAATTGTTCCTAAGACCCCTATTGCTAGTGTCGACTGGCAGTAGAATAGAAATTTGTCGATCGAGTCGATCATATTTTATTGTGCTATTGTGTAACTTGATCGATAAAAATATGTACTATTGTAAATGGTTGACTGAATTGTAAACAGCTTACATTTGTTTACATTTGTTTCTTTAGTGTTTCATTTACATCATTTTTAAAATAACTGCTTTTATTATAAAATTTAAAAAATGTACACAGTTGAAACATGGTTTAGTGATGAGGAAGATGATGTGGAAGCTACCCAGTAGATAATTTCAAGAGTTAAAAGCCCTTACGAAAGGCCTTCCTGAGAGTCAAGAGGCCTTCCACTCTACATTCCTTTCTCCTTTCTCTTTTGTATGGAGTGGCACAAATTGAAGGGCTTCTTCTTTCGCTACCCATGGAAGGCCTTCCAGAAGGGCTTTTATAGGACATACTTCAGAAGGGCTTTTGGGGGAGTTCTTTGAAAGTTGCTTCTTTAATTTATAAAAATCATACATCTTTGAAGTATTTTTGCTGCGGTTTATATCAAACATGTGTTATTGCAACTTAAAATGTTTATTGAAATTCATTTGTAATACGAAATTTATGCATTCGCGTAAAAGTGTGTTTGCATTGTTCAACTTTGCGTTCAACATTTGCATTCAACTCAGCGCAGGGTTGCACGAAAAAATGTTGAATGGCTAAAAATATAAAAAATATGAAAAAATATCAAAATATTCGCCATAAAAAGGTGTTTGCATTGTTCAACTTTGCATCCAACTTTTGGTTGAATGGCCTTTCAACTAATTGCTTGCAACAAAGTTGGTCGCCAACCAACATTTAACCATTCAACTTTTTTTTCGTGCAACCCTGCGTTGAGTTGTACGCAAATGTTGAACGCAAAGTTGAACAATGCAAACACTGCTTAAAATGTAAATGGATAAGCCCTTCTAGAAGCCATGCAAGGAAGCACTTTTTTCAGCCCTTCTTGGGTAGGCCTCTTAGAATGGCTTTACTTAAGAAAGCCTACCTAAATTAACTTATGGGTAATAGATTAGTAGAGTTGGCTAAAGCAAAGAGGGAATAGCGAGATTCGTCGGATCCCTTGGAGTTGGAAGATGAAGTGTGTGTACATATGTGCATTTTATGAATAGAAGTTGCGTTCACGATGCCTCACGGTTTTTAGGTTTTACAGGATTTGTAGGAAAAGCTGTTTTCCTCATAAGTAAACTTTATGGAAGTGAAGCGTGATCCGAGTTTAAAAACTTTAACGTGTAGTGAAAGAATTAAACTTTAATTTAAAATAAAGATTTGAAATTTCCGAGCACTAGTTAATTAACAAATTATGCAGTTTTTTGTAAATTTTGATGTTGGTTCTGGATGGCGTAGCCGCAGTTATATGCACAAGAAATATTATATATCTTTCACAATAGAAGCGGAGCTTCCTCCCCTATTCTTTTCGAAAATTCCTTTGCCTATGTCCTCATTCTCCTGCATCAGCTCGACCAACCGCGCAAGTTGGCTTTTGTTGCTTACAATTTTTGATCTGTAATTCAGACACATACATACATATGTATATTCCACAATTTTTTACAACTTACAGATCAATTGACTTACTTTTTATCCATTATAGTACCACTTTCTTTTGTAAATTTTATAAACGCAAACTCCAACGACTAAAAAACAGCAATAGAAGGATGAGCGATTAAAAAGTATTCACAGTCGCTAAATGAGCGACTAAGCGACACGCATCGATAATCGATAGTCGCTTAATAGTCGTTTATCTACCGCCAGTCGACATTCGCAATAGGGGTTTAAATTTGCAAAAATTCGTAAACTATAGCTAATATTAAAAACAGATTAGAATATTTGGAAGCAGCGACCTAAATGCACCCCAGCAATATTAATGCTGCTCTTTACATCTATTGACTATAGGCCAGTGCAATTATCAAGAGAACAACTAAAATTGTATTGAAAAAAGATAAGTTCGATATTACCGATAAATTAAATGGCTGCGAGAAATGATAGTTGATTTTTATCTCTGTGTGTCACTTGGCGGTCGAATGCGCAGGCTCTTATAATTAAAATAAAAGACGAATATTTTACATGCTTGTTGTTGACTTCATGATAAAATATATTTTAACTATTACCAAGGGATTTGAGAAATATTAGATTTTCGACCCGCCCAAATATGCAGTTTTTAACTTGAGTGTAATCTTATAATACATATTGCGTATTCGACTTTCAAGTTTATCGGCTCCGATACAGCCCGCAGGTCGAGACGAAGTCGCATGCCTGATATTTTTTTCTAATCCCTACGTAGTGGTAGTACGCACCTCTAACCACTTAGCCACAGCGGTTAATATTATGGTCTGATTATGGCAACTTAACGTAAGGCCGTAAGGGGTCACACTTAAAAATTCTGTTAAATGGATGTTGCTTATAATTGAACAGCTGAAACTTAATGTAACTTAATGGCACGTCGAAATCTATATCATTTTGATTCTCTAAGTTCTAAGTTCGGTTAAGTTAAGTTAAGTTAAGTTGCCATAATCAGCCTTTTAAGCTTAAAACAAATTTATGCAATATAAAGCGTACTTTAGGTTTAAATTTTACTTTTTTTGAGGCCATTTACTGGACGGAAAACTATGCATTTAAATTTTCTTCAGTAATCAGTAGTCAGATACATTTTCAACGCGATCCAGCTAACGATTAACCGCGAGTTGAGCCAAAATATTTTGGTGAATGTTATAGTAAAATGTTATAGTTTGAATATAACACCTAATTTAGATTCTCAGTATTAAACTCAGCCCTGTTAAGCAGTTTCTTAAAGATCATGGCTATTTTCGAATTTTCCACAATGTAGAAAATCAAAAATGGATCCAATAGTTGCGGTTGAAGACTTAACGTTTTTTAATTAAAATTATCTATAGCATAGTGGGGTTACTTTTTTCGCCGAATCTAAAACTTTATAAAAAAGTAAAGATTTTTTCTTATTTTCTGTATATTTTTTCTATAGAGACCTTGTGTGATTTATGAGTATGAAGGCAAACAAATTTAGTTGGAGTCTCCTTTACAAATCTCTTTCAGATGTAAAGCCGATATGATGACAAATACCACTTTTCGATACACATATGTGATGTAATGAGTCGCAACTACGGGTTTTTCGTATTTTCACCGTCATTTCAGAAGTTAGGTCTGACCCAGAAAAACCATTATTATATTCGGAATCAGGATAAATATGTTAGAAAAGTTTTTTTTTCATTCTTGGTAGTTAAAGTTGATCAAAAATTGTTGATTAGTGGCAATATCTAAGTAACGATTTCATATTACATCGAATTTCTTTTAAATCAAGGCACCAAATAACTCCGGGTATTTCGGCTCCCTTACCCGTGACAACCAACATTCGAGTACCTCCCAATGTCGGAGATATTTCGATTTTTCACGCAATACTTGCAACTGACAGATCAGAGCGTTTCATATGTTCCTAGCCACTTGCAGTCTGAAACAGATTATATAACTCATAATGATGTTGAGGGGGCAGTGAAATACTCCGCATAAAATTTGTCATCTCGATTGAGAACAGATTTCGTATGCCCGCTGTTATTCATTTTATTTCGTTAAAATCTTTAATATTCATTGCACATAGCGCATTTGCGTTAATCAGCAGAAGCTTCCGGCCCGTTATCACGTTGACACGGAAAACATCCTGAAATGTTTAAAAGAAAAAAGTCTGAGAGTTTTTAGAATACCTCCTTTTGTAAAATATGCGTATATACTCTTAATGCATGCATGTGTACGTACCCTGTAGGGAAAACACGAATTAGTGAACCAAATTTCTGGTTCAGTACTAGTTCTTTTTCGCCAAAAACGAACCAGCCCGATAGTAAATAGTCCCGAACCAGTCCAAAAGCAGTGAAATGTGGTACTTTCACTAAACTATTTTATTTCAAATTTTAAAAGCAGGGAAGGTAATCATTATGAGTAAAATAACTTAAAGCAGCATTTAATCATTATTTTATGTTTTATTTTTTCGCTCAAACGGAAATAATTATTATTTGATTTTTATTTTTGGCATTACAAATAATGATTATTTTATGATTTTTATTTTTTCGCGCAGAGATTATCATTAATTTTGAGATTTATTTTTCCACTTAAAAATAATGATAATTTATAAAATTGAAAAGGCCATACAGACGCAACCTACTGAAATTTTGACCTGAAAAGTTTGGGTCTTATTACGCTTATAAGAGTGCGGCTACCTCAAAAGGATACGTCGGTAATCACGCTGGTATAGTTTTTGAGTTGCTTAATAATCATTATACTTAGTGATTCCATAAACAAAGGCCAAGATCCTGAAGGACAATTGAGAAAGGCAATGCAGTTGCAGAAAAGAGGTTAAAAAAAAGTGTCAAAATAATTACCACTTTCTCACTAAATTTATTTAAAAATGCAAGCCACCAGAGCTACCTTTTTTTTAAGAAAAGACAAATTAATTTTACCTTAATACAGTCAGTCAATAAAGTTTAGGTACAACGAATTTTTTACAATACGGGCAACTATTTTTTAAATATTTTAGTTTTCGGCAATTTTTTATAAAATCCCCAAAAATCAGAGTTCCAAACCTTGTGCAAAATTTAAGAAAATTCTGCAAAATTTCATTAAAATAATTCACTTTCTATTTGCGCTCTCTAGAAAAAGTTGAGTTTGCAGTTTTTTAGCCCATTCAATTTTAGTATAATGAAGTGCAAGTATGAGGAAGCTAGGACTTACCAAACAACAACAAAAACTTGCTAACAATGGTAAGTCCTAGCTGCTTGCAATGGTAAGTCCTAGCTGCCTCAAACTTGCACTTTGTTATACTAAAATTGAATAGGCTAAAAAACTGCGTACTTAACTTTTTTCTAAAGAGTGTAAATTGCAATATTTGGATGGAAATTTGCGGAGTTTTCTTTAATTTTGCATAAGGTTTGGAACTCTGACTTTTGGGGTTTTTGGTGTAGAACTAACCATATTTTTATAAAAAATTACGGAAAAATTAAATATTTAAACAATAGTTGCCGGTATTGTAAAAACTTCGATGTACCTAAACTTTATTGACTGCCTGTATATCTTGTTTACTTAAAAAACAATATGCTTAAATTTAGACAAGTAAGACAAAGTGAACTAATATTTTTACTTTTAAGCAGAACGCACTTTTGTTTTTTACTTACTACTTAAGTTTAATACTACTACTACTACTAATGTGGTTTATAAATTTTTAATAAATGCGTTTAAACATTTGTGATGGTATTGTCCTTCCTTCAACCGATCATATTTAATATAAAAGGGAAATGTTTCGACAAGCCTGATTAGAAATGTAGATCTAAGGTGACGAATTTATAACAGGTTGGGAACTATAAAAAATGGATGCAGATCGAACAAGATCTCATCTGTCGAATTAGGAACTGGTTTGGAACTATAGAAAAAGGGATGCAAAACGAACTAGATCTTATCTGTCGAATTTAGAACTGGTTCGGAACTAGCGCCAAAGGGATGCAACCGGGGACAATTGACACTTCCTAGGACATCGCAATGTTAAATTCGCCAGTCGCTAGCATGCAAAAGAGAATTAACGCGTACTAGTGATGGTTCCAAACGCACTAGAACCGAACCAGTTCCGCACTAGTTCGTTTCCCTACAGGGTACATATGCGTCATTATAAACCAATGTAAAATTGTCTCACCTCATACTTTTTGTAACCACTCCGCTCCAACCACTTGCACACGTCCTCTGCTGTCCATTGATAAACGTCTGGTACTGAAAGTGCATCCACTACTTTTGCGGCTAAACTTAACAAACTTTCGGACGAAACTTTAAATTCGATTGGTAAGTCAGCTGCATCGTATGATTTCTCCCTTCGTAAAACCAGATGAGTTTCGAACTGAAATGGTTTATTTCCTACTATCGGTGTTGGCGGTAATTTATAAGCACGTTTATTTCTCCGATACATGGGAGTTGCTCATACCGTCGCTGCTAAACAGCTACTAATGTTTTTGTTTCGCAGAAGTCGTTAAAGAACGTAAATTTTTACGCAAGAGAAATTATACCCAAACAAATGTGTTCGTAACAAAGAAAAAATTTAATGTGCAAATGGAGTGCAAAAAATAAATATTGGCCGACCATCCGATCAGCGTTGCCATTTTCTAAATTTCGGAGAGAAATGAGCCAAAAAGTGGAGTGCTTTTGGGTTTTCCGTAGTGTCAAAGTAAAATCGCTGGTCAAAGTAATACATACTTATATAAAACTCATTTGTCAATTCACTTTTTAAAAGCAGTAGAAATATCAAAGCCTGCAACTTTAATCAACTTTGGTTTTGTTATATTTGGATAAAATTACCTTAGAACTTGTTTCGTGTTGAGTTTTTAATCAGTTTAGTTTTTTTGGCACTGATATGCAGCAAACTTAACAAAGCCCCAACAAATGGTTTTATATGGGGGTACATTACTTTATGCTTTTATTTTCTTTATTTAAAGACGGAAAACCAAAAATCTTTGAATTGTTTTTCGATTTAAAAATCAGTTAATATTAACTAGAAGACGCCACTTCGTTTCCAGGTCATCGATATTCGTATCTTCAAAAATGCTGGGAAAATACTTTATTAAGGGTACCAAACTATTACCAAGAGAGCTTGGATCTAAAATTTCTATTGCTTTTAGGACGGAATCATTGAAGTTCACCCTTTTCTAATTTGTACATTACTTGCAAACATCCACATAAAACTGCAACCAGTTTCATAGAAAAATGTGTTGAATGAATTGTCATTTGTACCCCTGGCTCCAAGGCGAATTTGTATAAGGTAATCAGCTGTGAGTAGCGTTTGATTGTCAAAATTTTGTATTTTGCTAGTGAGTGAGTGAAGCCGTGAGAGTGTTTGTATTTTCTGTCGCCCTTTTTCATTCGGGGAAGAATAGCTGAAGTTTGACAATGGCCCGCTAAACGCACAAACTAAATACAAGTGATTGTTGTATTTGTTGAATCGATACCACCTTATATGTATTCGCCTTGCCGGGCCCGTTATAAATTTCAGATAAAAGCATAATTGATATGAGTTTCGAAAATTTTATCAAAACCAATAAAATTACTTACAATATTTTTAATATATCCACGCTCCGGTATTTTATTCCGTTCCAACTACAAAACTTTTTTATTTAATTGTTTACTTATGTACATATCGAGCCCTAGCCGTCCAAAAACAACGTAGGCGACATTTTTTTAATTTTATTTTTACTGCAGAAATGCATGATGCTCTAACAGCAATTCGGCATTCAAGGTCAAAAAAGGGTGAGAAAATACCTTTCCAATGATACCTCAAA
>NW_023458557.1:51435109-51459162 GCF_013731165.1 Rhagoletis pomonella
ATAACACAAAGTGACGGTAAGTTCACCAGTGCGTCAAGAGGACTATACATTAAAGTTAAATAAATAGGCTACCTGGCTACCATTTTGGTTCTTTACTATCGAGACCAAATGATTTTTCGTGGACCCCCACTACAACTCGTGGACCCCCATATTTTTTCACGCCAACGTAGACCCCTGTCGAGTCTTCCGTGGTCCCCTGTGGGTCCACCTGGACCACTTTGGGAACCACTGCCGTATACGGAAAATTTAACTTTTTTATTTTTTATTTAGAATAACGTCTTGTCCGGCTATTTGGTATAGAGGTATGTAGAGCTATGCATTTAAAAAATGCATCAGATTTTAGTTGAGATATTCGCCGTTGACCACTATGTTCTGTAAATTTCCCAAAACTGAAAAGCTTTTTCCATTCACCTGGGAGTGGCCAGAAGTGATTTGCTTGCTTGCGGTTCGAATCGTAGCTCAATTTGTCTGGATATTTATATCCACTTATCCCCTGGGTAGCGACCAAACACCCGTTTAGGAGCGAGCTAATGTGACAAGACGTATAACCCCCCGTGCGCTGGGTTTGGGTCCCTGCACGTTAAAACCCTACCCAATGAAAAAAAACATGCCTCGGATGATATCTCCTTCTTTTGATGATGATCACGGCAAACGTAGAAGGGACTATGATTTGAGGGTATCCACCTGTAATATCCGGACCCTTAATAGGGATGGTGCCTCTGCCCGGTTGGTTGATGTCCTCGGGAAAATAAAGACTGACATCTCCGCCATCTATGAAATGCGATGGATGGGGCAAGGCAAGGTAAGTGTGACCGATTTGTCTCATTGTTCGATTGTCTCGTGGCCGATTTGGCTCATATTCTAGATATAAATATATTGGTAACGGTAGGGGCAATATCTACTATTGCACAAAAAGAGCTGCACGGTGGTGCTGGAGTCGAATTATTGATAAAAATCGTCAAGTGAAGTCAATCGGAGACACCAAAGATCAAAGTTAAATTACCACCGTTAAATCAATCACCAGAATGATTGCGGTCCTTGCTTTACGGCGACTAAAACTACTAAGGACTATTCTTGATAAATGCCTACAAATACAATTGTAAGACTTCTATGGTATTTCGTCTGAAATAAGTCTATGTATATTGGATTTCTGTGGACTGATGATACTCCCTCCATTTTGAAATTGCCACAAACTGTACTGTGTGTACAGATTCAAGGACGATTCACCATCGGAGCAGATAATTATTACCACAAGCACTTCTTCACGGACACTTTCATTAGGTTATTTAAGACGGCAATGGAGGATAGAAGGCATATCACCACAAAACCAAACGTGAACGTGAACTGTCGGTAAAAACGTTGGACCAAATGTTTAAATAAACAATTAATTTTGGGCTGAACGAAGTCCGAAAGGTCTGCTAGTAATAACATAAAAACCGATTCGGTTTTTGTTTTTTTTTAACTCGTAGCTTCAATTCCAGTTTTACTTAGGTTAGATTAGGTTAAGTGGGCGGCTCTGAGAAGAGTTCACTCGGAGGCCACAAAGGCCCATTGCGATGCCCAGGGGTGTTTCCTCATGCCTATCCCTACATGTCTTTGAACCATTTCGATTCTCTGGCGAATCCAAGCAGTCCCTCCAGTGGAGCTTTCCCTAAGGTATCCAGGCTCTCGAAATGTTCCCCAAGAAATTTGAGGCGTTTTCTTCGGAGTGCTGGACATTCACAAAGGAAGTGCTGGACGGATTCTACCTCGTCCTCATCTCTACAGCTTCTACAGAAATCGTTATGCGGTGCTCCGAACCTGGCGGCCATGTAGCCAATGGTCCAGTGTCCCGTTAGTATTCCTGTGAGAAGCTTAACGTTTGGCTTTGACAGCCTTAATAAACTCATTGTTCTTCGTTCGTCGAGCAGTGGCCAGGGCGATCGCGATACCATGCAGGTGTGCAGATTTTCCAACCTGCTGTTGGGGGCTGCCTTGGTCACTCCCTCGACCTCCGAAAACAGAAATCGCAGGGGAGGTTTCACGATCTGGATCGCTTCCCCAATCCCCATTCCAGATCCCTTTCTAGCACATACGTCCGCTTCCTCATTTCCTGGGACACCGTTGTGTCCCGGGACCCAGTAAAGGTTGATTATGTGTTGCTGTAGAGCAGTGCTGTCCAACCGGTAGTTCGCGGGCGCCTAGTAGCTCGCGACCTGTATTTTAGGTGCCCCAAACAAAAAGATGGACAGAAGAATACTCTGTACCGAACTACGCCATTTCCGGTTGTAATTGCGAAAGTGTCAATTGAAAATGAGAATCGTCAATTTTAAATGCGAAAGTGAATTGCAAAGCGTCAATTGGAAATGATAAAGCTGTAAATCAAAAATATAATAGCCAACTGTAAATAAGATAAGATAAAAACAGATTTCCAAAGATATTAATGAAGAAATTCCCAATGACCATGTAGATAAGGCTTTCCGACTTGGCATTTTTAAATTATATAATTGAAACACAGCTTCTCATACAAATGCAAACGTTGTTCGAAGTCGGCGTAAAACAGTAGGTCCCTCCCCTTTGTGTGAAGAATTCAAGGCGCACGCCACAAACCGGAGGAGAAGCTCGGCCAACTAAGCGCCAATCTATTATTATTAATTGAAAAAACTAAATAATCTCAATTATGGTTTACAGAAATTATGACTGCAATCTCAGCGTTTGTGGGGGAAATCGGCATATGAAAGGGGCTGTTGGCAGAGAAAAACTCTCAGCTTTTCCCGTCGTTTGCTCTTCTTTTGAACTCGAAAATTCTGGCGGGGTACAATCCATTGCATTACGTGGAAAAAGTTCTTCAGTTCCTATCGAAATACGAAAAACGGTGCAGGAATACAAATGCAAAGATCCGTAACTAATAGGTGGTTTTTGCCTCAAACGATGTGCTGGAATTTCAATTCGATGAAATGCATCATAATGAATCAAAATTTTGAGTTATTTGTTAGTTACGCCCTTTTGCATTTCAGTTAACAATGTTAGTTACAGATTTTGCATTTTAGGTGACGAAATGTTCTCTATGGAACCAGTATTTTCTTTTTCCAAAAAATCGATTTATGGATCATAATGGAAACACTGCTTTATCAATTAAGAGGAAATTGTTGTTTTCCCAATACTACGAATGTTCGTTATCTATGCGCATTCCTTTATTTTAGCTTGCTGTATAAATTTTATTAATAAATATAAATAAAGGGTTTCATAGGGATCAATTATGATTGAAGTTTATGAAGGCGGTGCCCGCGAAGCAATGGTTTTAAAGTAGCTCTCGGTGCGAACTCGGTTGGACACCATAGCTGTAGAGCTTGTAGGGATCTTCGGAATTCCTTAACGCATATCGAGTTGGTCGTTTCCGACCCTAAGGTTTTGATAGCTTGTAACGACAGCGTTTCCCTGTGGGCGTAGGTGTGTGGGTGGTTGTAGGCAGCCAAAAATATCTACACAATCTAAACTTGGCCGGGACGCGTTGGAAACCTCAATCCAACTGGTAATGGTTGGTAATGGCAGGTGACACTGTGTGTGTGAGAATTGGTAGGATGTGTGTAGCTTGGAGGAGCGTGTTTGATGCTAGCAGCGCGCTGGTCATGCACTATGCCGGGGCTCGACTGAAAGGTTCGGTTGGATAGCAGTGAAAACGAAAGAGTTGTTTTTTTTTCTTTCTTTGAAGTTTTCGAGATCTTCCGCGATCGTCAGTTTGATAGAAGATTATTGTGAAATTCACAGCCAGCAGAAAAGGAGTGCGGTGTTTAAATACGTTTACTGCCATCAGCAAAGTGTATAAGTTCTTAAGAACCGTTTTATATAAAGAAAAGGAAGTACACAGAATTTTGCCGCAGTGGAAACTCCTCGCTCGCCATGTCGATGGCAAATAAGAACTAGTCATCTGCCTTTACATTAGCTCAAACTCGTTAAGTTAAATAAACGTAGCTACCGTGCAAATTTACATAAGTGAAGTAAATATAACTAAAGATAATTTTCAATTTTAACGAATGGGGTGAAATTGCGCAGTGATTATGAGATATGTAAAGGAGGCAAATGAGCTAGGAGCTTAGTGGTTTAGAATATGAGCATTATGCTAAACCATAGAAAAACTGATTTCAGGTCCTCGATCACGGGAGGCTGCTTAAAAGGACCTCGATTAAAAGTACAATGACATTAAAACACACACATACGGGAACATTCGAGTGCTTATGAGGATTACCTCCACTGTCGCTTAGGTAAATGGGCCCATGTAC
Source organism: Rhagoletis pomonella (assembly GCF_013731165.1). Taxonomy (NCBI): domain Eukaryota; kingdom Metazoa; phylum Arthropoda; class Insecta; order Diptera; family Tephritidae; genus Rhagoletis; species Rhagoletis pomonella. Next base: position 51,439,369 of record NW_023458557.1, read on the forward strand.
AAGGACTGAGATGTGTACATAACAGGTCGATAACCGCCAAAATACACGATTAACATATGAAGAGAGCCTGGAATCTGCAAGACTAGAAGAAGCCAGTGGAAGCAAGGCAACGGGACGACGAAGAGAAACCGACATAATAAGTAAAAACGGGAATGAGAGCCGCATTCGACTAGTGCGAACCGGAACTAACTCGCTACTGCGTTTGGTACTCACCGTCGCTATCAGCAAACTCGCTGAACAATAACGAGTATACTCGAATTCAGCAGCAGCTCCATGGCACTCCAGGGTACCTGTGGTTTCAGGTTTTCTTTTCATATTTTTTTTGCGTTATTTGCGTCTGATACTTTTAAATATGTATGTTAAATTCCCATTGTTTGAAGTTTGATTTTGATAGGTAATTTGCGTTCCAACCTCAAAGGGATAATTTATACATACATATGTTAAAATTAGTCTTGTGTATTCCTTCAAATACTTAATTTTATTTAGAGCACTTGCCACCTCGCGTTTGGTTAAAACTTATCTTCCGCGCCAGGCTACTTAAATTAATCATATTATTTATTTTTTTTTTAACTCATGAATTTATGCATTTTTTTCCAGGGATATCATTAATAATTGTTAAGGATATTGTAAACACGTACTTTACGATTTTGTTTTATTTCACCATTCTTATATATATATATATATTTTTTTTTGTTAATATTAATTTAAAACGCACATCGCGGTTGAAATTTCTTGTGAAGCACTTTGCTTTACGTAGTCTGTTAGCCTTATTTTTCTTACACGATAATTTTTTTTTTGCTGAATTCATTCTGTATATGTATGTACCTGAAGTTGCATTCATTCGTACATACATACATAACTAATTCATGATTTTTATGCTAAATCGGATTTACTTCGTTTATTTTTTTCATTTTTGAGGCACACTATGAATTCTGCCACCTTTCACTAGCTATGTTGATGGTTTTTTTTTATTATTGCACTGAACTGAAAAAAAATACGCGACGGATCCGAACTACCGCGTGGTACTGAGCAGTGATTTACTCGTTGTTTATAACTACGAGTGAGTGCCCAGGAGCATGTACCAACTTGGAATGTTCCATTATCCAAGCCTAAATATATAGATATATATACATCCATACGCATGAGTGTAGCTCCTAAGTTTCCTCCCACAGCTTCTTCAACGTTCCCGATGCCGATGAACCAGCGACAACGGAATGAATGGGTGAGTGATGAGCTTACGTGTACATACATATATACTTATATAATACGCTACATACCTACACATACATATATTGAATTTTGCATGCTTGTAAATATGTTTTTAGTGCCTGCTTGTGTTAAGCCGAGAATTATGCAAATTTTAGAGTGCGAAAAATCTAACTTTGTTTTTTTTGTTTTTTGCCTGAATTAGTAGAAGGAGCTCGTGAAATTTTCTTCCGAATAATGATACTCATGTAACAATTTTTTTTTTCGGTACATAGTATGTGCTGGAATCTTCTTAGGAGCAAAGCGATTTGTATTCACTACGCTGCTTTTTATATAATTCATAATATAAGGTGTTCAAACTTAGTATATAGACTGTAGAATTAAGATGAAATAAATAAAGTGGAATGTATATATTTCTCGGAAAAGACATTCAACTATTGTGAGCGCTGGAATAATCCTTGGAATGGATGCCTGAATAGTCCCTCCTGGTTGGTATGGGGGGTTGCCCTTGTGGCAGAGATGGTGTAGTAGAGCTGCAGTTTCCGCACGTTTGACGAACTCTGGACACGACATGACCATTTGACGTACGAACTCTTGGCAGTTGAGGGAACTTCGCTCTAGAGTACGGACCCACAGTGGAGTTCAAGGCTGTCTATGGTATGCCGACAGACGGGGTGGGACGGCTCCCACTGACCGGACAGTTTCTCCAGCTTTCTCTTATCTCTTTCGTTCCCATTCATAACAGGCATGAACTACTCTATTTTTTTTTGTTCGTGTAGCGATGCGCAAGAAATGGTGGCAAACACCACGGCCCATCCGACGAGCTTAGCCATGGCCCCCCCAGCATGCCTGGTCTACCACGTATTCCTGCCCACAAAAACTGCCTTGCGCAACAAAAATGGCGCCCAACGTTTATAGCCCGACGATTTCAGTAAATAGCTCGAACCTTTCACTTTCACCTTTTTCTATTGTCTTGTCAGCTTAACACTGTTCTTGTGACTATTCGACTGCTATACTCCCTAATCAATCTTCACTTCTTTACTTTCCTTCTTCGGACAGTTAGGGAATGAATTGCCGTTCAACTTCACTTGGGTACTAACCTGTGGTGAAAGTGATAAGCAAATGACGGAGGGGATACGTATGTTTTACTGGGAGTACCTGGTGTGGTTTCGAGAACTGCTGGGAGTGATATTCCAATAGAAAATCGTATAGTTCAACTTAAATTAGTTACTTTAATAGGTCGAAGTCACCCCGACAAGCCACCGTATGAATGTTTCTGCAACGGGTATACGTGAGGTAGGCGGAGTAATTTCAAGGGGAGTGGGGTAGTTCTAATCTTAGCTAGACGCGCTTCCAGCGACTATGGCTCAGGCTAGACTCGCTGAAGTGGCACGTCAAAGCGAAATGGGGGGGAGTAGCGACATAGACCTGGACAGTCACAGCCAAACGGGTAGACGGATAATAAGCGCTCTTGAAGTACACCACCTGAGGGCACCCCAAACACATACCAACAACTTGTCTTTAAATATAAAGTTTGAGAAGCAATTTTCAGATCTTAGTCTAATCCTATAGAAAAAAAGGAGAACACGCACACCGCATAATTACCCTGCTATATTAGGAAGCCGCCGGTTATCTACAAGCACGCATTATTAAATATACCTACTTTGTTTTCCCTGAATATTTCATGAAATATACATACCATTTTGAATTTATTTTCTTGTTAATACAAATTATAGGGCGTTATCATCTCTTAGTCTTACGCTTTTATCATCCGAGAAGGAACTGAATTAAAAACAATTAAGAAAGTCTAAGTTCGGGCGGGGCCGAACATTAAATACCAGGCGCAAGTATTACATATATGGCTTTTCACCTTTCCGAAAGCTACCGCTACATGGTAAGCCGGGATGTATCAATTTTGAATAAATTAGCGTCCTTAAATTTCGAAATATTGACGTTTCAAGCATTTCTAAAATTTACCGTTATATGAAAAGCCGTAATTTTAGTCCGATTTCAATAATTTTGAACGTTTTGCTTTTATGTGGCAAGCACAATAACCATACCGAGTTTGGTACAAATTGGTGGAACGGTTACCGAGATACATATATGGAATCATAAGTGGGCGGTGGCACGCCCATTTTCCAAAATGTTATGATAAGCGTATTTCCTGGTAAAAAATTGTTTCAAGCATCAATTTTGAATAAATTAGCTTTAATATTTACTGATTTATCGAAGATTTCGTATTTCTCCAAATTACCGTTATATGGGATGTGGGCGTGGTTATTGTTCGATTTTTAAAATTTTCGGCCATTTGGTATCCTGTACCAAGGCCAATAACTGTGCCAAGTTTGGAAGAAATCGGTGCAGCGGTTGCCAAGATATACTCATGTAACCCTAAGTGGGCGTGGCTACGCCCATTTTTCAAAAATTTATAATATTCTTATTTTTCGTCTAAAAGTTATTGCAAATATCAATGTTGAGTGAATAATCTTCAGTAGTTACTAAAATATCGCAGTTTTCGTATTTCTGAAAATTACCGTTATATGGGAGGTAGGCGTGGTTATTGTCCGATTTTGCCCATTTTCAATACCATCCGTCCTACGCCCGAAAGAAGTACACGTACCAAGTTTCGTTAAGATATCTTAATTTTTACTCGAGTTATCGTGTGCACACACGGACAGACGGACGGACGGACGGACGGACGGACAGACAGTCACCGCTTAATCGATTTCTCTTTTCATCCTGATCATTTATGTGTACATTTGTCTATATCTATCTCGATTCGTTTTGCCTGTTACAAACAACCGTTATGTGAACAAAGTTATAATACCCTTGTGCACAAGTGCGCTCGGGTATAAAAAACAGGAATACTGAGGATAAGGATAGAGGTGAAAAGTTTGGCTAGTTATTTGTTATTCTAAAACACTTGAATTCACTATTTAAGTCCTTGAATTTTTATTACTGAATTTTTTTTGGCGTTTTTCTCTTTAGTTTTTGGATTGTTATTCTGGGTGGGTTTAGTTTGAAATATTGAATTTTATACAAAAAAAAAAAATTTAAATAAATACATACTATATTCACAGGAGAATTGAATATAACTCCGACTTAGGTTAGCCATCTGAGTTGTGGCAACATTGAGCTTGGGAAAGATTAATTAGTGAATGGATAGTACGGAGAACAGCGAAGAGGTGCCGCGTGCTGGTTTAGGAATTTTAACAAATAATAGAAGAGTTACTCGGAGTGTGACAAGGGCACTTGAAAATCAGGTGGTCGGATCGCTGCTAACCCAGATAGATACAGGGGTAGCACATCAGGTAGACTTTCTTCCTACCGACTATTTTAACCGTTGTTCAGATAGGATATATGGGCGTTTGCACTCGGCAGTCGAGCCTCGAGTGAACGTCAATATCACCGAAAACATCACATTTAACAACTCTGACAATTCACTGACGTTTTCCAGAAAACTAGAAAAGGTGTTGGAAATGTCAGAGGAAGGTCAGATCGGCGCGGGGGCTGAGGGAGCTTCAGGCGGTTCTATACCACGAAGTACCCAGGATGCCAGAGTTGAAGCTCCAGGGATTGTCATTACACAACCTGCAGACAGGATCGAACAGCTAAACCAAATGATGCAAATGATGATGCAGCAAAATCAAGTCACGGCTGAATGTATGGACGAGGTGAGGAAAATGAGGACGGATATGTCACACCTCAGCAACCGAGTTGCTGATGTTGAGGCGTCGATGCATTTACATATCGCCCCCGTCGCACCGCCCTCAACCTCAACCCCTGGAGGTCCGAACAGACAAGCAGGCAAAACCCAAGAAAACTCTGATCCCGAAAGATCAGGCAGGAAGAAAGGCGACTTGGATAAGTGGCAACTTAAATTTGATGGGTCAAATTAAACAATGACCGTAGAAAGTTTCGTATTTCGTTTAGAAAGAATGAGAGACCAGTATCAACAATCTTACGAACAGTTATTCACGGATTTTCATTGCTTGGTTACCGGAAACGCATTAAAATGGTACTGGCAAAGTCTAGAAGACCACGCTGAGGACAAAAACTTTGGTTACTTTGAACTTAAAGCAGAATTATTGGCGCAATTTAATTCAGCAGAATCCGACTATGAAATAATACAAGAAATTATGGAACGAAAACAAGGACCGCAAGAAACCTTTGAAGAGTTCTACGCGGAAGTTCACGATCTCACTTTCCGCTTAAAGAAAAAGATTCCCGAAGTAGAAATGGTCAAAATTATTAAAGGTAATTTAAAGCCATATTTGGCCAATCTTACCTTCGCGGCTAGAATAGATACGTTGTAGGATCTCAAAAGCGAATGTAAGCGGGCCGAAAAACTAATAAAAGATAATAGGGCAAGGAACAAAATGATAAGCGAAATAGGTGATAGCGTTGTCGACGTAGAAGCTTCTCAGAGTTTAGAAATAGAGGCCCTTAACCGAGATAGTAGGAACAAGCCAGGAGCAGTTCGAAACATTCCTAGTGTTGTCAATAAGTGTGAACCGCCAAAACCCAATGCAGCATCCCTCAGTCCGAACCCTTATACTTGTAATTTGTCGCCAAGTAGTAATAGCGTCCCATGTCAAGTTATGTTGTGTTTTGCTTGCGAAATGCCGGTGGACTATTATATTAAGAACCCGGCTGAAGCAGCAAAAGATAATAAGTGTAAATCCTCATTCCATTGTATGAAATGTTTTGCTTGTGGAGGTGATTCGTCCTTTTGTGTTTTTAAACCTGAAGCGGGAAACCAAGCGCCGGCAGAGATGACCGGGCACTCTGCCAAGGGCCAGAAGCACCCGGAAGAATAGGCATATTAAATGAGAACAAGGGAGTGGTGAAGATACTCCAACGCGAAAAGGATGAGGAGGGAGACAATAGGTGTGATAGTGATAATGTACATATTTGGTCGAGAAAAAGTTTGCATGTTAGAAAACAGGAGTATGAAGAAGCTAGAAAGAGAATCTTTATGGAAGCAGTACAGCAGAAGCGCAAAGATAGGAATTATTTGAAGATTAGGAAGATGCGAGAAAAGCAGAGAAATCTAAAGAGAATTCGTCAAAAGATCGTTGCCACTATAGTAACTCTGAAGGGGGACAATAGGCTTTTTGCGCGGACAAATATTGGAGGGCAGGAAGTCGTAGCCTTGCTGGACTCTGGGGCTTGTGCCAGCTGTATAGGAAAAGGAGCCATGAAATTTCTTGAGGGCAAAGAAGACAGGATAATGCACTTAAATGGACAAAACGTGCGCACGGCGAATGGGGGCAAAACCCCTGTGATAGGAGCAATAACACTACCAATAGTTTGGAATGGAGTACAGAAAGAGCTCGAATTTCTTATAGTGCCCGCGTTGAGTCAAGAAGTATATCTGGGAATTGATTTTTGGCGTACTTTTGATATGAACATCGTTACTAGGGGTATGTGTGAGCGAATGAGTGGTTCCGCTGTCGCAGAGCTCGTACCCGCTGAGGGAGACCTTGTGTTTGATGCCGTGCAACATACCCTTTCGGCAGCGCAAAGTTCAGTGTTAGATAAGGTGAAGGCTCAATTTCCTTCATCTGCAGTACTCGGCCTAGGGCGAACCGATATAGAAGAGCATGTGATTTAGGTAGTGGACGAAGGCACACCTGTCAAACAAAGACCCGATCTCGCCTGCCATCCAGAAATTGGTGTTCGCCGAGCTAGACAGGACGATAAGTATGGGAGTGATCGAGGAAAGTAATAGCAGCTGGAGCTCGCCGGTTTCCCTCGTTATTAAAGGCACCAAGAATAGGCTATGTCTGGATGCCAGGAAAGTGAACGAACGCACGGTCAAGGACGCTTACCCCTGCCCCATATTGATGGCATCCTGAGTAGGCTGCAAAATACCCATTTTATATCCGCTATCGATCACCGTTCCTGGCAGACCATTATACCAGTTCACCGTGATGCCTTTCGGGCTATGTAACGCAGCTCAACGTATGTGTCGTCTTATGGACAAGGTCATTCCGGCCGCTCTGCGTGAAAATGTGTTCGTATATTTAGATGACTTGTTAGTTTGTTCAGTTGATTTTGAGTCTCATGTGTTGTTATTGGAAAAGGTCGTTAAGTGTTTGCGGGACGCGAAGTTAACTATAAACGTAGAGAAGAGCAAGTTTTGCTTCAAAGAAGTTCGTTATCTTGGTTTTTTGGTGGGCGGAGGTTGCATAAAGACGGATGCAAATAAAATTGCAGCCGTAAGGGACTTCCCTCAACCAAGAAGCCCAAAGCAGCTCCGTCGGTTCCTCGGCATGTCAGGCTGGTACCGACGTTTCATTACGGATTACGCAACCATTACAGCGCCGCTGCACGAATGCCTCACTAAGGACAAAATTAAAAAGTTTGAGATGACGGGCGAGGCGAGTAAGGCGTCTGAGCTCCTCAAGCAAAGCCTTATCTCCGCGCCTGTTTTAGTACACCCGGACTTTCACAGACGTTTTTACATCCAGTGCGATGCATCGACTGACGGGGTGGGTGGGGTACTTTTTCAATTGGACGAGGACGGAAATGAGCGACCAATCGCATATATGTCGGCGAAACTCAATAAGTCGCAGAGAAATTACAGCGTAACAGAGTTGGAATGCTATGCTGCAGTGCTCAGCGTGAAGCGATTTAGGCCATATGTCGAGGGCCTCCCCTTCACTATTATCACGGATCATGCTAGCCTGAAGTGGTTAATGGGCCAAAAAGATTTAAGCGGTCGACTGGTCAGATGGAGTTTAAAGCTACAGGCATTCCACTTTGATATTCAACATCGAAAGGGGGCGCAAAATGTAGTCCCTGACACATTGTCGCGAATGGACATGGAAGAAGTGAAGCTGACAGAGAGGACGCTGGATGTATGCCTTGAGTCACCTTATTTTAAAACAATCGAGTATACCGGACTGATAGACACTATTACTAAGGACCAAGACAAACTACCCGAACTGTGCGTATCAGACGGATTTGTATACAGACGGACCCAGTTTAATAGGGGAGATGGGCTTCAAGAGGACCATGCCTGGAAGCTTTGGGTACCGTCTGAGTTGCGGCAGGGTTTAGTGGAAGCAGCCCATCATTCACCATCGGCAGGTCACGGGGGCATTCATAAGACTCTCGCACGTTTACGGGAAAGGTATTACTGGCCAGGGATGGTGACCGATGTGCAGAGATGCGTTAAAGATTGTTGCGTGTGTAAGATTAGCAAAACCCAAAATAATTTTCATAAGCCACCAATGGGCAAGCAACAAATAACCGAGCGACCTTTCCAACGTCTTTACGTGGATTTTATGGGACCATATCCTCGTACAAAGGATGGAAATGTGTTTTTGTTTGTATGTTTAGATCATTTTTCCAAGTTTGCGTTCCTTAAGCCCATGCAGCGAGCGACAGCTGCTAAAGTTGTACAATTCCTCGAAAAAGACATCTTCCACATATTTGGAGTTCCCGAGTTTATACACTCCGATAATGGCAAGCAGTTCGTATCGGAGACTTTCACTACTTTCCTCAAGAAGTATGCAACCAAACATATTAGAACGGCGTTCTATTCTCCGCAGGCAAATGCAGCCGAACGAGTCAATAGGTCTGTACTGCAAATGATCCGGTCGTATATTGGAGAAAGTCAAAAGAATTGGGACCAGCACGTCAGTGATGCAGCATTTGCACTCAGAAGCGTCGTCCACACGGCAATAGGCGAGTCCCCATACTATGCAGTGTTTGGGATGCCCATGGTACAGCATGGGGCATCTTATGACATTCTGCGTAGAATAGGATGAATAAAAGATGCAGACAGTAGCGTAAATATAGGACGGGGTGGGACGGCTCCCACTGACCGGACAGTTTCTCCAGCTTTCTCTTATCTCTTTCGTTCCCATTCATAACAGGCATGAACTACTCTATTTTTTTTGTTCGTGTAGCGGTGCGCAGGAAATGGTGGCAAACATCACGACCCATCCGACGAGCTTAGCCACTCCAGAGAGTGGTCAGTGGGTCCAGTCCTACGGCCTCCATGGAGCAGTGTATTAACAAATTAACATTGTTAAAGGTGCCTTCCATGTCCAGAAAGGCTGCCAGTGCGTATTCTTTGTGGGTTAATGCCCTCTCTATACTTCCGACAACCTCGTGCAGGGCTGTTTCAATCGACCTGCCTTTTCGGTAGACATGTTGGGCCTCGCTGAAGTTCGCAGGGGTAAGACATTTGAGGAGAAATGATGAGCGGCTGATAGGTCTAAAGTCTTTGGCGGTCCTGTGGCCCCTCTTCCCTGCTTTGGGAATGAAGACCAGCATGGCGGGAAAGATTCCATCTGGACCCGGAGATTTGAAGGGTTCGAAGGATCTGATAGCCCAAGCTACTTTCTGTTCAGTGAAGATTTTATCAACTGGACTGCCCTGCTTACGGGTACTAGGGTGTTCTGTCACAGGAGTGACTGTATTCCTGGCTTCTCCAGGAAAACGGGAGGAGCAGGGTTTTTTGAGAGGCACCTTCTTAGTCGCTCGGCTTCAGTGGTCGTTTCGAGGTCCTCACAGCATTTGCACCACGATACTTTCTTTGCTTTTTTATCTCTTTCTTGAACGCGTTGATGTTGCGACGATATTCGTCCCAATCCTCCGCGCCCTTGGTGAACTTCCTTCTATTGAAGGCCTTCCTAGCTGCTGTCCTAAGTTGCCTTAGTTCCGCCATCCACCACTTTGCGTGTCGACTGGGAGGTTTGCTCCCGGGACAGGTTGCTACATAACATTCGGTAAGAGTGTTCGTTAGACAGAGGACCGCTCCCTCCAGTTGGTCCGCTGAGATTGGCTCCACCGTATATGGGGGGCACGTTTTAGACACCAGCTGGCTGAAGTCTTTCCAATTTGTCCTACGAGGATTTCGATAAGGTTGTTGTGTCAGTTTGCTTAGGTTAATGGAGAATACGATGCGACAGTGATCAGAAAAAGAACATTTTGTCGAGACGTGCCTACCCTAAACCCTAACATTGTTCGAGTTAGTTACGAGAGTTATATATCTATAACCTCCTCCCTTATTCTACTGTTGACAGTGGGGTGATTACCCTTATTGCAAATGGTTAGTTTTGTGGATAATAAGTGACTAAATAGTGACTCACCTCTATCGTTGATGTTAGAGCTGTTCCAGGCCGTGTGATGTGCATTAGCGTCACAGCCATCCAACATACTTATCCCTCGTTGCTCTGCCCAAACGGTGAGTTTCCTGAAGGATGTCGTCGGGGCATCGGGTACATCATATGGCATGTAGGAAGATGTGAGGATGATGTTGGGTGCTCCACTCTGCTCCCAAATTTCCACTGTCATGTGCGCATCGCTGAATTGGTGAAGAAAGAGAATATTAGTGCTTTTCTTAGCTAGAATACAGCTTCTAATTTTACCTTCAGTCTGTGGGGTGAGAAGCTAGAAACCGCTAGTGGATAGACATCTTCCTCACCCATGAAGAGTATTTTATACCTACTGCCAAGTGAAGGTTGTCCTGGCGCCCAACATGGGTCAGACGCAGACCAGGGAGCCGCCCCACTGGGGAACAGACGCTTCTGGGTTTGTCGGTGCGTTTTCAAACGCGAAGATTGGGGTCCCGTACTTAGTAGTCCCCGTCATCAAGTTCTGGTCGTCCTGTGCGTTCGTCCATGCACGTCACGTACAGTCCGGGTCCAGTCCACACTACGGGAGCTCAGCATTTAGCGAGGATGTACCGCCTCGCACCGGTCGACAGAGCCTCGTTAGCGATAACAGGGACCACCAAGCCGCGCGCAGTGGATTAGATCCCCCCAGTTTTACTTAGACACAAAAATCTAAAACCAAAGGTTTGTCTACACGGGAAAGCATTGGTGTTATTGAAGAGACTAAAAATAATTAACTCAAATGGAGGATAACAAATATTTCAAAACAATTAAATTCAGTTTTAAAAATATTTAAATTAGGGGTTCATATCTTAGTGTAATATAATCCGCATTATTTTTAATAATGGTAAAAAAGTGGCAACTAAATCGATGCATTAACACCAATGGAAATATGAAAATTTCGAATTCCGTCCAATCCTTGAAATAAACTGAATAAAAAACAAAACATTAAACTGTACTTAGATTTTCAAATTTTGTGTTCGTGGCATGATTAAACAAAGAAAGTTGTAGGTATTGAGGTAAGATTGTCTTGAAGATGCACTTATTAAGGTTCCAATGTTTTGTTTTAGAGACTTGCATTAATCAAGGAATTGCACGTATTGAGGGTTGTGGTTACCGTGTATGCACTGTATATATTTTTCATCGGATAAACAGAAATTAGGTTACGAACAATTATATAATTATTGGTTTTGAAAAAATATGAAAATTGTATAGGGCCCCCTTCCCCCCCTTTGAGTTCCATAACTATATCGTGCACGGCTTGTAATTTTTTAATGAGAGGATCAAGGCAGGCGAAACGGTGTTGGCATTTTTTGTACAATTTAATTTTTTTTTATACAATTTCTTTCACAATATACTTTACTACTACGCAAATCTTTTTAGTACAATTTTATGATAAATACTAAAAATATATAGCTCTGAAAATTCACAGCGGGAAATTTTGTATTCTATTTTTTTTTGACTTTTTCGAATTTGCATTTGTAAGTGTTTTGATTTTTGTTTAATGTTGCACAAAAATTCGACCTTGGATTTATACGGTTTTTCTTAAAGTATAAACTGTACTTTTATATACAAATAATTAAAATTAAATAATATTAAATAGTCAAATATTGTCGATATGTGGGTGTCGTAAAGATTCGATAAGCACTATAGCTAGGAATATTGCCATAATATTAATATTACTAATGAAATGCTATGTTCAGTTTTAGTACCGAATCCAAAGAAGATGACTCTATTTTCCATTCAGAATGGCTTAAAAATGCTTTTGGTTAGGAAGTGTACCTGAAAATGTGTGCACACATATATACGTTAATCAATTTGTAAAAATGTAAATGTATGTACAAGTAAAATTTCTCGTGCCATCAAATCATTGGTCTTGAGGGGAATGTATGTGCATGTACTGTGAAAATATATGAGCAAATTAAAAAGTCGATACAATTTACAGTCAACACTACAAAATACAGTTTTTGTATAGATATCGTACTGAAGGAACAATTTCATTTCCCAACACTGAGGCGAAATGTAAGCACACCAGCCAAATTAGAAAATAGAAAATGCTCGGCTACAACTTGGCGTGTAATCAAACGACAGCCTGGGCTTGTGTTGTGGATTGTGTTCAATTCATATAGAGTCTGTTCCAATAGCAGTCCGGTTTACAGGATTTAGTCAGAACTTACAGGAAGTCGTTCCTATTGACATAAAACCTGTACGTGGCAATACTTTTGAGAGAGTAATTGAGCAACTGTTCCTAGTCAGAAGTTACAGGATTTAGTTCGGAGTTTTTTTCCTGTAAGTTCATGAAAAGTGTCAAACGATCAGCTGATTTCCATGTGCAAACAAAAACAGAAAGCGGTGAAAGCGAATAACCTTATATTTGTTAAAAAATGGAAGTTAACAACGAAATATTTGAATGTGTATAGATTTTAATAATTATTTAGTGATATTTCAGCCAAATCAGTGTTGTACCAATGACATGTAAACAAACTGACTGACGTTTTTACAGGAAATAGTGCTTTTTGCGTTCCCGTGTACTTCTGCATCTGTTCTCCTTTTACTATCACTTGAGAGAGTAAAATTGTAGTTTGACAGTTCCACAGGTTTTAGTCCGAAGTTCAAAGGAACAGACTAATAGTTTACACGTATTTTATTTAGACAGGCTGCACGCCGCACACCACAAGCCCTTTATGTGTTTACAGCAGTGCTCGGCGCTTCATACCACAATTGTGGAAGATCAACTCACACGTATTCTTACGCTCTATCAGAGTGTCCAGATTGTTTAAAAAAAAATGCAATTTCTGAAAAAAAACCGACGAAAATCGCCAATTTTTTTTTAATAAAATTCATGAAATCGATTTAACAAATCTTTTATTTTAAAAATGAGATCTTGTTATAATATAGTTTTTAAAACCAAAAACGAATATAATACATTTAAGCCTTAATTAGACGCATGGGGTCAAGGTCATTTCAAGTGAAAAAAATGTCTTGGTGTGCTGGAGCGTGCTCGCGCTCTGTCTAGCTTCCTACTCCCCGCGGGGTACGGCGTGTACACATTTGTCGCTACTCTTTTAAGCCTTGACCCCATGCGACCACTAATGTAACATTTTTTAGTTTTTATTTTTGTATCTAAGTTTGAAGTCAAAGTTATGCTTTTCTTTCTTAAAGTTAACTATAATAAAGAGCTTTAATATTTATGACAAAATACATTTCGTTTTATTTATTTAGTTACGGTTGGAACAACGTCGTGTCCACATGTGTCGCTACTCGCTTGAGTGCTGACCCCATGCGTTTGTATCAACACATTTTGCAATAGGACTGCGCAATTATCAAATTTATTATAACTCATATTAATTGATTAATCGTACAATCCGCTTTTAAGAGCTCGGCGCTAAAAAGTAAATAACAACCTATAATAAGGCGAGATCAGCTATTTCCACAATTTCTTTAAAATCATATAGTTTCTGAATGATTTACATTTCTGTTGTTGTTATATATTGAGCTACTCAACCTTGATAACATACTGTTTGTTATTGGAAACGTTTTGCAGCAGAAATTATTATCTTTCATATGGCACTTTATTCGAACTATTGAATTAAGGTTTTCCAACCTCATCCTATTTCGAATCTTAGTTTTTGTTTAATTCATTACGGAAAAAACGCTCTCAACAAAACCATTTGAGTGCGGCAAGATAATAAAATGAAACTCGCCATCTTGTGATACACGCACTTTTCTTGGGACAAAATCGAAGCTTTTTTAAAAGTACCTAATTGACTAGGTAATCGTTTCAATAGTTCTTCGATTAGGGTGATCAAAAATTTTTGAGTCTTTTAATATGATTGTTAAGTCAAGTTTATCACGTTTATTATTAGCCTCTTCTGTAAAATTATATTTGTATAATACGGAAAAATTTATTTGAAGGGGAAAAATCGCCAATGGCGATTTCCTAAATTTCTACGCGCAAATATCAAAAAAAAAATCGCCAAATTGGCGGGAAATCGCCAGATCTGGACACTCTGCGCTCTATCATTTAGTCGTTGGCTAGAGAGCAACGAGTCAACATCGTGTTTGGTTGTTGCGCTTTGTTTCTTGTATGCAAAAATGCCTTGCGAGAAATATTACATGCTTGAAAATGCTTTTGGTGACATGCAATGCCTTTTATGTTATAAGTCATTTAAAAAACAAAGAATATGCTATTCAAAGACATTTTGATTCTTTTCATAAGGAAACATTTTGAGGAAGAAGAAATGCAACGACTTTTTAATGAAAAAAAAAGTTAATTTTTGTTCAAAGAATTAAAGGCTGGTTGTTAAAGGGAATATGTATGGGATTAAAAGACATTTTTATTAATTTCATAATGATATGGACAATTTTGATGAACATGAATTTCAATTTTTTTATTTAAATTTTCAATATCTGACGTGGGTGAATCCAAATGAATTTTCAAATTTTTTAATTGACTTTTACTTCAATATTTTCATAACTCAAAAAACTAAAAACTTGATGAACCAGTTTTAAAGTTTTGAATTTACATATACTCCCAAGGGAAAAATTAATACCTATTCAGCTTTATCATTTGTTTCCGTGATTTTACTATGCGCGGATGAACATTTTTCGGGTGATTTTTTTTCGGGCGAAACTCAGGATAAGGCTGATCTTGTTCTAGTGAGCTGCTGGTAGTCGTTACAGCTATGCAATTTTTACACATCATAAGAAAGAGCTAATGTTCATTTTTGCATACCTAACCCGATTTTTGCTTTTTTGGGATTATGATACTTTTATACTAAATGAGCGATGCACATATATGTACATATGTATGTGTTAAATATATGTATTTATATGTATATTATTGAAAACCTATAAGTTAAAAATTTTGTTTCACTTCTCGAAATTTCCTACTGGGTTGCTCATGCGGAGCAGTTCTCTTGTTCTTACCAACACTGTCACAGTTTAACTTTTGCCGACCACTGGTTTACAGCTTTAGAGTTTCTTTGATATACGCTCACAGGTTGAACTATGCTCGAGTTTTTCTACAAGTAGCTTGTGGAGCAATCCTACTATTTCCATTATGGAAGGTATTATAAAAAGGTACATCGGCAGCACTACAAATAAGGATGTCGATTGTATCAAAATTACAACAACCACCTCTCTACTGAATTATAACCCCGTCAGAATGAGTACTTTGTGTACGTGACAGGATGAAACTGACAGTTGAGTAGACCGTGTGAGTTTGCATAGAGGGCGTCAGATTGGCAACCCTTGCGTCGACGGACCCAACGAACGTTGGCCAATACTCAACTTTTGACGCACGTAAGTCCGTCACTGCTGACAGTTGTATAACCTTGCGTTCACACAAGAGAAAGAAGAAGAGAAAAATGAGAATATGAATTAATTGTCACATGTTTGAGTCAACTAGGCATCCAGACAATAAACTGTCTTCTAAAAGCCGGAGAAAGTGACAAAAACATCAAGAGAAGTGTGAATATATTAGTAAACAAAGTGTGAATGTTTTGCTATTGTATCTGAAAAATTGACTTGTGTAAATTCCAAGTACGGGGTAATAAGGAACAGCTGAGTTTTGTTTGCAGACGCAACACCTTCATTGTGGCGTATATCTACGGCACGTACGCGACTTCTTTCGCATACTTTTCCGTTATTGGCGTACAAGTACCCATTCTGACGGGCCTATTAACCTTTTATTATTGCACTATGGTTTTGAACTTGTTTTTCCAAAAACGGAACGGAAGCACACACCTCTCATGAGCCTCAAGAAGTTCCAAAGTCTGGGGGTCGAAGTGCTAAAAAAAAAAACAAAGCTTCATTTTGACTTAACATGCCTCCGAACGACAAACGAGATGCGGTCGGACATTTTAGTAGTAGAAGTAATTGTATGTTTAACAAATAAATGAAAGTGTTTATAATGCAATCAATAGATCCTTACGAATTCGCCATTACCAAGGCACTAAGTAACGTACGCACTTTTGTTTGCAAAATGCATTTATTTAAGCTGAAAGAAAACAAATTCCTTTGTTCGGCATTTATTCTTACTCGCTTTCTATCTTCCAAGGCGAATTCATATATTCATGTGGTAGCAAGAGTATAAAAACATAAAATTACCTTAAAAATTAAAAGCATAAGTATCACATGTATGCGTAGTCCAATTCACGAAATCATTTCCTCGATCTGAGTAAAAACTAAGTGCATAAACTCTATTTCGCGTTAATTGTAATCATGAAATGGTGTTCATTCATTCAGTTTCTACTCAAACGCATGAAATGATTTCATGAATTGGCCTACGCATAATGGTAGTAAATGAATGAATTATAACAAACACATCCTTTTGACATAATGCAAGCCGAAAACGTTGGTTCAAATCAATCTGCAATCAAGTTGGACGTGTTGCCCACAAACATTGCAATTATGCGAGCAGTCTCATTGTAAAATTTCATTTTTAAAATTTCATAGTTTCGGCTTACACTTATAAAATTCAACGAAAACACGTGCCTATTTCGGCTGAGTTATCCTTTTTCGGTTATTTAGTGTACAAAATAAACGCAAATTAAATGAGTTTGTACAACATGGCCATTAATGTAGCGATAAGTTGTACAACTTGCCAGAAAATCCAAATTTTTTTATCTTTCATACAACCAATACATAAATTCATTCAACAGGCCCACAAACGGTGCAATCTAGGGCAAAATAACCCCAAGTTGAACCAACGGTCGCTAGGTTTATAGCTTTCTTTAAGAAACATCGGGCGAAAATTTCAACTGCTCCTGTAACACTACCTTATATAAGTTGGTCTTGCTATCATCCTCACATACATATGTTCATCAGAGTATACCAACGAAGGACGATAGCGAGAGCACAAAACTACTCTAGACAAGTAAAGAAGTATAAGTTCGGGCGAAACCGAACATTATATACCCGGCGCACATATTAAATATCGTTTTTTCACCTTTCAGTATACTGCATGATAAGCAAGAGTATTTTTCCAAACATTTCGATAATATACTATGATTTATTGAAATAATTGGACCAAGTTTGGTTGAAATCGGTAAGGCGGTTATCAGTATACACTTACGTAGTAAGTAATCAATCATCTTGTGTCTTGTTAAGTGATTGTTGTAAGTTGGCGTCTTAGCTTATTAAAAAATCGAAAATGTAATTTTAGTCCGATTTCAAAAATTTTCAGCATATTGCTTTTTCACGCCAAAGTTGATAAATGTGCCGAGTTTGGTAGAAATTGGTATACCGGTTACCGAGATACTTATATGTAGGCCCACGCCCATTTTCCAAAAATTTCCCTAATTATAATTTTCTGCTAAGAGGTTATTGCATATATCGATTTTGAGTAAATTAGCTTAAATAGTTACTTATTTCTCGCAGTTTTCGTATTTCTGTAAATTACCGTTATATGGGAGGTGGGCGTGGTTCTTGTCGGATTTCAAAAATTTTCAAAAGGTTTCTTTGTCAAGCCCTAAGTAATGTTCTCAGCGAGTTTGGTGGGGATTGGTAAAGGGACTACAGAGATACAGCTTTTTATCATAAGTGGGCGGGGCCACGCCCATTTTCCAAAAATTTTATAACTGCCTTATTTTATGCCAAATTTGTACTTCGCATACCAACTTTCAACTATTTGGATCCAGTATTTGCGGAAATATCGTAGTTTTTGCATATTTCGAAAATACCCTTATATGGGAGGTGGGCGTGGTTATTGTCCGATTCTGCCCAATTTCAATCCCAACCTACCTTGGATAAAGGGAAATCTCGAGTTATAGTGTTCACGGACAGACAGACAGACAGACGGACGGACAGTCACCGCTTAATCGATTTCTCTGTTCATTCTGATCATTTACGTATATATATGTCTATATCTATTTCATTTATTTTTGGCTGTTACAAACAACCGTTATGTGAACAAAATTATAATACCCTTGTGCACAAGTGCGCTCGGGTATAAAAATTACACGCACAATGACAAACATGAACAAATGTACAAACAGTGTTGCCACTCAAAAACTGTCCTCTCTACCAACTGTTTTTTTAAAAACTACCAAAATGGTTACCAGCCTACCTAAAAAGTTTATATGTATAAACGAAAACATTAAACGTTTTTTTTATTGTAAAAAGGAACATAGCATTTCTTATACTATATAAAATAAAGCAAACTTCACAGGAACTTCGTACAATAAAATAATTCATTGAGATCGTATTTCAGTACTTTCAAAGCGCGCATGCACCGATTTTTAATACATACATCTAGTTTTAAACTTTTATTAAGGCATAGGCCTGTTCCGTAGATATCACTTTTTGTTTGATGATATTCATGAACTCATTCAATAAAAAAATAAATTCCTTCATGTGCGCCTACCCTAAATAGTTTTAACATTTATATATCTTTGATTTGTAGTGTTTTAAGATCAGCCTCTACTGTCCACACATAGTGTGCATTAATATTTCTATTAATTAATTCTTTGCACAACATTATACTATTAATTGTACAGATTTCTAACTTATTTCTAAGTTTAGTCTTTATAAAAGATAGGTCTGAAAATTTTCTTTCTGCTGCAGCAGAACTAGGAGGTAAAGATAGTAAGTTAAGTACAAAACTACATAATTCTTTAAAAGAATATTCATTTAGTCCATTTTTATAAGCTTTTATTTAACTTGGTCATCCCGCGGAAATCGCGGAAATTTCCAATCGATTTTAAACTAACTTCCCGGCAAGGTAGAGACTTAAAATTTTCAGCATAGTTCCAATCACGATGACAATGCAATTTAATATATTAATGAATTCCCCATATGGTCCAGGGGTCTTGATTCAAAGGCGGTCAAAAAATAATAAGATTTATGGCTAACAGAGCGTAATTTGGCAAAGAACGTAAAACCACTATAAAATTGCTAAAGCTGCCGGCGATAGTGTAGGAAAGCTGTTTGTGGCAAATTCAAGATATCAACCTAGTTTAGATATGAACCTCGTTGTAGGAATTAGAAGACTCCAGATGTCGCCCCGCCAGAAGAAGTTAAATATTGCGCCTAAATATACGCCATTTACATATACTACAGCGGAAATGGACGACACGCCATTTCTTTAAGTTAAATTAACAGCTGCTATATGTACATATGTATGTTAATACAAAACATAAGCAAACATTTTGCTTGCATAGTCTTCTGTTCTCTTTCATTGCAAGTTGAATTATTTTAATATCTACTGCAAAATTTTGTGCATAAAATAAAATAACACTTTTTAATATACAACGCTTTTATAAATGGACTAAAAATTAGAAAATAAAATAATGTAAAAAAAATATTTTTTAAAAACAAGCTTTTATTTAACATGTACAATCAAGGAATAAAATAAAGTACTGTAACAAAAGATTTTTTAGCAAGAAAATTTTGTCAAAACTGCACTAAAATGAATAAAATAAAATAAGTTAAGGTCTCGTTAAAGTTACTA
>NW_023458557.1:51459262-51462440 GCF_013731165.1 Rhagoletis pomonella
TTTCTCCATATAAATTTCCGTTTTCGTTCCAGAAAAAATCAAATTTGCATCTAAATGGTTACATTTGGATTTGTAGTCAAGATTAATATTAACTATAATTTCTTTTCTTATAAAATTGCTTAAAATAACAAGCAGTTTGACTTCATACTGGTATATAAATATGGTAGACGAGTGCTTTCTTACTGGAACTCCTTATTGAGATTATTTATTATCGGCAATATGTATGACAAAAAAAGGAAGTAAGATTTCATTTCTGCATTCATTGCGTTCGCTATTTCTGCAGGACGAATGCCATTTACCTCAAAGAAACAGGAAGTGAAATATAATTTAAGACTCTCCCATTGCTCTATAATTCTGCAGATGACCCCTTCCAGCGAAAGCCACCTTGTCTGAGAGATTCCTAAAATTTTGTGAGTTGCTACGCAGCAATAGTTTTGAAATTCTTTTAATTCAGAAACTATGAGAAAAATAATTATAGATGTTGCTACACAACACCTCAATGTTACCTGGAAGTTTCTTGGAGGCATAACTAGAACATAGGTGTAAGGAATGACAAGTACATTTTAAAAAAAAAATATTCGCTTCCCTTTTTAATAGTGTTTTTAGACCACATATTTCGCTTGCCATGACGCTTGCACCGTCAGTGGCTAAGCCAATAATATTTTGCAAAGGAATGCTATATTTCTGAAAAAATTCTTTTATTGCGAAAAATATTGTTTGAGCGTCTGCCTGTGCAAGCTCAATCATAGCAAGGAATCGATCGTGGACTACATGAACACTGTCCACATATCTAGCAACCAGTACTAAGCACTTTTTCATGGAAACGTCTGTTGTCTCGTCAACGATCAGTGAGAATTTGTTTTGTTTAAGATAATTTACAATATTTTTACTAGCCAAATTTGATAGAAACTCAGTCAGTTGAACTGATTTAGTTCTTCACACATTTAATATTTTTTGCTATATTCGAATCTGGACAACATTCAGTTAATAGACCCGGTAAATAATCCATTAATAAGAATGGAAGGTTGTGGGTTATAAGGAAAATCACTAGTGTAAGTTCAGCATTGCGTACCTGTTGTTGGAATTTCTGATTTTCTGGGCCAAGAAATCTGTCAATTGAAAGTTGCTTCTTTTTGCGTTCAAGGTTACCCACATGGAAGGTTGTCTTTTCGTGGTTTCTAAGGTGTGTCAAATGGTTCAATATTATTTTGTCGCATGCAATACAAAATGCGCACCCATTTTTGTCTCGTACCCAACCGAATTGTTGCAATCAATCAACTCTGAATTTTCTTTTAAATGCCTGCTCAGTGAAAATATTTTGCCGCCAAACTAGTAGGGCTAGGTGCAACTGCTGTATGTACACTTACCTGCATGAAGCTTTTGGCTGGGAGACATCTCTGTCCTTTTCAGGAATTAGATTGGATGTTTTTGTGAGAAACCTGTAACATTGTGATACATTTTTAAATTGTCTTATGTAAATGGATTATGGTGGATATCTTACCTATCCATGGTTCTTCTAAATTTCAGGAAGGCACCCAAGTATAATGCTTAACGTCTTAAGAAAACTTCTCGCTTGCCATTTCTAATAAACGAAAAGAACATAGTGAATGCAGAGAACGTATATTTATAGAGAAGGTCCAAGAACTGTGAATGCCACATTTTTCGAGCCAACTAAACTGGCGAAGCGCATTTTAAGAGCGACAAATATTTGGAATACTTAACAGCGAAAGCAAAATACAAAGCAGAAAAGAAGAATGTTAACAGAGCTAAATCTCAAGAGAGCATTTGGAATGTTAATTAAATATGAATATTGATGATTTTACAACGCTTTTATCAACTTGCAATGTTGTGTTCCAGAAACTTTCAATGTTGTGTTCCAGAAACTTTCAGTGTTGTGTGTCCGACACCAAAGCAAAGCTTTGAAAAGCTCCTATAAAAAAGCATAGTGAATAGGGCGAGGTAGATGACATCTAGATGTCGCCCTATGTACTACGTTTGCTACACCGGAAATAGACGACACGCCATTTCTTTAAATAAAATTAATTGGTGCTCGTTTGTATGTACATACATATGTAAATGCATGTGCGTGCACCTTTCTATTAATATCGTTGAATTATTTTAATATCTATTGCAAACTTTTATTCAGACAGGACTACAAAGTAGAAAATAAATAATATAAAAAAAACTTTTTAATATACAACGCTTTTATAAATGGACTAAAAAGTAGAAAATAATATTTCTCAGTCCCATAGAATTTGTTTTGATAACTTTTGATTTTGAAATTTTAGCAAAAGTCATTATAAACAATCTATGAAATTGAAAATGAAAAGCGTGGGGCGCATGTAATACACTTGAATTGATATGAAAAGTAATATATGAATGTATGTATGTGGGTATATGAATAACGACCGCTTAAAATCGATTTCAAAGTTCTACTTTCGCTGTAGAAATTTTAGGTCTACGTTATGTAGTTTGACTATTGTCAATTAAATCGAATGCTTTGTATTGCATGCGCTCCACGTTTTTCATTTTCAGTTTCATAGATTGTTTATAATGACTTTTGCTAAAATATCAAAATCAAAAGTTATCAAAACAAATTCTATGGGACTGAGAAATATTATTTTCTACTTTTTAGTCCATTTATAAAAGCGTTGTATATTAAAAAGTTTTTTTTATATTATTTGTTATATTTTGGGAAAATTTTCAAATAGAAAACCCAAGTAAAAGAAATTAAATTTTTTTTCAATGATTTGTACAAGTAACTTGAAATTAAATCGAAAATAGTATATAACATTTTCCGACTTTTGTGATATTTTATTAATAATTGCAGATAGAAAAGTCCCATGAGTGTGTTTTTTGTGAAAATATTGTTTGATAAAAAAATCCCTTTTTTCGGTGATTTCTACAAATACCGTGAAAATAAATCGAAAATGTTATATAGCATTTTTTCGATTTTTGTAATATTTTGTTATATTTTCAATTATAAAACTTTATTAGTATTAGAGTTTTAGGAGAAAAAATAATTTCTTCTCGGTGATTTGTACGCACAACGTTAAAGTAAATCGAAAATGTTATATAACATTTTCCAATTTTTGTGTTATTTTCAAGTAAAAAACTATTGGTATTGGACTAAAAAAAAAACCTGTGAAAAGAATTGTTTTCCTTTTTTTGTAGAGAT
>NW_023458557.1:51462540-51463838 GCF_013731165.1 Rhagoletis pomonella
TCCACATAAAGACGTTGGAAAGGTCGCTCAGTGATTTGTTGTTTGCCCATTGGTGGCTTGTGAAAATTGTTTTGGGTTTTACTAGTTTTACATATGTCACAGTTCTTCACGCACCGCTGCACATCTGACACCAGCCCCGGCCAATAATATTTTTCCCGCACACGGGCGAGAGTCTTGTGAATCCCCCCGTGACCTACTGATGGCGAATAATGTGCAGCTTCTACGAGACCCAGTCGCAGCTCCGATGGCACCCAGAGCTTCCAGGCATTATCTTCTTGGCATTCCTCGCCTCTATTAAACTGCGTCCGTTTGTATATGTATCCGTCTGATACGTCCAATTCAGGTAGTTTGTCTTTGTCCCTTGTAATCGTGTTAATTAGTTCGGTGTATTCGTCCGTCTTAAAGTACGGCGAATCGAGACAAACATCCAGTACCCTATCAATTAATTTTACCTCTTCTACATCCATACGTGACAATGCATCCGGTACTACATTTTGAGCTCCTTTTCGATGTTGTATATGAAAGTGGAATGCTTGCAGCTTCAGACTCCACCTGGCCAGTCTGCCACTTAGGTCCTTTTGGCCCATTAACCATTTAAGGCTAGCATGATCGGTTATCATAGTGAAGGGCAGCCCCTCCACATATGGCCTAAATCGCTTGACGCTGAGTACCGCTGCATAGCATTCCAGTTCTGTGACACTGTAGTTTCGCTGTGCCTTATTTAGCTTCGCCGACATATAGGCAATGGGTCGCTCATTTCCGTCCTCGTCCATTTGAAAAAGTACCCTACCCACCCCGTCAGTCGATGCGTCGCATTGGATGTAAAATCGTTTGTCAAAGTCCGGGTGCACCAAAACAGGTGCAGATATAAGGCTCTGCTTAAGTTGCTCAAACGCCTTTTCCGCTTCGTCTGTCATTTTGAATTTTCTTATTTTATCCTTGGTGAGGCATTCATGTAGGGGCGCTGCGATGGTAGCGTAGTT
The DNA here is from genome assembly GCF_013731165.1 of Rhagoletis pomonella. Taxonomy (NCBI): domain Eukaryota; kingdom Metazoa; phylum Arthropoda; class Insecta; order Diptera; family Tephritidae; genus Rhagoletis; species Rhagoletis pomonella. The sequence goes on from NW_023458557.1 coordinate 51,463,524, forward strand.
ATTAATAAAACGCCGATACCATCCTGTCATGCCTAGGAACCGTCGCAGCTGTTTTGGGCTCTTCGGTTTCGGGAAATCTCTTACGGCTACTATTTTGTTAGCATCGGTCTTTATGCAACCATCCCCAACTACGTATCCTAAATATCGTACTTCTTTAAAACAAAATTTGCTTTTCTCGACATTTATTGTTAGTTTTGCATCGCGCAAACACTTAGCGACCTTTTCCAATAACAACACATTAGACTCAAAATCAACTGAACAAACTAACAGATCATCTAGGTAGACAAACACATATTCCCGTAAAGCGGCCGGAAT
>NW_023458557.1:51463938-51466238 GCF_013731165.1 Rhagoletis pomonella
CATTTGTCTGGTAAGATTAAGGTTTGGTGGTCATTTTCCGCTTTAAATAACCTAAGGAAAGTGTTATATCCGTTCTTGAAATTCTCCAGTTGTGCGGCATTTCATAGCACGGTTATTCGCAAAGCGAAATACATTTTTTTCTCTTCACTCCCTGGCGGCAACAATGACCCGGTTCTATAGTGAATGTCCTAGAAACTTTACAGTATAGTAGGTGGCAATTTCAAAATGGGTGCGAATCATTGTTCTACAGAAATACATATACTTGTTTTAGACGAAATACCTTAAAAGTTTGAACGCATAATAATATTGGAAAATCACAGCCATTGGGCCAATTGCAACGCAGGACCGTCGATATACTCAATGGTGCAACAGGTCGATTTAATCTGACCTTCACGGCCCCTTTTCTCACTTGGCTATTTTTAGTAATAGCTCGACTTCAGCACCACTTGGAAGCACGTTTTTGCAATAGTATTGCATACATATTTAAAACAATTGCCAAATCGGATCATAAATAAGATTTTTAGTAATAACTCAACTACAGTGCCAACTGTCGGATTAATTTGTGAAACTAAACCATCCAGAGACCCACTCAAATACACAAAACGTTTCGTTAAAATCCGCACAACCATTTAGGAGGCTTTCACTCACAAACACACCTACAGAAGAATAAAAAAAATGCATTCAAAGATAGCTAAAGGTCGGTACGTTTGTAGGCCTCACACCCCTTTTCAAATAACCCAAATTTTCTCTATTAGTATGGGCTTGATTTCAACTATATACATATAGTACTGTACCATAAATACTTTCAGAGATATGCAGTATAAAAATTCGATTTATATGGGAGGTGCCACGCCCCCCTTTCCAACAGCTGCCCTCTTTCTTCATGAGTATGCGATTGATTTCGTATATCTCCATACCAAGTTCCGGAACTCTACCATGAACACTTCCAAAGATAGGCAGTATGAAAAATTCGGTTTGTATGGAAGATACCACGCCCCCTTTTCCAATAGTTCCAATTTTTCTCCAAGAGTATGCGATTTATTTCGTACATCTCCATACAAAACTTTAGAACTCTACCAAAAAATTTCCAGAGATAAGCAGTATGAAAAATTCGGTTTGTATGGGAGATGTCACACCTCTTTTTAATAATAATAGATTGGCGCTTACACATATGTTAGTGTTTGGCCGAGCTTCTCCTCCGACTTGTGGCGTGCGCCTTGATGTTGTCACACAAAGCGGGAGGACCTACAGTTTTACGCCGACTCCGAACGGCGATTGTATTTTTATGAGAAGCTGTTTTTTCATGGCAGAAATACACTCGGAGGTTTGCCATTGCCTGCCGAGGGACGACCGCTGTTAAGAAAAAACCTTTTTCTATATTTTTTACAATAGCTTAAATCTTTCTCCAAGGGTATGCGATTGATTTGGTATATCTCCATACCAATTTCCAAAACTCTACCATGCACACTTTCAGAGATATGTAGCATGAGAAATTCGGTTTGTATGGGAAGTGCCACGCCCCCTTTACATATAGATTTTTTCAGCCTAAAACCATCCTTGGGACACGTGCGGCATGTGGCAGTTTCAAAAAAATCGGTTCAGCCGCTCTCGAGCCTTGCGAAAACTAACAAACGGCTTTCTAAATATATATTAGTTGAGATATATTATATATTATAATTATATTTTGACAGTATCCGTTGTTTCAGTTTGGCGCAAAAAAATCTTGCCTAGTGACGAATTCGCCCCTTGATATGGTCGTTACTTAAAGCTATTTATATTCGAAATTGCATGAAAATTGGAAAACAGGAATCTATAAGCTTATCCAGGCAAAAAGCTACCTACGTACCGAATTTTAAGCAAATCGGACCATGAATACGATTTCTTCGAACAGATCGGTCCCTGGTCCACTTCTCGGACAAAATGGATCATATATGCCAAAAACCTACCTACGTACCGAATTTTAAGCAAATCGGACCGTAAATACATACAAAATAGATCATTCCCTGGTCCACTTCTCGGAAAAGATGGACCATATATCCTAATATATGCTAAAAAAAACTACTTACGTACCGAATTTTAAGCAAATCGGACCATAAATGCGATTTTTTGGAATAGATCGGTCCCTGGTCCACTTCTCGGAAAAAATTGATCACATATGCTAATACATGCTAAAAAGCTACCTGCGCACCGAATTTTAAGCAAATCGGACCGTAAATTCGATTTTTTTGAATAGATCGGTCCCTGGACCACTTCCCGGAAAAAATGGGTCATATATGCTAATATATGCTAAAAAGCTACTT
>NW_023458557.1:51466338-51470303 GCF_013731165.1 Rhagoletis pomonella
CCGGAAAAAATGGGTCATATATGCTAATATATGCTAAAAAGCTACTTGCGTACTAAATTTTAAGCACATCGGACTATAATGAGATTTTTTCGAATAGACCGGTCCCTGGTCCACCTACCCGAAAAAAAGCAAAAATTTTTAGCCTAAAACATGGTGGTTACCGAAAGCTATTTGTATACAAAATTTCATTAAAATCGGACCAGCCGTTCGCGAGATTACCTGTTACAAAAAAAAGGACTTCTCTTTATATAATTAGTATAGATTAAAACGACCATGGACTTGGTCAGGCCGATTTCGTCAGTTTTAAAAATCGTGGTGAATGAAGTCAAACATGTATTGTTTCAGTTTAGGAATCGTTTGGTTAGTTAATAGTAGTTTCAAGCACATAAGTATATACATTAACCAAATACAATTGGTGCGAGAAACGCCCATTTTAAGTTAATTTATGCCAGTGGTGTCCAACAGAACTTGGACAAAGGGCTACTTTGAAACTATCGCTATAATACGCGGGCACCGCTAGCTTAACTTCAATCTTAACTGCGTTAACTCGTTTCACTCTTCTTATATTCAATGTATATATTCTACTAACTGATCCTTTTAAAATATTTATTTATTATTAAAGTTTATACAGTTAAGTTAAATTAATAACAGTGCATAATATTTTAATGAAGAACATTCATTTTATTGTAAACATATGGGAATGGTAATGGAACGATTTGAGATCGATGCGATCAGCAAAACCTTCTTCGGAGATTGATTAACAAAACGGTAAAATTTGGCACTGTATCGTTAGATATGACGTAAGTTATGTGTTTCTCGCCGTTTTCATTTGAAATATTTATTACTTTCCCTAAAAATAATCAAAAATAGTATGCAAATCGCACCGATTTCAAATCGTACGACTCGCAGCACATGCCCAATAAACTTAATATGTTGCTTGAATCTTCATATTTTCAGATAACTTCTTAAAATCTGGGTTATATATTGCACAGTTGTGCAGGCTAAAATCATGTTATTTTTGACATGCTCGTCAGTCCGTACGTTTCGGTATTTGTTTTTTATACCATTAGTTGTGAAAAAGCCTGTTCCAGAAGAGTAAACGTCCGGAAATGTTGAAGTTTTTCTTTGTCAACTGCTCTATACATACATCGATTTCGAGATTGCAAAGTTGTATTGAAATCATTTAGTTTTGCAGTCACATCAGTTAAAAATGGATTTCAGGAAAATCTTTATTTCTGTCATCAAAGCTACATATATTGAGAGCACTTTACTTTGACTCAGCCATCTTACTTCAGAGTGGTAGAATATTTATGTCACCGAGTTCACTCTGAAATTCATCAAGGCTTTGAATTGCCGATGCTTTAACGGTCATCCGCGAATCAAATTCACAATACGAACGATCGTGCTCATAACATTATCAAGGTTGAGTGTTTTTGCAAGCAGATTTTCCTTCTGTTTCACTACGTTATATATATATATCTTGCCCACGAGTACGAGTTTCCAAAGTCAGATTGACTTACAGTGCCTCCTTAGCAGAAAAATCAGAGAATACCACTCTGGTGAGCACTAATAAGTGCGGAGAGTCTGAAACCTCGGCCGACTCATCCATTTGTATGGAAACCTAGTCATATTTCTTGAAATCGCTTTTTATTTGGCCGTGAATATCGTTTGGTAGGTCATCAGATAACGAAACTTTTTTATTGCTGAGAGTACGCTATTTTTGTTTTGAAAATCCTGAAACATGGCTAGCATAGAAAGATAAGAAGTGAATGAGTTCGCGAAAATTAAAGCCTACTTATGTACCAAAAAAGCTTCCAATTGTTAAACTTTTCAATTCAATACAAAATATTCTGTTCATCTTCTTGTTTGCGGGCGCCTAAAATTTAGGTCGCGAGCTACCAGGCGCCCGCGAGCTACCGGTTGGACATTACTGATTTATGCAGTCTTGGAAAATTGGAGCGAAGTTGTTTCATTAGGCACTCCGCACATTAAGCGCCTAATCATAGTAGTAAAATCGTTTCTGTACATTACGATTCATACAGGCATTTTCTGCAAACCGTACGATTTCAAATCGGTGGGATTTGCAAAGCATTGTTGTATATTTGTAATCAAAGTATTAAATGTTTTAAATCGAAACTGTTAGAAACACATAATTTATCTTATATCCATCGGTTAAGTGCTAAAATTTTCCGTCTTTGTTATAAATATTCCGAAATAGATTTTGTAAATCGCACCAATTTGAAATCATACGATTTGCAGAACATACCTGATTGTCATGTTTTCGCATAATCATAAAAGCTGCATTAATCGAAGCGCCCAACATTGAAAGGCGCTTGCCGTTTTGAAATCGTCATTTATTTACTTTTTTTTTGTGTTGGGGAAAAAATTATTTGGAATTTCAATAGGAAATAATTGAAAATGAATGTTTTCCTGCTAAAATTCGTACAAATTGTATTAAACCACAAGCGTTATGCAATATTGCTGCAGAAATATTTGCGAAAGTGTTTAGTTGAGAAAGAACCTACTAGAACTTGAAGGGAGAACTCCCTATGTGAGGAATAAAAGAGTACTCTCCTTGACCTGATTTCGGAGCAATAAGGGAGATTTGTAGATTTTTTACTCCTTTATAACTCGTTTAGGAGTCAATAGGGACATCTCCTATGCCAGCAATTAATGAATGCTTCCTGAGGCATGATTTGGGAGCAATAAGCGAGATTTGTCGGTTTTGCACTCCTGCATTTCTCGCTTAGGAATATAATGGGAGATCTCCTAAATTAGCAATAAAAGTATCCTCTCGGAGACATGATTTCGGAGGTATAAGCGAGATTTGTTGGTTTTTTAATCCGTTATTACTCGCTTAGGAGCAAAAAATCGATGTCTCCTAAGCGAACAATCCAGGATAATTCCATTGGATTGACAGGAGAGCTATACGCACCTTCATCAAAATAATTTTGTGTTTTTTGGAAAATGTAGTATGAAGCATGATAAAAATATAGTAAGGTAGAACCGCTGAGAGTCACTTTTAAAATTCTTGACGTTTCCAAACAATTTAATTTTTAAATTTACTCACAAAATCACACACACATTTTCATTTTCAATCTCAAGCAACAACAATTTCGAACAATTTCAATTTTTTATTTTCACTTTTATATGATTTTCAAATGTTGGCAAACTTCAAAAAAAAATCATGGCCGACAAACTGAGAGAACGGTTCTACCTTCCTATGTTTTTATCATGGTATGAAAAAAGCAAGACAGATAACTGATGTGTACCTACATACATACATACTTACATATGTATGTATTTCTTATTGAAAAATTAAAGTCAGGAAACAATCAAATAAATTGGAGAGCCAATCTTTAGAGCCGCTGGTATGTATGACAACATTTGTTTAAACTTATAAATGATTGTATTATTTAACTCAAAATATATTTCAGATTGAGGGGCCAGCATTTAAGGCGTCTAAGTTCTAGCGTTGCAATCCTGCCCCGTCCAGAAATTGTACTGGGTGCAGCCGGAAATTTTTGAAGGCGTGAACCGTTTGGTCCACTCCCAGGTGAATACAAGTCAAATAACAGGAAAGCATCAACGCCACACTTATCTTGTGGATTATATAAAAGTGTATGTATGTAAATGTTTGAATTTCTCATTACTGTTCCATATTTGTATTCTAATTTTAGTTAATGATGTATTAATTATTATCTATACTAATTATATAAAGAGAAGTCCCTTTTTTTTGTAACAGGTAATCTCGCGAACGGCTGGTCCGATTTTCATGAAATTTTGTATACAAATAGCTTTCGGTAACCACCATGTTTTAGGCTAAAAAATGTTTACTTTTTTTCGGGTAGGTGGACCAGGGACCGGTCTATTCGAAAAAATTTCATTATAGTCCGATGTGCTTAAAATTTAATACGTAAGTAGCTTTTTAGCATATATTAGCATATATGACCCATTTTTTCCGG
>NW_023458557.1:51470403-51510382 GCF_013731165.1 Rhagoletis pomonella
AAAAAAATAAAAAAATATTACAAATCAACGCGAGTTTTTAGCCGCACTTGCACTTTGTAAATCCAAAATTGAATAGACTATAAAACTGCGTACCCGAAAGTTTCTAAAATTTCTGACAACAAAGTTTTAAATTTGAATGAAACTTTTTTGTAGAAAGCTTTAAACTTTAATTTTTATGGTTTTGTTGTTGTGTTCTTTTGTTTTTGCACTAAATAAAGGTTTTCCGTGAGATTTCTGTACCTATCGTACGACTTTCAATTTATTGGCACATTGACCTGCATTTACATAGGCACATTTTTCCGGAGAAATTCGGCACAATTTTAAATTTTGATTTTCCATTACTGGTCCCGAGGAGGCATCGCCTCCCCATTAGGAATACAGGATAAAGTTTGTATTTACTTTAATTTTTTCTTCTTAGCCATACAAAGCTGCAGGCTGTGCACATTCTTAGGCCCAATTTCAGATTGTTGACGGGGGATGGAATGTAGACCGCGTGAATTAAGACCGCGTTCTTATTTGTTCGTCGGCCTAATTTCACTTGGCAAAATGAATTATGCCCGCGCGGCCTAATTTCACTTTCTCATCGTTTTTGATTGGCAAAATTTAATTAAACGCATCAAATCACAAATAAATTTTATTTTTCATTTGGTGGACAAATCAAACCACAAAATAAAGAAAGGTTTTATCTGCAAAAGGTATCCCACGCCCCTCTTCTTTGGCAACACAGAAAGGAGAATTACATATACTTAGTGAGGGTTATAATCCCTTAAGCGCGACCGCAGGCCGCCTACGTAGATAGGTATTCTCTGCAAAAGGTGTTCAGCCCTCTTCTTCGGCAACACAGAAAGGACATACAACATTGCAAGTTGAGAAAAGCCTTGCAATAATAACGAAATTCGGCTTATATCACTACACAAGGAGTGACATCATCCCAAATTTTAAAATTGGAGTTATGCCAATTGGGGCTATGCCACGGCACCGATTGCTGAGTATGAGGCCTTATATTGAACAAAAGGGGTAGTATAAAGGACTCAAATGGAGGAAATTAGCCTATGGTTACAGAAGATATGTAATAAATTAACCGACGAAGACTTGTGTGCCGCTTGCGCTTTTCTCTGAAAGTATTTACCGCTAGTAAACCATAATACTGGTTAAAATTTAAAAACTAATTAATAAAACTTGAGTAAAACCTGTGGAAAATTAACAATAAACTACCTTTTTCGCAAAATCTATAGCCCTATACCAGATGTTCCCAAACTTTTTTTTCTCGTAGACCCCTTTCTAACCTTTACTGGTTTCGGTGGACCCCCTGCTGCAACATTTCTAACATATTCCCAAAGCTCGTCAAAAATTGTAAAGTTTATATCCAACGATTTTAATTTACATCGCGGGTGAGTTCCAAAACTAAATTCGGAGTGGCAAGAATAAGAATAAAATAGAATAGTTTTAGAAACAGAGCTCGTAAAGTTTTAAAGTACTCTCTCGTTCTGAGGAGTTATATTTTTTAAGAGCACTCCGAAGCTAGGGTTATTTACATTATCTTCACCATAAACTCCTCTCATGTTCGGCTCACTCATGAATTTGCATGTGGCGTATTTGTAAAATAGTTTATTTGTGTTGATGGCACCATTTTCATTTATATCGCTCCCGTCTGCTCAGTGAGAGCAAAAAACGGGATAGACCTTTCTAGAGTGAAGGCAACATGAGTTTTGACCACCTGCATCCCTCGATGCCTCCCAGCCATTGCTGAGCGAAGTATTCACCCAGTTTCTGATGGTGGCCTCGATGGCCAAAGTGTGGAGTGCTACAACTGCTTGCGGATCGAGGAATGCCTGGGCTAAACCAACCTTGGTCAAATGATCCGATCCCTCATTACCAGGTACTCCCGAGGGACCTTTTCATTTTTATGATTTTTATTCATTTGATTAACAGTGGCAAAAATGTATGTATGTATTTAATACGTATATGTATAGTAAAAATGAAGTGATCAGTTATGAAACATATATGTAAATCTTTACATGTTCTGTTAAAAATATCTAAAATAACAAGCGAAAATCTCCAAGTTCTAAATTGTAGCAGAGGCCACATTGCCTGTTTGTCACAGACACGATTTACGTCAAAAATTTTATGTATTTTTTTGCAGAGCTGTCAAACTATTGACGATACTATCGATAGTCTGGTCACATAAAATAGCTATCGATAGTTTTACCACTATCGCCACTATCGTTTCATTGGTAGTGTATTCTCTTTCCTAGCGCTTTTGACATTTGCGCGTATTGGTTCAAACAGAACAAAACTTTGCAGCATTATTTCATGAAGTAACGAATAAAGAACACCCAGGACGGAGTGCGAGAAAAAGTATTTTTTTTTGCAGTGACGTCATTTTTCGCTGTCATGTGAATGAAACGAAATGAAACCATGTGTATGAATGAAACAACCGATTAAAAAATGACGTATTGGTTCAAAGAGAACAAAACTTTGCAGCATTTTTTCATGAACTAACGAATAAAGAACACCCAGAACGGAGTGCGAGAAAAAGTATTTTTTTGCAGTGATGTCATGTTTTCGCTGTCATGTGAATTAAACGGAATGAAACCATATGTGTGAATGAAACAACCGATTAAAAAATGACGTTATCAACTATTATTTTTTTCCTAAAATGCAATTACAAATACACGGTTCCCATGCTGGGGGATTTGTTTAGTTGGTTCATGGCATTATTTCTAAAAGCGCCATTTTTTATTTTAAACGTGGAAGTGGCAGAGGTTACATTGCCGTCTTAAGAGCGTGTCAGACGTGGCAATGCATTATATTTCAAAAGACTGTCAAATTGAGAAATTTCAGAAAGCAGTTTCATGAGCAGTGACACCTTGCATATAAAGTGTTTCTCGAAAGAAAGTTTTTTATTTCCGAAAGGCGAATTGCAGGGAAAATTTCTGAAATCGCTACACGGTGAATGAATTTCTAGCAATATTTCTCGTACTAAAATGCAACCGTGAGGCGCTAAAATAAACAAATTTATAAAAGCAAGATAAAGATAAATAAATGGATTTAGAAAAACATATAAAATGGGTCGATACTATCGATAGTATCGATAGTCACACTTAAGACTATCGTAAAACATCGATGGACTGGACTATCGATAGTTTGACAGCTCTAGAAACTACCTTCTAAAAATTATTGTATCATGGAATTAATCATATCTTTAAAATAAGCCCTGACTTCAGAGAGAAAAAATAAAAATGCCTCTTTTAGCAAAGAAAAGTAGATTTCAAACCCATTATTTATTATTTATTTTATAGTAGGAGAGCTTCTGAAACAATATAAACGCATTTTTTCGATTTAAGTTGTTGAAAAGTAATGAATATCTAAATCCCGGGATCCCGGCGTTGTTGTCATTAGGAAAAAGTGTGGGGTTCGACACTTTGTTAAAGCCACTATCCTCTGCTTCTGATAAGGCTATATTTGCCTTTGACGGTTTTCCAACTTGTGTATCATGCTAAACGCATGCGCAAGGTGTCGTAATTGAAAAAGCATTCGATAGTTTGACATGGTAGACGATACGTATGTAGTAGGAATGTTAGTCCCGGGATCCCGGCCTTTTTTAGGTACCAAAAATCAAGGGATTCTTGGCAAATAATCCCTGGATTTTCGGGATTTGTAATTTGCACTGATGGTAATAGTAGAGACTCCTTTTCTTGACCAGTATTGGCTATATTTTAATTAATATTTTTTTATAAATATCTAGCTCATTATACATATAACACTATGTGATAGTAAATTTTACACACAAAAATCAATATATTCGCGAAACCTTGGGCCAACTATAGAAAAATTGCTTTTTTAGGTTTTCACTCTGAAAAAGAATTTTCAATCAAGAAGAAACTGATCGTCGTTTCTGCGGACACCGCAAAAAAAGCTGTTGACGTTATGGCAGTTTCAAATGGATTTAGAGGTAAACAATAATGTATGAAAAATAATGGGAGCGTCTCATTACGCTGCATTACAAAATTCTAAATCGGAAAATTCTGCAAAATGTTAAAAAATTCTGCTCGATCAAAATTCTGTATATTTTTAATTCTGCTTTTTCTAATTCCTGTTTTTTAAAATTCTGCTTTTGAAAGTTCCGCATTTTGAAATTCTGTCTCACAAAATTCTGCTTCTCGCACTTTCGTCTTTCAAAATTCTGCTTTTGTGGTAGATAAAATCAATCGGTAACTTTTTCTCCGTGGCGAGACGGGTTGGAAAAATTTACTATGGTGTACGAATGAATTGAATTTTGCTGTGCCAAATGCAAAGTAAAATTTTGACAATTGAAAAACCAAACAAACGCTCGTGCGAATGCTTTCCCTGCAGAAAAAAATTATCAATTGATAAGCCATAAGCCTGTAGTTAGCTTTTTTGCGGGATTTCTATAAAATATATAACTTGTGGTTAGCTACAAAAAGCTAACTTAGAACTACACCTTTTCGAATCGTATTTCCGAAAAACACAAATGTATTTCCGAAAACTACAAATGATTTTCAGAAAAACTCAATTAATTTTCAGAAAAGGCAAAACGTGTTTCAGAAAAACTCAAATTATATTCAGAAAACCTCAATTGATTTTCAGAAAAGGCCAAATGTGTTTCAGAAAACCTCAAATTATATTCAGAAAAACTCAAATAAAATTCAGAAAAGGCCAAATGAATTTCACAAAACCCCAAATGTATTTCAGAAAACCCCAAATGTATTTCAGAAACACTCAAATGAAATTCAGAAAAGGCCAAATGTATTTCAGAAAAACTCAATTGAAATTCCGAAAAACGCAAACGAAATTCAGAAAAGCGCAAATGTAATTCAGAAATCATTTCCAGAACACTTTTATCTATGGACTTTTTATCATCACTCTTAGAAAACATAATGGCTTATAAATTCATATCCCGATTAACCCCTCACCCACTTTTTGTAATGGAGTAAAACAGGATAACACTTGTAAAAAAGCATATTCCTACAGACATATCCCACAAGGCCAAAGCATAAAAAAAAGCCGATGAGTTCTGGATAGCACGAGCGCAATCCGCAGTAGTAACGCTTTCTATCGCTTGGCGAATTATTTCTTCCAAGTATTGCAGTCTCCTTTCTACTACTCCCGGTCCGTCGGTAGAAGGAATGCCCATATGAGTTTTGACATAACTTTTTATTTTTGCCCAAATATTCTCAATCGGATTGAGCATGGGCGAGTATGGACCCAAGCGCAATAGGGTAGGCGAACCGCTACTGCCAACTACTAGCCTAGTATGACAGGGTGCATTGTCGCACACCAATACCAGATCTGACAATGTGTTACCCATGCTCGTGTATTTTTTTACATAGATGTTTGAATCCATGCCCATTTGTATCTTTAATTCAAAACTGTGCCCTTAATTGTAAGATTATTTATGTAAAGTGTAAGAAAACAGTTTGGAAATCTACAACTGGATTTTTCTGAAATACATTTGTGTTTTTCTGAATGTCAATTGTGTTTTTCTGAAATACATTTGGGGTTTTCTGAAATACATTTTGCCAATTCTGAATTTCATTTGAGTTTTTCTGAAATATATTTGGGGTTTTCTGAAATACATTTGGCGTTTTCAGAAATTCATTTGGCCTTTTCTGAATTTCAATTGAGGTTTTCTGAATATCATTTGAGGTTTTCTGAAACAAATTTGGCATTTTCTGAAAATTAATTGAGTTTTTCTGAAAATCATTTGTAGTTTTCGGAAATACATTTGTATTTTTCTGAAATACTGTTGGAAAAGGTGTAGTTGACAAGTAATGCAGGAGTAATGAAGGAGATTGTTTTCTTTAAACGCATTTCTATTTAAATATCTTGCACTTCGCAAATACTTTTTCGAATTGAGGACACATAAAAGGAAAATCGAAATTTCATATTACCAATTTGAAGCTATGTCTGACGGAGTTCGAATATGGGACCTACAGCAGAATATGAAAAAAAATATGAAATGTAATAAAATAAATAAAGTAAATAAAAATAAAAAAATTAAAAATAAAATATTTTGTTTTTCCTATTGATATTTTATCTCCAAAAGTAGTTACTTACAAGTTAGTTACATCAAATGCAGAGGTAACCACCCTTGACTACATCTAATGCAGAGGTAAACAACCCTTGACTATTTCGCGGCCATCGCCATAGAAATATAGTTAGCTTTCGTCAAAGAAAATATACAGATAATAAGTGAATTTTAGCTCCTTCCTAAGCAATTTAAAGTTAGCATATAGTTAGATACATTTCCTGCAGGGTTATTTTTGTGTTTGCGGAAATTGTTAAAATTGATATCTACTTTATAACTTGCAAGTAACGTACGCCTTTTTATGCTTTTTTTCAGCTTTCATTTTGATTTTGGTTCTTTATTACCGCCAAACAATATTAGGTTTGTTCCACAAGCTACTCGAAGTCACTTCGAGTTGCACATACATACGCGTTCCACAAGTAAGTTTTAGAATTTCTTTGATATACGCTCACAGTTTGAACTTTGCTCGAGTTTTTCTACAAGTAGAGTGTAGAACAAACCTATTATGTGTTTATATATAGGCTGAATTTCTTTATTCATTCTGAACGTTTGGAATAAACTTTTTTGTTTACTTATTCTTTAGAACGTTCCTGATGATATGTTAACGTATATTTCAAAAGCATTCTGTTTACTCCGGCTGTGAAATGGGATTATCCGGAATGTATAAAGAAACGCAGCCATATATTTAGAAGCTGTAAAATTTTTACCTAACCCCATGAGCTAGGTAAAATTCTGATGTTTGTATTCACCACGAGAAATATTAAATTTCTGGTTTGATCCGTCAAAATTCCATCTTCCGACTTACATAAGTAATTTCGTTTTTAATAGTTTTTATTAGCTGCTTCTTTTTAATTTCATGTTATCCTTTCTGGAAATTTGAGAATTTGCAAAAATAAGTTCTTGTAAATTCAATACAAGATTATAGAAACTGGGAATTGCTTCCTACAACAACTACTTTTTGCGGCGATGCCACCCTTCGCCACGGTTTTACGTTCTAGAAAAGGTTTCTGTTTCCGATGCATGCTCTCATATACCTACTGACCAAAACTCAGGAGAATATTTCGCGTTATGATTATTTCCAGTAATAAAAGTTTTTTCAAACTAATTAAAAATACTGAAAAGCAGAATTGTCAAAAGCAGAATTTTCAAAAAGCAGAATTTTCAAAAATCAGAATTTTGAGAAGCATAATTTTGATAAGCGGAATTTCGTGTTCCGAATTTTGTAGTACCAGAATTTCAATACCAACCCAAAAATAATGTATGAAAAATTACTTTTGTCTAACTGTAGAACTTTTCAGATGCATTTAATAAACAATATGTTGGGTCTGGCAAAGAAATTCCATAGAGCGGGCGCAAAGTGGTTCCAAACCTACTTCAGGATTCAGAAAACAACAATCAACAAGTAAAGTGAAATATTAAACGAGCCAAAGACATAATCCGTCAATCCCCGATGATTAGATGATATGTATGTACAAACGTAAACAGCTAAATGTGCATCTTCCGCCTCAACCAATCGAAAACGTTCCATAATTTGCTATTGGGATACACGCATGTATAGGAGTGTTTTTAATGTTTTAGTGTAGCTCCACCCATCAGCAATAAGATCGATAGGCATCGATTGGTGCCAATTGTTTTACAATGGAGCATGCCTTGCTCTCTTTGGTAACTCACCGATAGTGGCAGTGAATGTGTGAAGAGTTGTGGACAGCGTTGCCACTAACAATTTTTTTCCCCTACCAATTTTCTTCCCAAATCCGACCAAAATCGTTTACAACCTACCAAATAAATTTCAATTACAAAAAAGCATTCCGAGAGCATACATTTATTTAAGATTAACAGGTCTATTCTGCGCTGGTAATAAAAAATTTGTGACCGGTAAATAAAGTTCCTGTCAATTTTTAAACCCTTTTACAATTCTCTGTACTCTTGTAAGCGGTAAATTTTGTTACCATCTCATAAGCTGGTAACAAATTATTGCCCCGTGAAATATGCACAATTCTTCATAGCTGAATTGCCGAATATTTTAACTGCATTACCAACGAACCTAGAATCGCGGTGACAAGAACTGGTAACATTTTTTTTTTATAAAAAAACCATAGAATAAAAAATAGCATTTGGTTTTGCAACACATTCCTTCTGCCAGGTCCGCAGATCGCATACCGTTTACTTCGTAAAAGCAGGAAATAAAATAAAGTTTTAAAATATCCCATTGCTCAACTATTCTTAACACAACACTTCCTAGTGAAAGCCATGGTGTTTGAGATATGCCCAAGATTTTGTGGGGTCTTACAGAACAGTAGTCCTGAAATTCCTTCAGTTCATTTATCCTCTTTGGACTGTGGGAAAAGAAACTATATGTGTTGCGGCACAGTGTCTCAATGCTTTTCGGCGATTTTTTACAAGTGTAGCTTGAGCAAAGGTGAAGTGAGTGGCATGTGCACTTTATATAAAATAAATCGGTTTCAGCACTCAGTAATGTTTTCAGCCCGCCCAAGTCTCCAGCCATAACATTCCCATCAGTGGCCAAACTAAATAGGTTTCTTATTTTTAAAGGCAGGATTGGCAAATGTTTAAACGGTACAATTGGCAAATATTTATTAAAACGACGTTTGAAATATATATTAAGAATTTTAAAACTTAATTCAACTTTCCGACCAAAATCTTACTTTGCCGACCAACCTACCAAATGAAAAACAAGCGACCAAATTGGGTCGGAAAAGACCAATAGTGGCAACACTGGTTGTGGAGCTAATCGTTTTATCCGTCTCTCTTTTTGTGCACTACACAACATATGGACTTATGGTCTGATTATGCACACTTCGCATAACTTCGCTCAACTTCGCATAAACTTCAAACTGTAATTTCGTATGTACTTTGCACGTATTTTGTTTGTATTCCATTACCCAGAAATTAGCAGAACATTTAAAAACTTAGCAATCTGTTGAGTTTAGATTTTGCTTCACATTTTCTTAAGTTGCATCTTTATTGCACTGGTACAAATGGTTGTACGAAGTTATGCGAAGTATGCATAACCAGACCTTTAGCAAGCGCCACTTCTGTGCGAGTGTAGTATTTACTCGCTAGCATTTGGAGAATAATTTAGGAAGGTAATAAATGTGGAGAAAGAAATAAATTCCAACACAAGCTAAATAGCGAATGACAAGCAGTGAAAACATATTGAAACAAGTTTTCCATTGAAACAGTAGACCACGAGTGGCCTCAAACTGAACAAATTTTCAAATGGGATAAAATTGCAAAACAAATATTCATGTTCTTACATGGATACAGTGAAAACCGCTAAAGTACCCCATTTACCATTTTACTTATGCTTTTGCCCTTTTAAGTGCTCTTTTAAAATTTGTTAAAATATTTACATAGTTTGAAATTCAGTCCCAGCGCTACAAAATCGATACTAATTGAACTTATGTACTACTAATTTATCGAACATCGCTAGTTGTCTAAACGGATTGAATCTGAAAACTACCAAAATGCTTGGCACACTTCTAAGAAAAGTTTGAAATTTTTATGATGAAATTCATTTTATTCATTTTTTCAGTGTTCTACAAAGTTTTAAGCTTAGGTTTATATTGTATGAATGAACTGTATTTTATTTTTTGTTATTTTGTATTGTTTTTTATTATCGAATGAACTCCATTTTAATTAAAAATCTTAAAGGTTAATAAATAAACATAAGTGGCAAACAATATTATTTTTGAATTTGGTCCAAAATGTAGACGTCTCACTTTAATCATAAGGCTTTGAAATACTACTTTACCTTTTCCTAAAAATAAGTACCTACCTATTACAATATGGAGCTACTTGAAGCCAGCAGCATACTTAATTCCATCCTACATAATGAGGCTGAGCAGGTTGTTTGCAATTACGTCGGTGAACGAATTTCTTGCCAAAACTCCCATCAAAACTATATTATTCAACAACTTGCCCACGATGCTACAAAATTCGTACTATCTGCGGGCTTGGAATGCATTTATGAGCGCTGCCCCGTCACGATATAAAAATCGTGATTGGCTATTTCATTGTTAGGGTAGGCAAGGAAGGCATCTTTTGTCTCCCCGGCGAAACGTCCGATAACGGACTGAGGCTGATCGACTTCGATATACGGCTATCTCCGCATCGAAAAGCGGGAAACCATATTTATTATGTTGTGATCCGCGGAAGGCATGTTTCCAGTGGACGTACTCTCCGAGGGCCAAACATCGACGCAGTCATTGTCGTGTTGCAGCCAAGATGCGCACACGCTTCTATGCTGCAAAACATGTGGATCCAACAATGCAAGGAAAGCTCAAAGTTGAAAAGTTGCAATCATAACAGACGGCCAATTTATCGACTCTCACACCTGCTTTCTTCAACAAACCGAAATATGGAAGCAGTTAAACCGCACTTCCCGCTCATTACGTACCGCCGCCGAAAAATATAGTCGGATTGCAGTGAGTGGTACGATGAGGAATGTCGCTAAACTGGCAGAGAAAAAATGCTGCCTACAGGTCAAGCTATGTGCGACCAATAAAGGAAACTTAAGAGGGAAGCGAGACGTCTTTTTCCGCAATAAGAAGATATAGACTAAAATAAGAGAGTGGGAAGAGCTTGAATTGCTGGCCGACAGCACATGTTTCAACACAATCACCATTCGCCATTAATAAACCTTATGTAAGATGTCGTACGGGAACAACTTCCTGTAAAATCATGTAAATTCCTGCAAATCGTAAAGTACTTGGGCTTATTGCATACCATCGTCGTTATACCATCTTACAAAGTGGCTTAAAGCTGGTTCCTATACTACGAAAACCAACATGTTATATGTATAGCGAGTATACCATTAAACACAGCTAAAATAAAAGCTGTGACCATAAACACAGCCTCAAAACTTCAAAATGACGTATTAGCGTGCTCTGCTCAATCCACAAAAGTTGACCCCGCCATATATAAGCATCGAATATGAGATCTTATCGATCAAATTGTGGGAAAGGCTAAACCCCACTCTAAAATTGACGTCGTACAAAAATTGCACTCTATAAGTCACTCATCTTGCCTGTGCTGGTATATGGCTACATGACTACATCCGGTGAGACGACCCTTGGAGTATTCGAGAGAAAGATTTTGCGGAAGATTTACGGGCTTTTATGCGTTGGCGACGGTGATTACGGCAGACTATGGAACGATGATCTGTATGAGCTTTGCAACATTATATATAGTACTAGCACATCCGGCGAACTTCGTCCCGCCCAAAATTAATTTTTTGTATTGAAACATTTTGGTACAACATTTTCACCACCAGTTCACGTTCATGATTTTCAGTGACGCATTTATCTTCTAATATTGCGGTTTGGAGGTTGTCGGAAGGCATATTTCCATTACCATCTTAAATAACCTAGCAAAATTGTATATGCATACAAAGATACGTAATAGCTACAGTACCGTTTGAAAGGCTCCACACCCCCCTTTTAAAATAGCCGCAATTTTTTCTAAGAGTATGGGAGTGATTTCTCATATATCCATACCATGTTCAAGTACTCTACCATGAACACTTGCAGAGATATAAAGTGTGAAAAATTTGGTTTGTATGGGAGGTGCCACGCCCCCTTCACTTAGCGGTATGAATCATACTTTACACCCTATCATCATACCTACCGAATATACACAAAAAATTTCATTCAAATCGGTCAAGCCGTTTCGAACGAGTTCGACCACAAACATCGTGACACGATATTTTTATATATTAGATTTTTCATCCAAAAATACCAAAATATCTAAAAGAAAAAAATAGAGAACATTTTTTTAGGATAGGGACACCCTAGTCGCCAAATTCCAGTACTCTATCGTGAACACTGCCAGAGGTATTCAGTATGAAAAAATCGGTTTGTATGGGAGGTGCCACGCCTCCTTTTCCAATAACCAATTATTCTCCATGAGCACGCGACTGTTTTTATATATCTCCAAACCATGTTCGAGTACTCTACCATGAACACTTCCGAAGTTAAGCAAAATGAAAAATTCGATTTGTATGGGAGGTGCCCCGCCCCCTTTTACGATAACCATAATTTGTCTCCGAAAGTATGCGATGCCTTTCATATATCTCCATACCATGTTCGAGTCCTCTTCCATGAACATTTTCCGGGATACGCAGTATGGAAAATTCGGTTTGTATGGGATTTGCCACACCCCTTTTCTAATAGCCTCAATTTCTTCATGACCATGTGATCGATTTCATATATCTCCATACCAAGTTTCAGTACTCTACCTCAAACACTTCCAGAGATATGCAGTATGAAAAATTCGGTTTGTAAGGAAGGTTCCACGCCTCTTTTCCAATAACCGCAGTTTTTCTCCAGAGGAAAAACCAGGTGAAGAAGGACTAGGGTTCACTTGGCATTTCAAATTGGTACAGAATTGAAACAACTTGCGTGCTTTATTGGACTTAGACAAAATCGCTTAGGTGGTTATAGTGCCAATCAACAAGAAATTCGCAATCCTCAGGGCAATGTGTTTCGTGGAAAAAATAGGTAAAGAGGCTAGATAACATTAAACGCTTTGTCCACCAAGTTTCGGTTTAATTATATATAAAAATTTGAATTTTTTAATCACTTACTTTAATCAAGTTGTATAGGGAATGTAATTCAATTAATCATTTTTTCGTTGTGATCTTTCGCATTTCCGTAGAGACTTTGAAATTTCAAAGCTATCTATGTCAGGGAGAAACCTAAGAGCACAGTTTTACTATATTTTTTCCTGAGTCGATTGATTGTTTCGTGGGTTTTGCAAGTTCTTGGTAAAGCTGGAAAACTATGGATAGTATCAATAGTCTGGAACTATCATGAACCATTGATAGTTTTTCGCAACTATCGATACTATCGACATTTTTTTGCTCTTTCTTTTTCATTCTTATTACAGCCATACCAAATAACAGCATTGAGCGCTGCGAATGTCAGCTCATTTTCTTTTTTACTTGAATTGACTTGAAATTTTATGTGTTAGAAGGAGACAGTCCTATGACCAAAACGGGAAAAAAATTTGATTAAGTTGAAAATTTTGATGAAAATTTGCTGAATTTTCGCGAGTTTTGCACAAAGTTTAGGAATTTTATTATTATGTTTTTTGTTGTTGAATGAACCATATTTTTATACAAAATTGGCGGAAAAATATTAGAATATAAATTGCTGCATATATTCTGAAAAATTTGCGGTGCCAATACTTTGTTCCGGCAGTGTACATACATACATATGAACATACATGCATACTAGGGCGGGTCGATTTAAAAATCGCTCATTGCTCTGTGAAAATCGTATTCTAGGGATCAAAATAAGAAACTTTGCCGAAGGAACCATACCTCTAAAACGAATTCTGATGTCCCCCAATTTGGGTCGAACTTTTGGGTAAGGGCAAATTTTGAAAAATCCCACTTTGACCCATTTAGAGTGCTCCAATCGAGTCCAAATGTATGACCGACCCCCACTAACTTTGGACGGCCGATCCACCCATGCCAGTGGCACACCCCCTGGAGCTCCCCTGGGGGGTTCCACATACAATCATTTCAAAAAATCACCATTTTTGGACTTTAGATGAAAAAATCAGCTAAATGGCTATGTTTTTTCTTTATTTTTATTTATTTATTTATAATAATATTTATTATTTATTTATAATGATATCTATTTTTTCTCTTAAGAAATTTATTTAGTCAGAACATATGTAAATAAAAAAATTAATTTAAGTGAGTTATAGAAAGAAACTAAAAAAAATTATTGTTTGAAGTCTTTTTTACTTTCAAGTCTGGGCAATTTCGCACGGCTCTCTAATATCGTCGCCATAACAGCCTCTACATTTTTTTATTTTTTTTTTTTATTTTTTTTTTTTCAGCATCATTTCCATACCAAGTTTTTCCCAAATTCCAATCAACTTATCTTGTACTTGAATAGTGAATGATTTATGGGAAAACTTTTTTTGTTCTGTTTTAGCACGTTCGCTTAAGTAAAAATAATATCTCAAGATATCCAGATGGGTTGGTAAATTAAGATCAGTTAAATCAGTAGACACACCAAAAACAGTAACATCATGCTTGGGTATATGACTCATTGGGTTTTCGATAGTTGTTGATGTAGTTGCTTCATCTTGCGGTGTAGAGGATGGTGGATTCATTGTAAACTTTTTGATTTGGAATGGTCACTTCACTTATTATTTTTTTTGAAATATTTTTTTATCTGAAATTAGCACTTCACACTTTGAGTTCTTCACAACGACTTAATGCATTCACAAAAACTGTTGCGTTATATATGGTCTACGAGACGATGTAATAAGAATGAAATGGTAATTTCAATTCTACCTGCTGTGTCTTGTGGTGGCTTAAAAAAAACAACACAAGCAATTTTACGATCTGCAATTGTGTCACAGTGATACCTTCATTGTTTAAAAGGGTTGCGGTGCATTCCAGTGATACCTTAATTGTTAAAATGGTTGCAAAAAACGCGCATTTCTTAAGAAGGTGCCTTAAAATACCCACAAAAAGGGTTGTAAAAACAACCTTCATTTCTTAAGTAGGTGCTATAAAAAAAACTACACAAGTAAGTTTACGACATGCAGCTGTGTCTTAAAAAACGCACACAAGCAATTTTCCGATTTACAATTGTGTCACAGTGATACCTTCATTTTTTAAAACGGTTGAATAAAAAACCCACACAACTATGTTTACGACATGCAAATGCATCACAGTGATGCCTTGGTTTTAAAAGCGTTGTAAAAACGATAATTTCTAATAATTTTTTTTAATTTCTTTTCTATTACTAAGTTAAATTCATTTTTTCATTTACATATGATCTGACTAAATAAATTTCTAAAGAGAAAAATAAACTCCAAAAAGAAAAAACATAGGCATTTCGCTGATTTTTTCACGTAAAGTGCAAAACCGGCGATTTTTTGAAATGTTTGTATGGTGAACCCCCAGGGGAACCCCCCAGGAGGTGTGCCACTGGCATCGGTGGGTCGGGCCTCCAAAGTTAGTGGGGGTCGGTCCTACATTTGGACGCGATTGGAGCACTCTAAATGGGTCAAAGTGGGATTTTTCAAAATTTGCCCCTACCCAAAAGTTCGACCCAAATTGGGGGACATCAGAATTCGTTTTAGAGGTATGGTTCCTTCGGCCAAAGTTTCTTATTTTGATCCCTAGAATGTGATTTTCATAGAGCAATGGGCGATTTTTTTGCCTCCCCACAAATCGACCCGGCCTAATGCATACATATGTATTATATTTTCTTGCCTTTTCTTGTGATTAAATATTTGTCAATTCTCAGAAAACTTCTCAATTCACACACGGCATGAATATTATGTTTTATGACCTTCAATGTAGCAGTTACAACTACTAATTTTCAATTATCCATTTTCTTGAAACAGTTGCAAACTTTAGCTTAACGCAACAGTTTTCCCGTTTTGGTCATAGGGCTGTCTCCTTCTAACACATACAATTTCAATTCAATTCAAAAAAAATTTTCTTCATGGCCATGTGATTGACTTCATATATCTCCATACCAAGTTCCAGTACTCTACCATGAACGCTTCCAGAGATATGCAGTATGAAAAATTCGGTTTCTATGGGAGGTGCCACTGCCCCTTTTCCAATAACCGCAATTTTTCTCCATGAGTATGCGACTGTTTTCATATATCTCCAAACCATGTTCGAGTACTCTACCATGAACACTTCAAGAGATATGCAGTATGGAAATTTCCCCTTTTCCAATAACTACAATTTTCTCCATGAGAATGCGATTGTTTTCATATATCTCCATACCATATTCGAGTACTCTACCTCGAACACTTCCAGAGATATATGAAAAATTCGGTTTGTATGGGAGGTGCCACGGCCCCTGCACCTGGCGGTATGAAATATACTTTACATCCGATTCTTATACCTTCCACATATACACAAAAAATTTCATAAAGATCGGTCGAGCCGTTTAGGAGGAGTTCGACCACAAACACCGTGACACGTGATTTTTACCTTCCTTTTATTAGCTCGGGATGTAATTATGTAATATTGATGCGCCTAAACGATGCAGTGATTTCTATTCTCAAGTTACATACCTGATGACAGTACGAATGGCAATTATAATAGGGAGGTTTTAGTTTTTTAAACTATAATTTTATTATGTATTAGATATAAGGTTAGTACATTAGGGTATGAGTAAGTGGTTTGTACTTGATTTCACAATAAAAACGGTGGTATACCTTTAGGCACTAATTGTAAATTTCCTCAACAATGGCGCCTAAAATAAATGACGCATAATTTTTTTCTTAATTTGCACTTAGGGATATGGAAATAACATTTAGTATCGATACTTATACTTGGAAGTATTTTTCTGAAAAGGCATCGATACCAAGCCGATACCAACCAAAAAGTATCGAGTATGTACTTTTATTTACTCACTTTCCGCCAGCTAGCTTGCTACTTTTACTAAAAAATTTTAGGACCGTGAAGATCCAATTAAAACATGTCCAAAATGATGTCTCTCTATCCAAACAATTTAACAATCGTCAAGCAAACAAATAATAAAAAGACAAATACATTTGTATTAAAGATTTGTTTACGAACTGTTTCTACAAGCTTAACTTTCAGTTGAAGCAACACCACCAAGAAAATGAAATTCAAATGAAATGAGGTATGGCAAACCACAATAGCAACGGTAAATTTTGTTTGCTCTGTTGCTCAAATGGCTTTGAGTTGATCGAATATTGTGCTCTCACTTATTGCTCTACCATATATTTTGGCATTCGTACTTTTGCTTTACAAGCGATGGGAGTTTATGTATGAGTACTTTTTGCCGATACCAAGTACTTACATCCGATACCTACTTATTGTATTTGGTGAAAGTATCGATGCCAAAAGTACTTGGTTTCAAGATGAAAGTATCGAGTACCTACTTGTATTTACTTGTATCGGAACATCCCTATTTGCACTTAAATTTAGTCGGCACTGATTTAACTGACAATTTTTCTAAAGCGAAATTAATTGATTTCGATGTAAATCTCAGAATGAGCCCGAAAACAAAATTGTGTGAATGTCATGTAAACAAACACAGAACAAAGATTTTTGGACATTGTTGTATTTTTTTAACAGATAGCGTTTTAAACACTGTTTTAAGGTGTATGTATCCCAACTACAGATTTAAAAATAAATATATAAAAAAGCAGAACTTTTTTATTGATATTGATCCAATGATACTAAAGTTTTGGATATTGGGTAAGATTTTGTAAGACCCTAAAAATAAAACTTTCCCTTTTGATCTCGCTTGATTGTTCGCCTAATTTCTACTTTACATAAATAAGAACCATTCAAAAATTTTCTCGCTCAATAAGTGATTACGGTATTTAAGTGGTTGTATTACAATAGATCATTAAGATAAATGTTCCTAGGTTTCTATATCATCATATAGGGTTGC
Organism: Rhagoletis pomonella; assembly: GCF_013731165.1. NCBI lineage: Eukaryota > Metazoa > Arthropoda > Insecta > Diptera > Tephritidae > Rhagoletis > Rhagoletis pomonella. The sequence continues at coordinate 51,487,897 of NW_023458557.1, forward strand.
CAGACGTACTGCTTTTGGGAGTGCACGTACTCCTTTTTATTGCAATGTACTCCCAAAAAAAGATCTGAAAATGTACTCAATTTTTAGTTTTGTACTTCTTTTGTACTCCTTTTTCCTGATATACATACATGGTGTAAGATAACAACTGTTGCACAGGTTTTTTTGAAAAATAAAAGGGTCCATTATAGATTTTGCGAAAAAAAGATTTTATTGTTAATTTTCCACAGAGTTTATTTAAGTTTTATTAATCAGTTTTTAAATTTTAACTTTTATTTGGGTATACCAGCAGTAAACACTTTGAAAAAAACGCAAGGGGCACGCAAGTCTTCGTCGGTTACTTTATTACGTATCTTCTGTAACCATATGCTAATTTCCTCCATTTGAGTCCTTTATACTCCCCCTTTTTTCCAACATAAGGCCACATACTCAGCAATGGAATAGACGCGTAACTGGCGACTAGGAGGCCATTTATTCGACCAACCCCATACAGTTTTTTATACAACGTCTAAGAAAAAATCCACCTTAAAAAGATATGTACATATTTATGTATCTTCCAAAGTTCACACTGCTGGCAAATGCAAATAAGGATTACAATTTTAAAACTAATTACAAAATTTAAGTAAAATATTTACAAAGTTAACAATAAAATACTTTTTTCGCAAAATCTATAAAGGACCCTTTCTTTTTTCAAAAAACCTGTGCGACAGTTATTATTTTACGCCCTGTACTTTGTCATTCATATTGTGGCGATTCCTGCTTAGTAAGCAAAGTTAAGTGTGGTAGTAAAAAGGTTTAAGCATGATCCTAGCCAGGTAGATGCAGGGCGCTCGGGTATACAAATCAGAAAAATATTAAATTAAATCTAAAGCATAAATTAAAAAAATGGCCCTAAATCAGGAAGAGTCTGGAACTCTTTTGTGGAATTTAGTTATTTATTTTTAACATTTATTGTTGCTTTGAAAAAGATATCTAAAATGTCTTTGTTTGTTTGTGCCCAATTAATGCAAACGATCTCAAATATGTGATTATACATGTAGGAGATCAGGCAGAAGTTAGTTCACCTTTAGCAGTCGGTGAGTTCAGTCGTTCATTTCCAAACTAAAGCAAAGTAAACATAATTGAATTTCATATCAACTGGAAATAAATACTAAAATACATTTTCCTGAAATAAATATCTTTACTTTTTGATAATTTGTAACAATAAATTGCACAAAAAGTTTAAAAAAATTTACACCTTTTTTTATGTTTGTACTATTTTTTCTATCGAAAATACAAATGCACTCCTTTCTCCGTTTCAGAATCTGGCAACCCTATCATCATACCACAATTGAAGGTCGTTATATAAGGTGATTCTTCAATTTATGCATAACGGGCATAAAAAATTCTTTGATCTCGATGTATTGTAAAATTGCACATTCATCACGTAAATGTTCGCTTTAATTTATTTTTATTGACTCACGCGCTTCTAACCACACAAATCACATTAACGTACCACTGTATGTATTCGTACAATAGTAATCGATTTGTTTATATGATTTTCCACTCAATTGATTTGTTCTGGCGATCAATGGATTTGTGTGCGATCGAGTGCGGATGCTGCAGGCACTTTAGTGCAGCCCGACGACTGTAACCAATAGGTGAGTACGCTGTATCGAAAACTAGTTGAGGAAAGAACACCTTACGATTGCCGTTGCTACTATAACAAAGGTTTTAAAAATAAGCGTGGAATTTATTCGTGGTTAAAAACGAAATACCTATACGTTTGTTCCTGCGAAATATTTTTTCTAGTTTGAATTTCCAAAAAATGCTTCGTGTCTTAAGCTAAAAAATGGGAGTATTAGAAATAGATCAGCGTCGCAACACAGTTATGGAGTCAATGCCAACGAATTTAACAATGGAAAAGCACATCGCTGGTGATGTTCATAGGCGGCCGGAAAGTGTTGAAGAAATGCATGCAGAGTTCACCAAATCCCTCGAGATCGACAGTAATAGTAGTGAAAACAATAATACAACGAAACTATCAGTGCCAGTGGGTGAAACGAAAATTCAACTCAGTTTTAGTGTTGATCGATTATTAAATATCGAAGAAACGCGTTCATCACAAAGTAGTGCAAATCAAGTGCGAAATGAAGCTTGTATAAATTTTAAAGGTTGTAACACCGGTGAAGTGCAGTGCTCTGAAAACGCGAGTATGGGCGCCTATGGCTCTTGTACGCATCCAAATTGTTCGAGTCTGCTAGTGAGTAGAAATGAAATACACATCGAAAGCTCAACGATAAATTTAAAGAAATATTCCATTTCGGCGATCGGTATGGACTTGCCAGGGAAGTTTTATGGTCAAGTTCCGACTTTAGTGCCACCATATTTAGATTTTAAATCGATCGTCAGACCGACGCCAATACGGGCGATTGCCACCGGACGTGAAACGGGTGAGTGAAACGACAAAAGTCTCATAACTTGGTAGGCCATATGTACATATGTATGTACCTACCTACATACATATCCAGCAAAAACTTGGCTTATTTGGTAAGCACTTCGATTTTTGTATCGATGGAATAACGCATTACAATATGCCTCAAAGCGAAATTTTACATTTAATGCAGTGCAGAGGGTAATAAATTGTACACTTATTCGCGTACCCATTGCATTACATGCAATGCCATGCCTACTCCAATGACATGTAATGCAATGGGTAAGCGAATAGGCTAGGGTTGCCAACCGTACTATAATATATAGTATTGTTACGGTGACCATCCGTCCTTTATTTTAAAGGACAGTCCTTTATTTTAACCCCCTGTCCTTTATAATTTTTTTCAAAATAAAGGACGCCTTTTGTCCTTTATTTCTTAAACTGTCCTTTAAATCGGCTTTGCATTTGTCAGAGCTAAATTTTTAAACGCAGAATAGGAAAAATAAAAATGTCCCTTATAAAATATAATGAAAACTTTCGCCAGTTTGTTTCGCACCCCACTTAAGGGTTTCTATTTAATCGATAATATTTGTACAATCTATAAAGCATAGGGAAAGTTGTGCCCAGGATCGTGTTGCACGCTGAGTTTCCAGTTCCAATGAAAGAGAACAATAAACCCCCTGCTGCACGGTGGTTCAAAACTGGCATTGATTCACTCCATTTTGCACTTAATTTGATTAATTTTTATTTTTTTTTATGAAAGCTTACAATATTTGCATGAGACCAGTTGAGCCTGATTTCTGAATTTTAATTTGACTACATTAAATTTTTTAGTGCAAAATGCAGAAAAGGTGGCAATTTTGAAGAAATGTATTCTCCTGTGCCAGTTAATAAATGTAACATAACTAAAACTTGTTGAAAACAATTGTATGGTTTTCCCAAAACAAAAAAAAAAAACAACAACAAAATTTTTTAAAAATGTCATCAAAAAATGTTCACCAAAACAAATATTTTTTTTTTTGGTTTTTAGTAAAAATTGGTGGAACAATGAAGGCTGCGGTGGATTATGAACATTGAATTCCAATTTTGAACCACTGTGTGTTGGTTTCGTCGTGCAGTATGAATTATGGTAAACGCATTTTGGTAGCAAAGGATGGCGAAGTCCTTGAAAAGGATTTGGCTTCATTTTTCGCTACAGCAGGGGAACTTATACAATTAAATAATATAATTAACTGGTAAATATTTTATTTAAATTATGATATGGGCAAGGTACTTTTATCATACAAGTTGTATGTACGTATTCCCAAATCATTTTGAAAAAATATCCTTTATTTTACGTTGGTTAATATGGTCACCGTAAGTATTGTACTATTTTTTCGGCCGGCTTACTATAACTGTTGGAAAAAATATAGTGCTTTTGAACACCACATTTATTCAGTTATAAATAAAATTATATTTCAGTAAGTATTGCAAAAAAAAATGTCAATTAAAATGGAATACTGAAATAACAATGTTAAATGAAATATTCTTTAAAATAAAAGGTAATATCGAGCATATGATATTCGTATTTAACAATGAATTAATGAATGTTAAAAACTGCCCAGAGTGCATACCTACATCGTCGTTTAAAGTACAAAACCGCGTATCGTCATTCTGCAAAACAGCGTAACTGACATTTGCTGCCAAAAATTGGATTTGCTCACACAAGCTCTTGGCTCAATCCTTATCAATTCGTCCTGAAATATATATTAGCCAGAAATGCGATAACTTTAGAAAAAAGAGGACCATTTGGAAATATGAGTGTTTTTACTCTCTAGAAAATAATTTATGCAACCTCACATACGCATTATCTTGACACGCGGTTTTGCATTTTGTTGATGCGCAGTTTTGTACTTTAAACGACGATATGTATGTTTTATAAAAGAAATGCATTAAGAAATGCGTATACTACGGCAGAGTAATCTAATTTCGGAAAAAATGTATGGTATATTCGAATTCTACGTTCGGTTCTAAGTAAAAATGGTGAACAAATTACATATACATACATACGTATACCAAAAATGATGCCACTTTTGCTCAGAATTAATCGTAGAATTTGAATTTGCCATACGCTTTCTTCCAAAATTTTGCTCCGAACAAATTACTTCGCCCTAATGTATACTTCAAAAGCGTTTATACTTTTTCTTTTAACTAAAATACTATATTTCAGATATATATGGGTGTTTCCAGCGGAAGGTCCACCACGACAAAAAAAATAAAAGTTGTATATCTATCGTATTTACGGGCCGATTTGTCTGCTTTTTAAAGTATATACTGGCTATGTAAGTAGAATCATGTTTGCATAAAATGGTCTTCCTAGGTGGTGCCAAGGTCGAGATATTTCGAAAAACCGTATTTATGGTCCGATTTGGTTCGAATTTGGCGTATGTAGTTGAAACATAATAAATCATAGATTTTTAATAAATTGACCCTGAATTGGCGCTGAAGTCAAAATATAAAGTATATTCTACATAAAATACAAGTTTTATTTGCGTTACCAATTCATTTAAAAGCAATATTAACAAATATATAACGATGGAAATTTATGTCACGTGACGCCACGTCACGTCACGTTTCACACTTGGCGTTGTAAAATAGAATTGAAACAATTTGCATTAATTAGAAAAACTCTAAAAACAACTAGAATTGCTCCAAATCATATTAAAATAAGTTTCATGAAAATAGCCATCCATAAATCGCAGAGTTTTGCGATTTTGTAAGAAAAGAAAAAATCAACTTCCATTTTTTGTCACGTAACGACACTCTCTTTAAATGCTTATATTTCAGGACCAAGCAGTTCGATTGATTTCATTTTTCGGTTAAATATAGAGCTAATTATGTGCTATACAATGGCCCAAAAAAGTTAAAAAAAACAAATGGTATTCCTTTTTTGTATCACATTGAAATCGTACGACTGTCACGTGCGCCACCATGGGAATGCCCATATGTGTACTATATTTTTTCAGTTTGTTTTTTTTTTTTTGTTAAAGTACTATAACCCTAGAATAAGCGTAAAATTTCGTCTTGAGGCACGATTGAGAGAAACAGAGATTGTAAAACCTAATCTTGTAATTTTCGGTCACTAATTTATTAATAAATTCAGTCTGAAAAATGCACTTCTTATGAATTTCGGAGTGAGCTCTACGCAAATAAGTATACTGTGGATGGCCGGAGTTATATGCACAAGAAATGTTGAATACGGTTGACAATAGAAAAGTGCTCTGCACAAAAATACTTTTTATCGAGTCTACATTTCCGGTGTAACTGCTAATTTTAGACCACTTTCCAATGGTTCCCCAGGGCTACGTGGAAGGTTTCGAGAGGTCAGGTGGGACTTTTTACAAAGTGTGAACTGTGATCCTCTCCGCCCACTAACCCAAAACCAGTGGGCAAATAACTAAACATTTCAAATTTAAATATTTGTGCGTTAATATGTCTGCACAGTTTTACACAATTATTGAAACCTTGCAAGGCAAAATGAAGTGTGCAGTGGCAAATTGTAAAAATGAAAACAAAAGGCGAGCGTGAGATATATGAGCCATTCTTTTTCAAGTCGGAAGGATTGAAATGGACATGAAATAAGCTAACACGTGTTCGAGGATTTTTTCTTCGGAGATATGATCTGTCAAGGTTTGCATTTTTTTGTGATTCTGCCTAATCACTTCTTGAAATCGTTATATATCGGGTTCTGCTCATCGTTGAGACTTCATCTTAAGGCGTTTTCGTTTCTACAAAAAATGTTGCATTTTCCTTGCCCTCTTCTTAGTATTTTTGCGTAGAGGGCAAAGAGACGGTAACATTTTTTGGTAGAAACGGAAACGCCATTAATGTCGTTTAAAAGCTAAAGAAACGAGCTTAGCATTCCTGTATATAAGATGGTGAAGGTTGTCTTAAAGCTAACTTAGCTTTTAACAGTTGAACTTTTTGACGTTGATTTGCATAGTGAAGACCAGTAAATTAGGGATTTGAAATTACACCATCGTAATCCCTGTTTAATTCTCTATAAATAACATGACTCAAAAATGGGCGTTTTTCAAGAACTATTTTTAAAATATTTTTTTTTTTAAGACGAGATGGTTTATTTGGTGAAAATCAACAATTTTTCGTAATTCGTCCGAAAACTTATGTTGAGATATATTTAGTTCACAGAGTGGTGTTCTTTAGAAATTTGAGTTTAGCTCAATAAAGGAATTTCCAAACAACAGTACTCTGTAACTGTCAAAATATACAAATCTGTACAAATGTACCAATCTTGTAACACTGCCTTAAGAATTTCATCCAGAGTACTGGATTACTAGTATTTTGAAAATTACTTTTATGTTTTTACAGTGTTAAGCACCAATTTGTATGGGATTTTAGTTAAGTATGCAAATGAATTCAACTGTTACCGAGTATAAAATCGCTTTATTTTCACTCCGTATTTTATATAAAAACCAAAAAATATTAATAAAAACTGTCAACGATCTCTACTAAGAATTCAAACTACCATTTTAATTTATGAATTAGAAGTTTTATTGAAGATTGATACTTAAAATTTTTTTCATGATACTTTTGGTCCATTTTAGGCAATTTTGGTTATACATTTCTTCTAAACGCCGCGGCATCACTGCAGACAATAAATAAATAACACCGGCGCACAGTGCTACCATTCCATATAAAACGTGGGCAAAAATAGAATTATGGGCGTAAATATTTACATATATGAAAATTAGTTTCTTAGGGAAATTGAGGACGTTCAATTAAGAAAAGCAATTTATTCATTGATATCTTTCATATATTCACTGTAAAGGCAGTTTAAATTTGAAAATGTCGCTTCCTGTAGCATTTACATAGGTATGTACATATAGTTCGTTCTGTTTTCAAGAGTGAAGTGTAAAGTTACAGGATTTAGCCTGCAGATGTGCGATAAGGTTTTATTTTTTTGAAAAGGGTTGCCATCAGTTAAAAATTCCATTAAAATAATTGAATAAGTTAAATGAATTAGATGTTACAATATGGGTATCAATCGAAGTAGTTTTCAAAATCCTTTACTTCTAACCTACATGCAGAAAGGTTGTCATCTGTTTAACAATTTAATTCAATTTAATTAAGGGAATTATGTAACTAAGATATGTGTATCAGACAAAAGGAAAAATTTTACATACATATTTAGTAAGATAAAAAGGCGTGAGTACTAGGTACTCATGAAATTCAATGTGTGAACATTTGCGTACGGCAAAGCATAAAAGTACGTTTACATATATGTAAATATAATCTCAATCAAGCTCGTTAGCTGTCAAATTGGTCGTGCTTGTTATTCTCACAACTCGAGGAAAAGTTAAGCTTCTTCTCTGTGCCACCAAGGTCACTTTTTTCGGCTACACATATTTAAATATATTTTAACTTAATATTTTATTAAAAATACCTTTACAAACCGCTTTTCCTTGCCAGCGTCAATTTTTGTTTACTTTTACATTTGACATTCCTCCCTTCTTCGCAAGTATAATCGGTAAAACAAGGTTGGACACCAAAAAGTTATCGGTTTAATCTGAGCTAATTTTATCAAATAAAACACCTCTTTGAGGTAAAATTTTCGAGTGACGAAAGCTGAACTAGAAGCACAAAATTTATGATATCAATTTCGTGACGAAAATTATACGAATTTTTTACCTGCCTTTGAAACGTAGGGAAAATCTTTTTTATTCATACGAATCGTTGCAAAAGTTCTATTTTTTATTTTTTGTGTCTAGCAGTGGACTGAATTTCGCAACGTTCCGATTTCCGTACGTTACAAAGGCAGTTAAAAAATGCGTATAATTTTCGTCACGAAATTGATATCATAAATTTTGTGTGTTCTAGTTCAGCTTTCGTCACTCGAAAATTTTACCTCAAAGAGGTGTTTATTTTGATATCAATTATTTTGGGATAGCAAATTTAAAATCGACGAAAATACAAACAATAATCTAAATGTTTTATTTTTCTCAAATAAATTGCTAAAAATATTATCTAAAAGTTAATGATAAATGTTTAGATAATTTGTTTAATGTTATGGATCCTCGATATTATCCGCCATCAAAAACAACGCTTAATATACATATATAGTATGTGGTATGAAATACCTTTGCATTCCAGCATCATCTGTTGAGTCAGAGAGAGTTCTCAGCAAGGCCGGATTAACTATTCACGATCGCCGAACAAAACTGAAGGGTTTTCAGAAAAACGTTTATGCAAACGAATAAAATTGCACAAGATATAGTACATTTAATTTCATAAAACGGCATTTTTAGTATTTTTTTATTTTTATAAATGAAATATGACCGATAGTATCGATATATCGATAGTGTTCATCAATACTATTGGCATATTTCGATAGTCATTACTATCGATAGTTTTCCACCTCTACCGAGTAACACGCCTTTCTGCTCGTATTTCATACAAAAAATCTTTGCGCATTTTCATTTTACCACTCATTATTTCGTATTTATCCATCGATTTTCTTCATCAGTAACTTGATTTTTTTTGTAACAGAAGAGGCTTTAGTAAAAATGCACAATTTGGCAAAGAACCTGTTATTATTTTAATGTTTCTTCTGATAAAGTTTGATTTTTTTAATTTTTTAATTAAAAAATAAAAAAAAACTGGAATGATTAATTACTTTTTCAGAAAATATCAGTCCTAACGGAAAGTGATGTATATGTTACCGGCCAAACCCGGTCTTACAGCCAAACTAGTTCTACCAACATACGATAGGATATACCGGTTTGGCCTAGGATTAACTGGTCTTTCCGAAGCAGGTTTGCACTAACCGGTTAAGTCTAGGCTGAACTAGATGATCCTGATATTAATGTACTTTCCAGTTTAAACTAGTGTGGCCTATGTTGATTGTGGGTGCAGAGATGAGCTGTGTTAAATATGCCTTACCTCGGGTGAGGGCAATAAGACAGTGCTACAAAAAAGCATAAAGTAGAAATACCTGGGAAGTTATGAATATTTTCTGGTACGTCTTTTCGACTAAAACCAGAATAGAAATTAAAAATTGCCAAACACCCTCAAAATCTTGATTTACCGTTAAAAAGTCGGGTTTTCGTACTTTTGCGCACTTATAAGCGAGTTTCAGTTTATTGCCGGGTTTAAAAAGAAGAGTCTTGGGCCTTTCGAACGATATACTTATATGTGAATAAGGAAACCTTAAGAGATCTGTGTGTATTTACCGAGCACACATTTTTTTTGCTTTTTTCGCATTTTTTCAATTTTGGTGAGGTTTTTACGCACTATTTTATAAGAAAACCATACGAGTCATAAATTGATTGTACAACCAAATTTAATAACTGAAAAAATTAGTATTTATTTTCAAAAATCGGCTGAAGAAATTTTTTCCAAAAATATTCAGCCTCATTGCGAGAGTCCCGTCGAGCGCAAGTCGTTTTTCGAGAGTTGAATTGTATCGAAAATTTCGTGTCATTGCGTAAAATTTCGACTCGACTAGAGTACTAAAACGGAAAAACTTGGCAGCACTGCATAGTTTTCGGCGATTTTTGTCGTTTACTCATTTCAGCGCGACAGTAGACAATGCCAATGTCGTCGAGTCATACAATTTAGCCTAATTTACGACTTACGCAATGAGGCTGATTATTTTTGAATATACTACTCAAAAATGTCTCTTGACCGGTTTTTTCTTAATTCAGCGCTATCAGTTTCTCGTTGTAATGATCAGCAATATTATGAAATCATTTTTGTACCAAGCGCACTTATGCACAAGGGTATAACTTTGTTCACATAACGGTTGCTTGTAACAGGCAAACCAAATCGAAACAGATAAAGACAAATGTATACATAAATGATTAGAATGAAAAATAAATCGATTAAGCGGTGGCTGTGTGTCCGCCCGTCCGTCTGTGCACACGATAACTCGAGTAAAAATTAAGATTTCTTAACGAAACTTGGTATGTGTACTGCTTTTCAGCGTAGGGCGGATGGTATTGGAAATGGGCTAAATCGGACAATAACCACGCCTACCTTCCATATAACAGTAGTTTTCAGATATACGAAAGCTGCGATATTTTATTAACTACTGAAGCTTACTCACTCAAAATTGATACTTACAATAATTTTTAGACGAAAAATAAGAATATTATAAATTTTTGGAAAATAGGAGTAGCCACGCCCATTTATGGACATATGACAAAGTCGTCGCTTCGGTGGGTTCCAAAGAAATTATTGCATAGCGCTACAAAACACTTCCATGCACGTTTTTCTACAGAGCTTAGCTTGTTCAAAAAGCTCACTGCGCTCATAATTTTACAATTTGAGGTCCTATGAAAGTACCTAAAATCCATAAAAAGAGATAAAACCTATGAAAAGGTACCAGATGAGATAATAAAAAATTAATACATTTTATTTTGGCTTCACTTAATTTTAAGAAGATAAAAAGCGTTGCATTTACATCCAGTTTTTTACAGTTAGAGGTATTCTCGGAGTCTTGCAAAGCCCTTGCACGGTGCATGGATTGCACGAAAAAAACGGTCTTCCTATGGGACAGCTTTGCAAACCGTGCAATCCGTGTACCGTGCAAGGGCTTTGCAAGACTGTGAGAGTACCCCTATAGTTTCATATATCCTAGCTTTAAATGCAGTGGTGGTAGGACAACATGTTCAGCTTTAACAAATGGGACGTTTAAAGCGTTTTCCGGCCTACTAAATGCGGCTCTCGGGATGGCCATACTTTGCGAACATAGAAAACGTCAAATAAAAAACAAGTAAGAAAGTCTAAGTTCGGGCGGAGCCGAACATTAAATACCCGGCGCAAGTATTAAGGCTGTGTGCGAATTGACCTAAATTTTAGTACCTAAACTAATATTCCACTGGAAATTTCCAGCACTGCTACAATTTAGGAAAACAGCTGCTAAAACCGTGCGAGTTTGTTTGAAAACCTAAATAGTTTGTTTTGGAATTTGAATTTGTTTGCTTTTAATAAATATATCTATAAAATGAATAATTTTGTGGTAGCTTTAGGACTATTTAACAATATAATAAATTTGCAACAGAAAAGGAGAATGCTCCATCCATCGAATTACACATATACTTATCTGAATGCAAAAATCAAATAAATTTATACTTACATCTTTCTGAATATTTTCTTTTTTGTGCCATAGCAATGATAAAAATTAATTAAAACATCAAAAAATCGTTGTTCACTTAATCGCTCGCTCAAATATATTTGACTGTTCAATTTAGGTTGAAAAGTATGCTCGCAGAAAATCTAAATTGTTCCTATTCACTGCGTTACCGACACTTTGCAGTGATTTAGGATTTTTCTCTATTTAGGTAGCAATTTAGACGTACTCGCACTGAGCCTAAATATATGTTTTCCACCTTTCCGAAAGCTACCGCTACATGATAAGCGGGTGTATAAATTTTAAGTAAACTAGCATCCTTAAATTTCGAAATATTGAAATTTAAAGCATTTCTGAAATTTACCGTTATATGAAAAGCGGCCGTAATTTTAGTCCGATTTCAAAAATTTTCAACGGTTTGCTTTTATGTGGCAAGCACAATAACCATACCCAGTTTGGTACAAATTGCTAGAACGGTTAACGAGATACATATATGTGATCATAAGTGGGCGGTGCCACGCCCATTTTCCAAAATTTTATCATAAACGTATTTCCTGGTAAAGAATTGTTGCAACCATCAATTTTGAATAAATTAGCTTTAATATTTACTGATTTATCGAGGATTTCATATTTCTCGAAATTACCGTTATATGGGATGTGGGCGTGATTATTTTCCGATTTTGAAAATTTTCGGCCGTTTGGTATGCTGTACCAGGGTCAACAACTGTGCCCAGTTTGGAAGAAGTTGGTGCAGCGGTTACCAAGGTATGCACATGTAACTATAAGTGGGCGTGGCTACGCCCATTTTCCATAAATTTTTAATATTCTTATTTTTCGTCTAAAAGTTATTCTAAATGTCAATTTTGAGTGAATTATCTTCAGTAGTTACTAAACTATCGCAGTTTTCGTATTTCTGAAAATTACCGTTATATGGGAGGTAGGCGTGGTTATTGTCCGATTTCGCCCATTTTCAATACCATCCCTCCTACGACCGAAAGAAGTGCATGTACCAAGTTTCGTTAAGATATCTCAATTTTTAATCGAGTTATCGTGTGCACAGACGGACGGACGGACGGACGGACAGACAGTCACCGCTTAATCGATTTCTCTTTTCATTCTGATCATTTATGTATACATTTGTTTATATCTATCTCGATTCGTTTTGCCTGTTACAAACCACCGTTATGTGAACAAAGTTATAATACCCTTGTGCACAAGTGCGCTCGGGTATAAAAAAAAAACTGTCAAGCAAACAGTTTTGAGTTGTTGTTTGCTGGGTAAATACACACAGATCTCTTAAGGTTTCTTTATTCACATATATATCGTTCGAAAGGCCTAAGTTTCTTCTTTTTAAACCCGGCAATAAGCCGAAACTCGGTTCATAATGAACTAAGTTACAGGCTTTAAGTGCAAAAAGTACGAAAAACCGGTTGTTTAACTCTAAACCAAGATTTTGGGGGGTTTGGCGAATTTCATATTTCGATTCTTGTTTTACTCGAAAAGACCTACCAGAAAATATATATAACTTCCCAGGTATTTTTTAGTATTTCACAGTGTCAACGTGTTCAACGTATGTTATTTTAGACATTATCCAGTAAAAACTAGTATGTAACAATTTTACTGGAATTTTTACTAGTTTGCGGTTTCTTACAAAACTCCTACAAAACAAATAAAAAATTATAGTTTAAAAAACTAAAACCTCCCTATTATAATTGCCATTCGTACTGTCATCAGGTATATAACTTGAGAATAGAAATCGCTGCATCTTTTAGGCGCATCAATATTACATAGTTACATCCCGAGCTAATAAAAGGAAGGTAATAAAAAAGCCAAATTCAACCTCACTTTTTCCTTTGTTGACCAATTGAACTGAAATGTTGGTGCTGCCACCCTTACCAAAAAAATCCAAAAACAAAGAAAACGGAAACAAACAAAAACACGCACATAATAATTGCGTGATTTTTTACTAAAATTTGTTATAATTTATCGAAGTATCGATTGTTATAAAAAAAGCGTCGCAGTAGAAAATTTGTCACTATTTATCGAAGTATCGATTTTTATAAAAAAAAACCGCCGCAGGCGAAAATTTGTAATAAAAAATCGTGCGATCTTTTATTAAAAATTTTCGAAGTATGTACATCGATATAAATATTACTATTTTACTCATAACTCCTTTCTGCCTTGGCCCCACTTTAATAAGAACCCTTAATTGTGGTGCATTTACTTTTAAAACGTATGGCAGCACACATTTGCTCTTACTGTCGGCCATTTTTTTGCTGTTTGTTTGTGAAAAGTGCTAAAATTTGTAAACATATTTATAAACGCATTTTACACAAGTAATTGATTAATGGATATATATTAAAAGTACTATATACGCAAGTGAACATTGCAAATATAGTATATCACACAAAATATTCGTGATAAGTGGAATTTTCTATAAAAATTTGGTGGTAGAAGTGGAGATAATTTAACAAATTGCTTATACTATTAGTAACTGCTTTGTGAGAGTGATCAATTCAGATAAAGAAGGCCTCCCCCAACATCCTCACATAGTTTCATGACAGTTGTCACTTTCATCGTTATTCGTCCTGCGGCTGTAATAGGTGCCAATGAACCGAAGCGAGGGTGGTCAAATTGGTGATATTGTAAACTCGGCTTATGATGGCCAAATTAGACAGGCTGCCTGCACATCTGGTGTTGTTGAATACGCTCACTTGGTGCAGACAATCTAAGTAAATGCATTGATGAGCGGTGAAACCATTCGTACCCTAATCTCTCGCGCAAATCCATTTGTTTCGCATTATTGCATTTAAATTGAAAAAAAAATCTAAATCAAGGCATAAAGTTGGATTCATATTTTATTGTACGCTGTTGCATAATGTTACATACATGTCCATACATAATGTTACATACAATCTACATATCGTCGGTGATGGAGCAAAACGTTCTATGCCACTTATTACCTGGTGCTTAATTGATCTTTTATCTTTATCTGATCGCTTCTGGCAATAGTTAATCTTCATCAGCCAAAGGTATACAGTTTTGTCATTCGTTTATTAGGGTGTATTAGGATGCATTCCGGTGCAAGTAAGAGACCATCTAAATGTCAAGGGTACTAATAGACATAGACCGTTTTGCAGTATCACCGACGATATGTACATATGTAGTAGAGGGCTGCATGAATTCATTCAAACTTTTAGGAAATTTGAATATTCTACTTCACATACAAAGCACTCAGCGTTTGAAATTTTGTTAGTTATGAATATATGCACATTTTGTTTTAAATTTTCTACCTTCAAATAGAAGAATGTGAATAAATGTATTAGAAACATATATGTAATACTTACGGTGACCATCCGTCCTTTATTTAAAAGGACAGTCCTTTGTTTTAACCCCCTGTCCTATATAATTTTTTTCAAAATAAAGGACGCCTTTTGTCCTTTATTTCTTAAACTGTCCTTTAAATCAGCTCTGCATTTTTCAGAGGTAAATTTTTAATTACAGAATATGAAAAATAAAAATGTCCCTTATAAAATATAGTGAAAACCTTCGCCAGTTTGTTTCGTACCCAACTTAAGTGTTCCTATTTAATCGGTAATCTTTGTACAATTTATAAAGCACAGGGAAAGTTGTGCCCAGGATCGTGTTGCACGCTGAGTTTCCAGTTCCACTGAAAGAGAACAATAGACCCCCTGCTGCACAGTGGTTCAAAACTGGCATTTAGTGTTCGTAATTCGCTGGAGCCTTAATTTTTCATTTTTTTTCATTTATTTTATTTTTTAATAAATTTTACATAAAAAAAGTGGTTGAAAACAATTGCATGGTTCTAGCAAAACGAAAAAAATACCCAAAAATAAATTTCATACTATGTTATAAAAAATGTTCACCAAAATAAATATTTTTTTCGGTTTTTAGTAAAAATTAGTTGAAAAATGAAGGCTCCGGTGAATTATGAACATTAAATTCCAATTTTGAACTACTGCGTGCTGGCTTCGTCGTGCAGTATGAATTATGGAAAACGCATTTTGCTAGCAAAGGATGCGAAGTCCTTGGAAAGGATTTGGCCCAATTTTTCGCTATAGCAGGGGAACTTGTACAATTGAATAATATAATTAACTGGTTAATTATTAATAAATTAATTTTTAATTTATTTAATTTTTCGCTACAGCAGAGGAACTTGTACAAATAAATAATATAATTAACTGGTGATTTAAATTACGATATTGGTAAGGTACTTTTATCATACAAGTTGTATGTTCGTATTCCCAAATCATTAAAAAAAAATATCCTTTACTTTATTTTGGTTAATATGGTCACCGTAGTAATACTCCTATATTGGCAGTAAGAGCTAGTACCGTCCGAAAACACTACAGTACAGATATATCAATAAACACGTACGAAAGAAAAGGAACACATCCCTGCAGAAAAAAATTATCAATTGATAAAAAATAACCTACTTGTAGTTAGCTTTTTTGCGGGATTTCTATAAAATATATAACGTGTGGTTAGGGATAAATCGATACCATCAAGGTATTACTCAAATCAGTACTTGTACTTGTATCAAACAAGGTATCGATACCTACTCAGTATCGGAAAGGTATCGAATACTTGTACATAGAACTACGATTTTGCAGATTTTTCAAAGTTATTGAATTTTTTTCACAAAAATATGCATTTTTACAAGATTATTTATCTTCAAATATTTTTTCATACAAAAACAATGGAATACATTTTTACAAGACAAATAGATGAAGTTTTTTAATATGAAATAAGTTTGAGAAACTAACTCCTTTTTTGTTATATTTCCCCAAAAAAATCAACTTCTCCAAACGTTTTCCTGAAAGGCGATATTTTGATATACGGACATGTTCTGAAATTCGAAACCTTGAACTCGACTCGATTTGCCAAATATTCTTTAATTATATCTGATGAAAAGAGTGAATATTTTAATTGAAAACCGTAAAAGAAGCAGCAGCGCGGCTTCTAAATTTTTGGGTTAAAAACCATCGAGAAAATTATCGAAATGGAGTCGATTTCAAATTTTCGAATTTTAGAACATGCTTGATAGTTCTACCTGTTTTTTAGAAAAGCCTCTAACAAAGGACAGATGACCCAACAACCGTTATGTATAGACGGACTTGCTTATATAGCTGCGGAAATGTAGTGCGCATATCTTCCCATTCCTCTAATGGGTTGCTTTTCAAAGAAGATGCTGAAGCATAATAAAGTAAGTTTTGCGCTTCCGATACAACTACTTTTTTTTCGATACCTACTTGGATCGCAGTAAAAAGTATCGAGTAAAAAACTACTTGGTAAATTGAGAAAAGTACCGAGTATGTACTTGGACCTACTTGTATCGATTTATCCCTACTTGTGGTTAGCTACAAAAAGCTAACTTGAATCAAGTGGACAAGTAATGTAGGAGTAAAGCTCGAGATTGTTTTCTTTAAACGCGTTTCTATTTAAATATCCCGCACTTCGCAAATACTTTTTCGAATTGAGGACAAATAAAAGGGAGATCGAAATTTCATATTATCATTTTGAAGTTATGTCTGACGGAGTTCGAATATGGGACCACCTACAGCAGAATATAGAAACAAATGTGAAATGTTATAAAATAAATAAAGTAAATAAAAATAAAAAATAAAAATAAAATATTTTGTTTTCCTTTTGATATTTTATGTCCAAAAGTAGTTAGTTACAAGTTAGTTGCATCAAATGCAGAGGTAACCACCCTTGACTACATCTAATGCAGAGGTAAACCACCCTTGACTATTTCGCGGACATCGCCATAGAAATATAGTTAGCTTTCGTCAAAGAAAATATACAGATAATAAGTGACTTTTAGCTCCTTCCTAATCAACATAAGGGTAGCTTATAGTTATACACATTTCCTGTAGGGATACGTTTATAAATATATTTACATACATAATAAATTTACAATATATATAAACATGTACCCAACACATACAAAATCGGCACACAAGTACACAATGCATTGACAAAAACGGTACTAGACTGTCTCGCTTTGATTTCGGAATGCTTACACATTGAGAAGTTAGCTTACTGCCTGTATAGAAGTATTACATACATATATGACTAAAAACCTTCAAATCATTAAAACTCATTTCGGTTATAGTTTTCTACAAACAAGTTTGTTCGTATTGTAATAAGAGCGCAGCATGTGTATGTTTGTACATATGTACTTAAAAAAATATTTTTGGATATTCATACAAAAAACTGTACATTATTTCAATTCAATTTACTTTCACTTTGTTTGAATATTGTTGTGTTGACAAAAATATCAGAACTGGTATTCACTCAAATTAAAAAAAAATTTAAGCCAAAATCATCGTTTCATTCGTTTTGTGTATGAATAACTCATAAGCTCTTTTGAATGAATTCATGCAGCCCTCTAATATGTATAAAAGTAAAAAAGGTTGTTAAAACGAGAATGAAGTAAGTTTTCTCTATCATCGCGCACGGCAGTGCGCGCGTGTGACGAAAGCAGCAACAGTAGCATGCTGAAATGACTCGCTTATATATACACGAGATTTGGAAGTTTTTATCCAAACGTCCAATCGACATGTTTGATAAATCGTTGGAAAGGTCTTGCAGAGTGTGTCTAGAAAATATATTCAAGCTTCGTAAACGATTAACCGGATTCTTAAAAATTAGGCTAAAGTGTTGCGAAACAAAAAACGTTTTTTTGCTTTTGCCGGTTTAAGGGGGCATGTGGGCACACCCAACATATTTAGTGTTATTCTATAGGCCAATACCTTTCAAATGATACCTTATATATTAAGTTCCGGCCACTATTTGGAAAGATATAGAGGTAAATGTGTTTTGGTTCGTGTCTCGACTACGAGATGCTGGCGTCTGAACGTACCATCATTTAATTTTTTTCAAACTTTCAGGAATTAAAGTACACAAAAAACTAAGAAGGTTTTGTTCCAGAATGTTTTGCTTCGTATGCCTGTGTGGGCGTGGCTGCTGCCTGAAATTCGAAAAAAGGCAATTTTTTAAACTACCACTGAAGCCGCACTACTCAGTCCATGTCATTGATGTGAATATTAGTAGAAGGGTCTTCAAACAAGCTATCTAACACAATCTTTTGTGTTTATGAGATCAAATAAAACACCTCTTTGAGGTAAAATTTTCGAGCGACGAAAGCTGAACTAGAAACACAAAATTTATGATATCAATTTCGTGACGAAAATTATACGCATTTTTTAACTGCCTTTCAAACGTACGGAAAATCTTTTTTTTTGCGACTATTTCAGAAGTTTTGAGACAACTTCGAGATTTTCGGTGCTCTCGGAAATATATCGGTATTTTTGGAACTAATTCGGGTTTTTTGAGACTACTTCGAGGTTTTCGATGGTCTCGGGAATATATTGGGATTTTTGGGACTATTTCGGTACTTTTGGACTATTTGGGGATTTTCGAGATTTATTCGGGATTTTGAGGACTATTCCGGGGTTTTCGAGACTACTTGCAGATTTTCGGGGTTCTCGGGACTATATCGGGATCTTCGGGACTACTTCGGTATTTTTGGGTCCAATAAGGAATTTTTGAGACTATTTCTTGTTTTTCGAGACTACTTCCGAGGTTTTCGGAATTCTCGGTACTATATCGGGATTTCTTCTTCTCGAAGAAGTCTAGAGAAACGCGAAATAGTTCCAAAAACACCGAATTAGTACCGCTTATACCGAAGAAGTCTCGAAAATCCTGAATTAGTCCCAAAAAATCCCGGTATATTTCCGAGAACCCCGAAACCCTCGAAAGTAGTCTCGAAAAACCCGAAATAGTCCCCAAAATTTCTAATTGGTCCAAAAAATACCGAAGTAGTCCCAAACATCCCGATATAGTCCCGAGAGCCTCGAAAAACGCGGAATAGTCCTGAAAATCTCGAAGAGATCTCAAAATAGTCCAGCAATCCCGGAATAGTCCCAAAAATTCCGAAATAGTCCCAAAAATCCTGAAAATCTCCAAGTAGTGTCGAAAAACCCGAAATAGTCCCAAAATTCACAAAGCAGTACTGAAGATCCCGATGTCGTACCGAAACTCCTGAAAATCTCGAAGAAGTTTCGAAAACCCCGGAATAGTCTCGAGAATCCCGAGAAAATCTGCAAAATCCAGAAATAGCCCCAAAATCCTGAAAATTCCGAAGGAGTCTCGAAAAACCCGAAAAAGTTACAAAAACTCAGAATTTATCCCAAAAATCCCGAAGTAATCCCGAAGATCCCGATACATTCGCGAGAACCCCGAAAATTTCGAAGTTATCCCAAAAATACCATAATACTCCCAAAAATCCCGATATAGTCCCAAAAATTCCTAATTGGTTCCAAAAACACCGAAGTAGTCACGAAGATCCCGATATAGTCCCAAGGACCCCGAAAATCTCGAAGTAGTCCCGAAAAACCCGGAATAGTCCCGAAAATCCCGATATATTCCCGAGAACCCCGAAAATCTCGAAGTAGTTCGAAAAACCCGAAATAGTCCCAAAAATTCCTAATTGGTCCCAAAAATCCCTGAGATCCCGAAATAGCCCCGAGAGCATCGAAAACCTGGAAGTAGTCTCGAAAAACTCGAAATAGCACCCAAAAAAAATTGCGTGTGTAACACCGTACACATGATAGAAGTGAAACTTCTTAAAAAAGGTGTGAGTACCAGGTACCTACTCACGAAATTGGATGTGTAAACATATGTTTACGGTTCGGCAAACCATTAGGCGATTGAGTTACATACATAGGTTTGGTTAGAAATCAAACAATAATTTTCTGATATACATATAATTTACTTATTCATTTTCTGGTAACACCACCTTATATGAATTCGCGCTTCTAACATCCATAGGACCGGGTTGTAATGGAAGTAATTGTATGTTTAACAAATAAATGAAAATGTTTATAATGCAATCAAAAGATCCTTACGAAATCGCCATTACCAAGGCACTAAGTAACGTACGCACTTTTGTTTGCAAAATGCATTTATTTAAGTTGAAAGAAGACAAATTCCTTTGTTGGGCATTTATTTTTACTCGATTTCTATCTTCCAAGGCGAATTCATATATTCTTATCACGAATTCATATATTCATGTTGTAGCAAGAGTATAAAAACATAAAATTACCTTATAAATTAAAAGCATAAGTATCACATGTATGCGTAGTCCAATTCACGAAATCATTTCATCGATCTGAGTAAAAACTAAGTGCATAAACTCTATTTCGCGTTAATTGAAATCATGAAATGGTGTTCATTCATTCAGTTTCTACTCAAACGCATGAAATGATTTCACGAACTGGCCTACGCATAATGGTAGTAAATGACGGAATGAATTACAACAAACACATCCTTTTGACATAATGCAAGCCGAAAACGTTGGTTCAAATCAATCCGCAATCAAGTTGGACGTTTTGCCCACAAACATTGCAATTTTGGGGGCAGTCTCATTGTAAAATCACATTTTTACAATTTCATAGTTTCGGCTTACATTTATAAAATTCAACGAAAGCACTTACCTATTTCGGCTGAGTTATCCATTTTGGGTTATTTAGTGTACAAAATGAACGCAAATTAAATGAGTTTGTACAACATGGCCATTAATGTAGCGATAAGTCGTACAACTTGCCAGAAAATCCAAATTTTTTTGATCTTACAATCTAGAGCAAAACAACACCAAGTTGAACCAACGGTCGCTACGTTTATGGCTTTCTTTAAGAAACATCGGGCGAAAATTTCAACTGCTCCTGTAACACTACCTTATATAAGTTGGCCTTGCTATCATCCTCACATATGTTCATCAGAGTATACCAACGAAGGACGAGTTAATACAAGGAGATAGCGAGAGCACAAAACTACTCTAGAAAATTACACGCACAATGACAAGCATCAACAAATGTACAACAAACACATAATTTTTGATAATAAGTACAGTTCGCATTTATATCAACAAGCAGCTTATTAGATTTGTTTTCGTTTGTACTACATATGTGCATACATATATACATGTACACAAACATATGTACATACACAAACATATGTACATATATGTACATACAAATATATATACAACCATTCAAACATATGTACATACATGAAAACATTAGTTGTGTTTTTTTACAAATTGTCCAGTAACTTGTCAGCAACTCTCCAGTAACTTAATTTCTAAGAATTCGCTCTCATAGAAAAATTTACAAAAAAGTACGTGAACGCTTTTCCAGTAATAATTTGCAAGTTTCATGAACAGCTGATTAATTGGTTGTTTATTCGCAGCAATATGCTAATAAAACAATATATTTTATATTTAAATACGTTTACTTTGTGAATTTCCGCAATAAAAAGCCACAAACAGTTTCCTTATTAGTTTAAATTTCATCCAGCAACATGCGGTCAGCTGTTTTTCGTACTGGCAAATTCTTACAAGTAAAAATTTATCCAGTAAAAACTTGCAACTTCAGCTGTCATTTTTCGCTCTCTCAATTTCCCCTACTTTGCAAGTTTTTGCGTACGAAAACGCCAAAACATGAAAATTCGTAAAAACTTTTACTGGAAATGAGTAAAAAAACGCAACTATTGCTGTCCATAAGTACATACGTATGCCCCTCAGTACATCAACGAAGCCCGTTTGCTTCATCACAAATATATCCATACAAACATATGTACATATCAGTGATCAGCATGCGGTGCCTTTTTCGAGACATCAAGTATACTCGCAAACAATGCGGTGTAAGTGTAACCGCCACCGCAAGCAATGCGATATTTGTGTGCATCGCATTTTTGATGACTTGTATCAGAGAATGTTAATGAAATGAGAAGGAGCAAATGTTAATGTTAAATTTTTTTAGTACTACTAAATTCTGAAAGGCTTGATATGCGGGAGTTCACCAAAATAAATATTTGATGCGAGAGTTCACCAAACTAAATTTTTTACCACAGAAAGA
>NW_023458557.1:51510482-51511809 GCF_013731165.1 Rhagoletis pomonella
ATGTGCAGTAAATCAATTGAAAGAAAAAGCTGATTAATAGAAACATATTATGTAATTTATCAAAGAATAATAATTTTTGATTAATCAAAGTTAATAATTTATCGATTATTTATATGTTATTAATCAGAATCGAATTAGTTTTATTAATCAGAAAACTGATTAATTATAAAGCTGAATAATTGCTGATATATATTGTTTTATTTAAAAATAGGATAAAAAAATTATAAGTGGCAGATATCTCCACAAGTAAATATGAACAAATAAAATTCAAAATTAAAATACATATGATTGAAAAATAAAAGCGTATATGTACATACATACGCCCATGCATAAGTACCTATGTCTGTACATATTAACAACGCGCATGCGTGCATATGTATGCAAATGCACATAATCTTAAATAATTAACCACTTCTAATCACTAAACAAAAATCTACAAACATCAAAACGAAATACATACAAATACTACAACTAGAAACATACAGACGGCCACGTTTACTTTTCCCCGAACTCCCGCTTCTATCGAGCAAGAAATTCGTTCATAAAAGCAAAAACTTCCATTCATAAACTCGCGCGCACCTCGCACACTTGTCCCGCTACAAACATGAGACGTCCACAAGTTGATTTTCGTCGCGGCGTTGACAAAATCTAAAAATCTCAAATTTTGTCAACCACCGCGCCGATCGGAAAAGTCGCAACAGTGTACGAAATCCCCCTTCCCTTTGCTCACTTCAGTTGTCAAAACAAAATATTTTTTCTGCGCGTTACAGAAAACGGGCAACAATGCCGACAAGTGCGCAGAATCCCTTCACTTTCGTTTCCCCCGCCTTGTCCAGAATTCTTCCTCTTCTTCCACTATTTCACAATGCGCAGAAAAGCCAAAAAATCAATTTTGATCGCAAATTAATATTTTTTTTCATTTTATAAATATATAAAAACCACCACATCTAGCCGGGCCCGAACCCATGCCGTATCAGCAAAGCATCATCATCGCTTCACCTTTACCAACTATGCCACAGCACAACTTGAATGTTTAGCATCTTACAAGCTAGATGTACCCTTCAAAATGCAAGTATGAATTCAAATATTTTTTCTTTTTTGTTGACATATCTACATCTACGTACCAAAGGATATATGTGCGTACTTGTAATTTTTGCTTATACGAACACACGAAATTGACCTGAAAAACCTACCAAAACCTATCAAAATTTTATCAAAAATCAGGTTTTCTTTTATAATTTTTTTTTATTAATATTCCTTTATTTAATCATAAGTATGTTATGAACCATAATCAAAAGAATTAAACTCATTATAATGATATGAAAAA
>NW_023458557.1:51511909-51512954 GCF_013731165.1 Rhagoletis pomonella
AAAAAAAAGAACCTGCTTTTTGGAGCAGATATAAATAATAAATAATAATAATAAATAATAAATAATAATAATAATAATAATAATAATAATAATAAATAATAGCTTAATAACATTATAACATAGCATAACGTAAATAGCATAACATTAACGATCCATGCAACCCAAATCAGTTTTCAGTGTATAAATAAATATGATAACGACTTTTGTAAGAGTAGTTAATATTTGATGCTATTTTTTCAGAATAAAGAAAGATTTTGCACTGGGTTTTTAGTGGACATGACAGTACTTTAAATACTGGTACGCTACCTAAAAAAAGATAAAAATCGAAAAAATTTACGTAGCGCACTTTGCAAGTGGACTACTCATATGTAGCTATAAATGAATGATGGATTTGTATATGCAAAAATACTTACATACGTACTTATGTCCATTTCGCTAGCTTAGATTGAAAAGTTTCCAAGTCCACTTTTTATGAAAACTCATATTTTGATACAGGAGGCTAGAGAAATTAAAAATGTATTGTATCGAAAAGGATGGAGGTATTTCGTATTATTTTTTCTCGTTTAAATTCAATGAAAGGAAAATTTTCCAAAAGTCCAAAAGAAGCACCGAAAATCCGATAAGCCCAAAATACATAGCATGAAGTCTTTGAATAAAGTTCGAATCCCTATATGAAGTTTTGCTTTCCTTTAAACAGCCAAAATGTTGTATTCAAAGTTTTGCGAAATGCTTGAAGAAATTGGCTATAAGAATTTTTTTGTTTCCTCTCCTGTAACATTTCTAAAATAGGACTTAGCAACTTTTCACTCTGATTATATCAGAGAATGTTAATTTAATGAGAAGGCGCAAATGTTAAGTAACATATTTTCAAGTACTAATTAGAAGATCTGAGATGCGAGAGCTCACCACTGAGACAAGGAGTTCGCCACACCAATTTTAACTACCATATTCTATGGTGAATTGAGAGGTTTGTGGCAAATTTACATAAATTAGCTGCTGTTGGTGATATATATTTGCAAATTTACGCCGTCAGCTTGTGAGTACT
>NW_023458557.1:51513054-51516361 GCF_013731165.1 Rhagoletis pomonella
AAAAAAAATAAAGTAATGATTAAATGCTTATTTGGTTTTATATATGGATAAAAGGCTTGATGCCAGGAGTTTCCAGTCAGAAACTCTGATCTTTGCCACAAATGTACAATCATATATTTTTTTAATTAATTTAATTTTTTTTTTAATATTTACATGGTGTCAATTGAAAAGTGTGTGACTTAAAATTCACTTTTCATAAAACGACAACCGCGCGCTTACAAGAATTTTTCGTTTTGACAACTTTGGACCTTAGTTAATTTGCTTTCGTTTTCCCCTACCCCATTTTTTTTACATTTTGGCGCATTTCTACTTTTGACAAAATCTAAAAATAGCCAAATTACATTTTTGGTATTTTTTTACCATTTCTCCGCTTTTCTTATAAAAAATCTAAAAATAGCCAATTTTTATTTTAGCCTAACGGTATATCGCAAGAGCAAAGCAAAAAGGTGAAAAATTTCATCTCTTTCTTTGGTAAAAAATTTAGTTTGGTGAACTCTCGCATCAAATATTTATTTTGGTGAACTCCCGCATATCAAGCCTTTCAGAATTTAGTAGTACTAAAAAAATTTAACATTAACATTTGCTCCTTCTCATTTCATTAACATTCTCTGATATAATCATCCGTTTGGCATGTTTACTCTATTCCTTTAAAACTTCGGGCTTGGATCGCAAAAACAAAAGCAGGTAGTACATTTTTTCATGTGCACTATTTTTGAAGGTATGACTACATATGTGTTGAGTAGTGTCCTTTAGATCAGGAATTGCAAATGTATCAATGAAAAGTTACCCACATTTTTGCGGTTTTGTTTTAAAACTTAGGTCTTGGAGAGCGAAAACTCGCGAAAACAATAACTGGTAGTCCATTTTTTCATGTTCACAATTTTTTAAGTGTGTGGCATGGTAATGGAGTGGTGTACTTGAGATCAGCAATTTCCACTGTATCTATGCAAGTTTAACCACATTTTTGCGGTTTTGCTTTAACTCTCCGTCAGACACATGTTTCGATTGGCACATTCGGTACGCATGAGTCTGGCTGGACCCACATGCAAATTGTATGAATTTATATAGAAATTATGTGCAACATTTGTTCAGTTAAACTTATTTATTGTAAGTTATTCAAATATTTACTTAATTTAAAGGTTTTCTTTTTTTATTTTATTATTTAAATACACTGGCGATCAAAACCGGGTGCATGTTCGACATTTTATTACTTACAGTAACATAACTTTTTTAATAATAAGCGGATTGCTTTGAAATTTTCAAAAATTTTTCCTTATTATCTGAGATATAAAGCCCAGTAAATAGAAAAATTAACAAGTGATTCACAGCAAAAACGCAAGGCAACTATCTTCACTCAGTTTTGAACTTTTAGGAAGTATATATCAAGAGGATTATGGAGACTCCTTTGCTTTTAATAGCGATTTTCATACGTCCGGGAATGCTCTCTACTGAGTTTTCTATGATTTCGCTTGGAATATTACCCCATTATAATTTTGCTCACCTCCAAAGCTCTTTCATGTTACTGGAGCTCGCTTGTGCTATGCTAATCCTCTCTTGACCACAGCGCTCAATTTTTCGATAGCTTTGAGGCCTGGGATTTATGCTGGCCACCATGTTAGATTTTTTTCTTGGCATGGTGTTTTTGAAGATGTTAATAAAATCTTTTCCAAAAATATGCCTTCTTATCGCTTTGAAAATAATTAATTTTCGTTCCATCGGACCATATTACCCCTCTTCAGTTAAAAAGCTCGAATTCTCGTGACTTTTACAAAATTTAAGTGGCAGCTTAATGGCTTGGGATGTTTTGCTTGCTGGCATTTGGTGTCTTGGGTTAATATAAAAGGTATAATGAACATATCCTCCAAACAAATTGCCGGACCATCGAAAAATTGAGCGCTGTGGTCAAAAGAGGATTAGCATAGCACAAGCGAGCTCCGAGTAACATCATTTTAGGTAACAAGTAATTTTTTGCAAAAAAAACCGACTTCAATTCTCATATAAAAAAATAGATATATATACTAGTGAACCCGCATGACGTCAAAACGCCAACATTTAATTAAACTTTTTAAACAGGTGAAACCCTATTAAATAACCTCTAAAAATATTCCTAATAATTAATCTAAGCCATTTCTCAGTGGTGCTTTTAAAGTTTACGACATACAACAATACGACACTTACGACACCGTTGTGAATCCCCCAATAATTTCTTGAAACTCTTTCATTTGACATCCATCGCTCATATTTCATATAACTTATACCCAATAGTTCAATTAAATAGGTCGCAACCCTATTCAAAATATTTCCAAACTACTACCTTCTTAAACCTCTTTTATATGACATCCATATAGCGATACCTTATTCACTTACCAAATTCCTTTACATAATTAAAATTGAATACATTTTTTTTACATGTGGCAACCCTCCTATACGTAGTTAAGTTATAAAGCCTTTTCAAAACCATTTCGATTGCTACCCATATTTAATAATTGATTTAACTTATTAATTAAAACTTAGAAATTTGCGAAGACAATAGCTGGTAGTAAATTTATTTATGTTTACAATTTTTAAATGTGTGGCATAGTATTGAAAGTATTGAGATCAGCAATTTCAAATGTATCTATGAAAATTTGACCACATTTTTGCGGTTTTGCTTTAAAACTTAGGTCTTGGATCGTGGAAACTCTCGAAAACAATAGCTGGTAGTAAATTTGTTTATGTTCGCTACTTTTGCAGGGTGTGGCAAAGTATTGAGTGGGGTCCTTGAGATCAACAATTGTCTATCTATGAACACTTTACACACATTTCGTTGATTTTCCTTCAAGAAATTGCATTGCGCAAATTATGCAAATTGATGCAAGTGCGACTGATCGAGCTGATGATGGAAATCAGTATTATTTGCGTTTTCAGAGTGACAAGATATCTAAAAGTAGTCGAGATTTAAAATTCGTATTATCGAGTTTTCAAAGTGACAAGAGATTTAAAGGACAGAATTGTGAGTACATACATGTATATATACATATGTACATACGGTAGTGGTCATATCATTTGCAATAAATTTCAAAAGATTTTGTTTCCCACTTATGTGTATTTATTTATTTAAAAAAATGTCAATTAAAATACAGTTCATTCCCTAACAAAACTCATACATGTATGTATATAAAAATTAATTGCATTTATTGTATGGAATGAAATGCGACGAAAAAATTCTAAAAATCAACGTTAATTTCTGGACACTTGCATATTATTATACTACTAGTAATTTTTAGCAAAAAAAAAACACCGACTTCAACTCCCATATAAAAAAAAA
>NW_023458557.1:51516461-51518554 GCF_013731165.1 Rhagoletis pomonella
CGAACTGATAACCTCCTCCTTTTTTGGAAGTCGGTTAAAAATGGTAAGGACTATAAAACTGCACACCCAAAAACTTCTAACACTTGTGGCAAAATAGTTTGAAATCCTTATGAAAATTTGTATATTTTGTTTAGTTTTCTGTAAAGTTTTAATCTTTGGTTTATGTGTATGGGTTTTGTTAGAGAATGAACTGTATTCTAATTGAAAATTTTTAAAAATAAATAACTAAATGGTAAGCAATATTCTTTTGAATAAGGTTGCAAATGATATGACCACCACGGTATGTAAATGAGGAAGTATTAAAACAATACATATCGATGGTCCTGTGCAATAACGACACAATTCAAAATTCAAAAAACAAAAACTGTTACTACTGTTAAGTGGCTCTTGTTTTAAATCCTTGTCTAATCAACTTCCATTACTTACTAAAGTAAGCAGTAAGGACTGCTAAAGTAAGTACAAAATATTAGACATGGATTCGACAAGGATTAGAGACATGAGCCACTTAACAGTAGTAGTGATGTGCTGAATTGTCGGTACCCAATACTTGAAGAAAATGTCGGTACGCAATAATTTCTTTTCGGTACCCGATACCGATTCGATACATTTAACCTTCGTCATAATATATACACTTGTCAGCTGATTAAGTTTAGTAACATTTGGATTAGTTTTGCTATTTTTTCTTTTGTTTATTTAATGCTTATACTCTTTTTTAAAAAAGTCTAGCAAATTACATAACCAGCAGCATATTAATCCAAATTTCAAGCTTTTTACAAAAATCATAAAAATTCAACAAACTTTAACAATTACACCTACAAATTTCAAACTTTTTATTAAAAGTTTCTACAAACATTTTTAGAAAATTTTTAGGTGTACAGTTTTACCGCAGAACTCCACAGGCAAACACCGATGGCCTGCCAACTGTCATTTTGACGAGCAATATGATTGCAAGTTTTTGTGGGCACTTTGATGTCTTGAAATAAGCATTTGCCGCATGACGCCACCAGAAAACATTCTCTCAATTTCGGTGTCTAAAAACATTTAAATCTTTAAAAACTTGCTGAATAATTTCCTAAAACGTAATCATAAATAATCCAATGGAAACACATTTTTATTTTGGTTTAATATCAAAATTTCATCGATGTTACCACCAGCACGCTTTCTTTCAAATGAAAATATGGCTGTCAAACTATCGAATTGCCTGCAATAGATGTCAAGCAATAAGCGCTGACATATATTGCAGAGCATGAGAAATAGGCGGTCGCCATTGGAAATATATTTTCTGCCATTTGTTGCCTTATACTTATTAAATTTTAGTAGTTTTAAACTGCTAATTTTAAAACGCTAGAAAATTGAGTCGATTTTTAATAACTTTTTTTTTTGCTGACGGTCCTAGGCATTTTCCTCCATATAAAAGTAATTGGCTATTTTATATGACATCAGCCTTCTTGTACTTAATCCCCACTGTCTTACCATCTGCAACAGTTATTGTGGAAACATTGTTAATTGGTAATATTATTACGATTTGCATTGTGGTTGACGCAGGAGCACATATTAATCCAGTAACGTTCAAATCCAAATAATGTGGAGAAATATACTTCTTTAACCATAGATTAATGACTTCAACGATCACTAAACAGCTTTTATTCCATATTTGTGGGTATTGCGGACTCTTATTAGAAATTTCAATATTTCGGTACCGAGTATCGAAAGTATTGGATACTTTTAAAGTCGGTACCGAGTATCGATCAATACTTAAAAGTGCCGACTCAGCACATCACTGTACAGTAGGGTAGAAGGGGGAGGCTTCCACAGGTTAAGATAAAATGTTTTTTTTTTAGAGAAACTAGAATAAGAAACAAATATCTCCTTTCACAATTACTGATGTCAAGCATGTTTGTGACACTTCCGATTGGTCATTAATGTACTACTTAATTTTATTTCAAAGTTCTAATCAAATAATTAGGAACAAAATATGCGACGAAACCTCCCATTTTCCGGGAGGCTTCGCCATTCATCTGGGTGGCTTCGAAATTGGGTGGGAGGTTTCGACATTTATCAAACATGGCAGTTAAACATGCAAAATAGAAAAA
>NW_023458557.1:51518654-51519670 GCF_013731165.1 Rhagoletis pomonella
TGGTAACCGCTGCACAGATTTCTTCCAAACTTGGCACAGTTGTTGGCCTTGACACAGCATACTAAATGGCCGAAAATTTTAAAATTCGGACAATAACCACGCCCACATCCCATATAACGGTAATTTTCGGAAATACGAAAACTGCGATATTTTAGTAACTACTGTAAATTATTCACTCAAAATTGATATCTACAACAATTTTTAGACGAAAAATAAGAATATTATAAATTTTTGGAAAACGGGCGTAGCCACCCCACTTATGGTTACATGTGTATATCTTGGTAACCGCTGCACCAATTTCTTCCAATCTTGGCACAGTTTTGTGCCTTGGTACAGCATACTAAATGGCCGGAAATTTAAGAAATCGGACAATAACCACGCCCACATCCCATATAACGGTAATTTAGAGAATACAAAATATTCGATAAATCAGTAAATATTAAAGCTAATTTATTAAAAATTGATGCTTGCAACAATTCTTTACCTAGAAGAACGTTTATGGTAAAATTTTGGAAAATGGGCGTGGCACCGCCCACTTATGATCACATATATGTATATCGGTAACCGTTATACCAATTTGTACCAAACTCGGTATTTTTATTGTGCTTGTCACATAAAACCAAAACGTTGAAAATTATTGAAATCGGACCAAAATGACGGCCGCTTTTTATATAACGGTAAATTTCAGAAATGCTTGGAACTTCAATAATTCGTAATTTAAGGACTCTAATTTACTCAAAATCTATACACCCCGGCTTACCATCTGGCGGTAGCTTTCGGAAAGGTGAAAAAACATATATTTAATACTTGCGCCGGGTATTTAATGTTCGGCTCCGCCCGAACTTAGACTTTCTTACTTTTTTTTATGCTTAAGTTGTTTATGTTTTTGTTCAAAAAAATTGTTATTGTATTGAAATAAATAACATTTATGAATTGAAAATCGTATTCAGAGTTTTTTCCAACGAAGTCTTTTTCTATTTTGCATGTTTAACTGCCATGTTTGATAAATGTCGAAA
>NW_023458557.1:51519770-51524741 GCF_013731165.1 Rhagoletis pomonella
CTGTCAAATACTAATGCATGAAAATCCTAACCTCAAAAAAATCACCCGTTAGTATTGACGTAATGTAATCAATATAGAAATTTGTGAAAGATGATGATTTCAGATCACCCTCGGTCTCATCAAACCAGTAGCACATAACATCCTTTGTAGCCAGATTATATATTGTGAAGTTGTGAACAGCAAGTTTGGTTTTGTAGTAAGCAGCACTAGCATTTAATTTTGGGCATAATTTTAGAGCTTGTAAATCAGCTGTTATCAAATGAATTTCACCATTAAGAGCCAACGTTTTATCTTTACATTTTTCAGCTCTAACAGTATTTTTTCGATCTATGTGAACATTATATTCTTTTTCCGATATATTCTTAGTTTTAAAACCGCAACATATATTACACTCGTCCTTTTTTGGATTAAATATTCCCAAATTTTCTTTGAAAAATACACTATCAAACACTTTTCTGGAAGCGACAGGTTGCAACAGTTGTTCAGCTTCAATTTTATACGTATTATATAACTGACTCTGAGTATTAAAAACGGGCTCAAGGTATAATTTATTTGAAGAAGCTCTGCAGTAGTGGGAAGGAAGCTTTGGAAGAGAATCTAAAAACTGTTTAACAAAAGTTCTTTTTAGGGATAAATTTGGGTCTTTTGTTACAGGGAAGGGACGTTTACCCGCTGGAAGAATAGTCCAGGAACGAACTGTCCACTCTTTTAAACTCAAGGTATTCAAAAACATGTTCTTGCAAACTCTTAATCTATCATTATTAAGCCTCAAATGATAAGTAAGAGTGTTTGATCGCCTTGACTCGTTCTTTGCTCTCTTTGCCTTAGAAATATCTACAAGGTTATTTACATATGTTTTTTTCTCATTCCAATTCATATTTTTCCAAAAGCTTTGGAAAATCTGTTGCCTGATCTCATCGTTAAATTTATCACAAAAGGAAATTTTACTTTTTGCGCAAGTGGGTGGACAACGTGCAGCCTTTAGTTCTCTTTTCCTGCGAGCAACATCGTGATATATTTTTTTGTGAGTCCGTCTAAATCCCAAATAATCTTCACCCATCATTCTCTTTTTTTTTATTACTTTCCCTTTTTCTCTCTCCTGCTGAACGCTTGCAATTTCGTTTTTTTTTATTTACGCTACCTTCCAATAGTTCTCTTTCCGGTGTGTGATCAACGGAAACCGGCTCACTGAAATCGCAATCCCCT
Organism: Rhagoletis pomonella; assembly: GCF_013731165.1. Taxonomy (NCBI): domain Eukaryota; kingdom Metazoa; phylum Arthropoda; class Insecta; order Diptera; family Tephritidae; genus Rhagoletis; species Rhagoletis pomonella. Next base: position 51,520,977 of record NW_023458557.1, read on the forward strand.
CTCTCACCTTCCATAACTGGTTTGGTACAGTTGTTGTTGTTGGTACCGCATGTCGACCAATCCATTGCTTTGGTATCAACCGTCCCACATTTTGTAGAAACAACACTATCAGAGATCGCTTGAAGTAAGTGCTCATTTTCAACTGGCAAAGTGGAATCTGATTTCCGTTCGCTGAAATGGCTAACAGAGACCTAAGTTTATCAAATTAAAATTAATTAATAAGTAGTTACTTTTTTTTAATAAAAAATACATTTTTATTACCTCGCTAATGGTGTCGCTTGATGTCAATGAGTAAGCTACAAGAGATGGTTTGATTCCTTCAAGCTCCCCGAGCCCTTCTGTTAATTTCAAGAAAGATCAACTATAGGAATTCTTCTTTGCACTTACATATATGTATATATAACATACCATCATATTCATCAGATTGGTAAAAAATTTTGTTTTTATGGTCCCCATTTGAAACAAATGGTGATAAAAGCATTCCACGAGAATGCGGCGAAGTTTTGTTGTCACCCATTAGAATATTTGTATAAAAAACTATTTTTGTTAAACCGCGTGTCAATTCCACAAAGATATACTGCTGACTAAAGACAGTGAAGTCAACTATACTTGATGTTGCTATCACAGTTTTGCTAATGTTCTTATTCGCGGTATTGCAGTATACGGTTTTTTGTTTTTGTTGTTGTCCGAATAGCAAAATTTTTGCCTAAATAAATGAGATTGAGTACCGTAGACATAGTTTGAGAAAATCTCAATTTTTGCCTTTTCCAGTTATACGAGGTATTGCATTTGGCGACGATATATTTAACACATACATATGTCCATATATGTGCATCGCTCATTTAGTATAAAAGTATCATAATCCCAAAAAAGCAAAAATCGGGTTAGGTATGCAAAAATGAACATTAGCTCTTTCTTATGATGTGTAAAAATTTCATTGCTGTAACGATTACCAGTAGCTCACTGGAACAAAGTCAGCCTTATCCTGAGTTTCGCCCGAAAAAAAATTCACCCGAAAAATGGTCACCCGCGCATAGTATGTAAACTCACGGAAACAAATGATAATGCTAATATCTATTAATATTTCACTTGAGAGTATTTGTAAATTCAAAACTTTAAAACTAGTTTTCTCGAGTTTTTAGTTTTTTGAGTTAGGAAAATATTGAAGCGAAACTCAAATAAAAAATTTCAAAATTCATTTGAATTCACCCACGTTAAATATTCAAAATAAAATAAAATAAATAAAAAAAATTAAATTCATGTTCATCAAAATTTTACATGTCGTTATGAAATGATTAAAAATGTCTTTTAATCGAGTACATATTCCCTTTAACAACCACCCTTTAATTCTTTGAAAAAGAAATAAACTTTCTTCATTAAAAAGTCGTTGAATTTCTTCTTCATTAAAATGTTTCCTTATGAAAAGAGGTTATCAATTCGTCGGAATATTTTTTTTTTTTTTTTTTTATGTATGTTGCCGCATAACTTTGGACCACGTCAACCGATTTCGATAATTCTTTTTGCATCAGAAAGGCAGTGTCTCAGAGGTGGTCCCGTACTAATCTGGTTAAGATCCGATCAGTGGATCATGAGATATATATATATATTTTTTTTTTATATGAGAGTTGAAGTCGGTTTTTTTTTGCTAAAAATTACTTGTTTAAATGACATAACACAAAAGGCATTGCATGTCACCAAAAGCATTTTCAACCATGTAATATTTCTCGCAAGGCCTTTTTGCATACAAGAAACAAAGCGTAACAGCCAAGCTCGATGTTGATTCGTTGCTCTCTAGCCAAGGACTAAACGATAGAGCGTAAGAATCAGGGTTGCCGTTTTAGCCCTTTGGTGGCTAGATTTAGCTACAACATACTTTTTTTGGCCACATAAATTTAAAATTGCCCCTAGCCCTTTTTTTAGCCCTTTGGAGAATTTACTTATACTTGGCACAAAAATGTTGTATATGCTTAATTTGATCTCATTTTTTTCATTTATGTAAGAGACGAATTTTTAAACTAAGAAAGACTGAAATATAGACATATGTATCTATATGTATTGTATGTTCCTTACGTTTTTATACATACATACTGTAAAAGTGTTAAGGCTCTTAACTTATCTATTAACGATTTAACTATAGTTTAAAATAGATAAGTTTACTGCCCTTAATATGCTAAATTTGATAAATGGCCCATCAATTCGATTGACCGTGTATGTTCTTGGGTGTGATTGTACCAGCTGCTGGTGTCGTGAGTGGTGAAATTAGCTCAATTTTATAAGTAAAAAGTATTTTGACGGTAATTTCTTGCTCAATATTAGTCAAAGCCGTGTTTGTGGAAGATTAAAGAGCGTGTCAGACGTGGCAATATATTTCGATGCAATAAATTTCGGAAAGGCTGTCAAATTGAGAAATCAGTTGCATGAGCAGTCACACCTGGCATGGAAAGTGTCTTTCGAAAGAGGTTTTTATTTCCGAACGGCAAATTGCAGGAAAAATTTCTGAAATCGCTTTTTGGCTGTTCACACAGCGAACGAGTCTCTGGCAATCTTTCTCGATACTAAAATGCAACCATGGGCGGTGGGGTTGTCGTTTGTTTGCTAATTCTCTTCTAAAAGCGAGAAAATATAGGTTATAATTAACATATATGTCGTGTAGACAATAATTTAATAATTAAGTATATTAAACAAAATAATATATTTCAAGCATTTTTGATGTTTAATTCAAAAATATTTTTTATCATTTTACACAAATTCACGATCAGGGCCACACGGCAACACTCGATTAGTTTGACAGCACTTGCAGAAGAAATGAAAATTGCTAGTGCAGCACGAGCAAGCTGAAATATATTTCCGAAATCGATTTTCGCTCTTGCTGTTGCAGTCCCACCCAGGGTTGCCACTTTGGTAAATTGTTACCAAAATTGGTAGAAAAAATTTGGGTTGGTAAAAAAGTAAATTTTTTCTCATTTTGGTAGATTTCTGTTGAATTATTTAGTTTGAAAAACAAATAAAACTTTTCGTTTCCGTTTTATCTTTCGTAGTTATCTTTTTATTAGAAATTTCTTTCCAATGTTCTTTGTATGTAATTACCCACTTCGAGCCTTCGAAAAAAATTTAATCAACGCATATTATTATCAATGGCAATTGTTAAATGAAAAAAAAAAAACACAAAATACTGGCAGCAAAAAAATTAAAAACTGCCAACGGGAATTTTTAGCTGCAAATTGTTGATTAGTCTCAAGTATTATGGGCTATAAAACTCCATACCTTAAATTGTTAAAAAAATTCAGAGTGAAAATTTCGAAATTTAAATGAAAATTTTTTGCATTTTTCTAAATGTTGTATATAGCTTGAATCCTTGATTTTTAAATGTTTGGCTAAAGCGCAAACAATTGGCGGATTCACAACGGTGTCGTAAGTGTTGTATGTCGTAAACTTTAAAAGCTTAAATAAATGTTTATAGAACTTGAAACCACAACCAACTATTTTTTAGCACTGCGAGAATGCATAATATGACTTTGATGGTACTTTTCGAACCCCCTTAATATATTTTTTATGCATTTAAAGTTTACGACATACAACAATACGACACTTACGATACCGTTGTGAATACCCCAAATATTCTTATAAAATAATACCAAAAAAATTTGGCTTGAAAAATGGTAAATATTAAAAAAAATCACCAAGCATTTTTTGAGTCACTGTATTTATCTATAATAATGGGTGATTTTTTTGAGGTTAGGATTTTCATGCATTAGTATTTGACAG
>NW_023458557.1:51524841-51532228 GCF_013731165.1 Rhagoletis pomonella
CCCCCCCCTTATGATGACCACGGCAAACGTTTAAAGGACTACGATTTGAGGGCATGCACCTGGAATGTCCGGACCCTTAATGGGGAAGGTGCCTCTGCCTGGCTGGTTGATGTCCTCGTAAAGACAAAAGATGACATCACCGCCATCCAAGAAATGCGTTGGACGGGGCAAGGCAAGCAATGTATGGGGCCTTGCGACGTCTACTACAGCTGCCGTGTAAAGGAGCGCAAATTCGGAGTTGGATTTGTGGTGGGAGAGAGACTCCGTCGCCGCTACTGTCGTTCACCCCGGTGGACGAGCGTCTAGCCACAATCCGCATCAAAGCAAGATTCTTCAACATCTCGCTCATCTGCGCCCATGCCCCGACGGAAGAGAAGGATGAGGCATCCAAGGATCTCTTCTATGAGCGCTTGGAGCGCACGTACGAACGCTGCCCCCGTCATGATATCAAAATCGTGCTATGCGACTTCAATGCCAGGGTGGGCAAGGAAGGGATCTTTGGAACCCCCCGTCGGAAAATTCAGCCTCCACGATGAAACGTCCGACAACGGATTGAGGCTGATCGACTTCGCCGGGGCCCGAAACATGGTAGTATGCAGTACTAGGTTCAAACATAAAAATATCCATCAAGCTACGTGGCTGTCTCCGGATCGAAAAACGAGAAACCAAATCGATCATGTTGTGATAGACGGAAGGCACGCTTCCAGTGTTTTAGACGTACGCACACTCCGAGGCCCAAACATCGACTCGGACCACTATCTTGTTGCAGCCTCTATGCAGCAAAAAATGTGCGCCCAAATATGCAAGGAAAGCTTAACGTCGAAAAGCTGCAATCACAACAGACAGCCAGCGCTTTCGCTACTCGACTCTCACACCTGCTCTCAGGGAGCACTCTTCAACAAACCGACATATGCGAGCAGTGGAACCACATTTCCCGCTCATTAAGTACCGCCGCCGAAGAAGTAGTCGGATCTCAGCGAGCCCGAAAGAACAACTGGCACGATGAGGAGTGTAAGGAAGCTGCAGAGAAAAAAGATGCCGCCTACAGGGCCACGCTGCGATCGAGCGCAACGCGCGCTATATGGGACCGCTATAGGGATCTGAAGAGGGAAGCGAGACGTATTTACCGCAATAAAAAGAGAGAGGCCGAAATACGTGAGTGCGAAGAGCTTGAAATGCTGGCCGACAGGAAGAATGCTCGAAAATTTTACCAGAGAGTTAGGCGACTTACGGAAGGTTTAAAGACCGGGGCGTACTCCTGTAAGAACAGTAATGGCGACCTAGTAACTGATGTCCAGAGCGTACTTAAATTATGGAGGGAACACTTTTCCGCCCTACTAAATGGTAGCAGCACGGGAAGTTGTGGAGAAGAAGAACCCGAGCCCGCAGTCGATGATGACGGAGTCGACATTCCACCGCCTGACTATGGCGAGGTACGTATAGCAATAACGCGGCTGAAAAACAACAAAGCCGCTGGAGCGCTGGACAGCCTGCCAGCTGAGCTATTCAAGTACGGCGGCGAGGAGTTGAGAAGGTGCATGCATCAACTCTTGTGCAGAATATGGTCAATGAACGCATGCCCGACGACTGGAATTTAAGTGTGCTCTGCCCAATCCACAAGAAAGGTGACCCCACCATTCGCGCCAACTACCGCGGGATCAGCCTTCTAAGCATAGGTTACAAAGTTTTATCGAGCGTATTGTGTGAAAGACTGAAGCCCACCGTCAATGAACTGATTGGGCCTTATCAGTGTGGCTTTGGACCTGGCAAATCCACCATAGACCAGGTATTGACAATACGCCAAATCTTGGAAAAGACCCGCGAGAAAAGGATCGACACTCACCACCTATTTGTCGACTTTAAAGCCGCTTTTGACAGCACTAAAAGGAGTTGCCTATACCCCGCTATGTCTGAATTTGGCATCCCCTTAAAACTCATACGGCTGTGTAAAATGACGTTGAGCAATACCACCAGCTCCGTCAGAATTGGGAAAGACCTCTCCGAGCCGTTCGCCACAAAAAGGGGTTTCAGACAGGGCAACTCCCTCTCATGTGACTTCTTTAATCTGATGTTGGAGAAGATAATAAGAGCTGCAGAACTGAACCGCTCAGGAACAATTTACTACAAGAGCGTGCAATTGCTGGCTTATGCCGATGACATCGACATCATCTGCAACAAAAACCGCGAAGTCTGTTCTGCCTTTTCCAAGTTGGATAGGGAAGCAAAGCGAATGGGTCTGGTGGTAAACGAGGACAAGACGAAGTATCTCCTGTCATCAAACAAACAGCCAGCACATTCGCGCCTTGGCACCCACGTCACTGTTGACAGTTACAATTTCGAGAAAGTAGAGAATTTACTTTACTTGGGAACCAGCATTAACACCGATAATAATCAAGAATGATAGAATACAAGATTGCGCCAACGAGAGAGGATTTTTGAGCGTAATTTTTGCGTGACGTCATCTTGGTGCAATTGCGAGAGAGAAATGCCAAAACGCATATAAAAATATGTAAACAATGCAGAAAAATGTGTTAGTTTTAATATTACATGGCGCGATTTTGCAGGAGTCAATAAATATACAAAGATTGATTAATTAGGAACACGTAGCAATAATTTTGGACATGTAGCCCTTTAGATAAGTACGATTTTTAGCACATGAAAAAATGGATGTATTAACAGTGTTTGAAACTTCATCTAGACCAAAAAGAAGGTGTGCAGCAAAGTGAATTTTTGGACTTGCCATTTTAAAAAGCCATGCAGAGTGCATATTTATATGTGTGGACGGTAGCCAACCACCATAAACTCCACAGTTTTTATTTGATGACTTTTGTACCATTTCCGAGAGAATGCATGAGTGTGGCTTTTTGGAAGCAAATATGTCAGTAAAACATAATTTAAGCTGAACTTTTAAATGTATAATAATTTGGGCACTGTTTTGTATTAGGTACGTAACAGCGCGGTAAGATGCCGCTTGAATTAGCGCCTGGCGACCTTATCCACTGGTGCATTACCTCATACCAGGACTAAAAGAATCAGGTACTAACAAAAATAAGTAGGTAGTGAAGTTCATGTATATATTTACTGTAGAAACTGCTTTTGTATGTATGCCATTGCCAGCAAACTAAACCACCAACTGTCTACATTCACCATGGAAATATACCTACTACAATTCACCAAGGAAAGGCCAACATAGTTCCATGTAGAAGCTCATAGCTCACACACATAGCACAAAGCTCGATTTGGTGTTTAATGCATGTCCTCGCAGGCAGAACTGCTTCCATTTTTTCGCCAGGTTTGCGTCCGTGGGAAAAGAAAAAAAACTTATATAGCACGCTTTCCTTTTGTTTTCACTATACACTTTGCCACTGCACACTTCATTTTGCTTTTTAATGTCTCAATGCACAAATATTAAAATTGTTATTTGGGTTTTTCGTATGCTCACATGCAACAATTGCACCAAGATGACGTCACGCACACAGCTCATTCTGTCAAAATCGCAAAGAGCGTATTAGCGGTACCGCGATTGGCGCAATCTCTATTTCTCTCAATCGTGCGTACACACGCGTGTGCTCGTTCTCTCCCATGCCTGCTTGTATGCATTCATATTTACTGAAATGCCCCCGAACATGTTTGCCACAATTGGTAACTTTCTACCAAAATTGGTAACTTTTAAGCGGTTTGGTAACTTGGTAACTTTTATTTCATTTTGGTAACTTTTGCAACCAAACAAAGTTTCAGTGGCAGGTCTACTGACACTTCTACAAAATTACTTCGATAAAATTAGAGTTATCTTATATTCGGCAATATTTTAATTACAATAGCAGCCCCACGGGCTACACTTCTAAAACAACTATCGAATTTTTGCGATAAATTTTGAATTCTACCATCTCACATTTAATACTGGAAATACTGTTTGCAACAAAAATACAGTGAAATTAGTATACAAAATTCGGCCATCTGGCAATTTTTGGTAAAGTCCATAAACAAAAAAAATGTCGCGTACTTTTTACCAGACCCACCTACTGACATGTATTTCGACTCAATGAATACGAATCTGAGGCCCGTTTGACACGTACAGTAAATTATGAAAAACCGAAAAAATAGCAAAAAAATGAGCAATTTTCGCAATTTACTCGAAATTGTGTATGCGTCAAACGGGCAGTTAAAAGCGCCCGCAACTTTTTTTTTGTGGGCCGGTGCTATTATACCGCGAGTCGCAGGTTCAAATATCGGCACGTTCCGAGCGAAAAATGACACTGAAGATGGCACAACGCCGAAACCGGTTTTGTCTCCAAACCAAATTTGGCAAGGGATGACCGACAATCGTTCCACATTACATTATACTCCTACCCTGTAGAAAACACCAACAACGAAAATGAGAATATCGGCGCATGCAGTAATTAGTTGATAGAAAAATATTTTCTAATAAAAAAAAAACATTATAATTGTCAACAGGATTTTCAATCTTGATAATTTATTAAGATTTTAACTTCTGTGCAGATTTTTAACTTCTTATAGCAGTTTTATTCAGTATATCTTTTTCTCAGTGAAGAAGTGAAGATTTTGGTAGTGAAGATTTGGTAAGTTTTGGTAACTTTTCTTGAGAGATTTTGGTAGAAAAAAATTTTGGCGAGCGGAAACCATGCTCCCGAACGTCATATCCACCCTTAAACATGAGGTATCTATCAAGAATGATAGAATACAAGATTGCGCCGATCAGAGAGGATTTTTGAGAATAACTTATGTGTGACGTCACACTGGTGCAATTGCGAGAGAGAAATGCCAAAACGTGAGCAAGAATGGAAGAAGAAGAAAAAATGTTGCAAGGAAAACGTAAACAAGTTGCACAAGTGTGACGTCATGCAAACCACGATTCTGTCAAATTCGTTAAGAGAGGAATAGCGGTCCGAGATCGGCGCAACCTTTGTATTCTCTCAATCGTGGGTATCTATCATACCCATATTTAAGAACATGCCTGACGCGCGCAAACTTCAACTCTCCTTGGCGTGATGTGCAAAGAGCTGAGGGAAATAAGTATGATATAAGAGTGCGCATGTACATAGATGCGCACATTAATAAACTTAAAGAGGAAAAAAGTACAAAATAAAAAGATGTTTCTAATTTTTATTGAGCTTTGTACCACGATTGTTTATTATGAAGAATTGGAAAAGCAACAAAGTCTAAGCGGTAGAAGATATAGCAGCTATTTCGGAGATCACCACATCTCCTCATCAGACTTCTTTTTTCTAGATTTCAGCAGGGATCGAACCTGCGTAATCGATGTTCAAATTCAGCAGCGTTAACCACTGAGTTATGTTCATCCCGTAAACTCTTGTTGCTAATTAATTTTTCTTAGGTCGGTGTTATGCAGAAATTTTGTTTGGCAAACTGCGTGCAATTGTTGTTGCAGCAAACTCGGAGAGAGCGAGTTTGGCGACTCTCACAGCAAACTAATTTTGTATGGTCAAACTGCAGCAAATTCGGCGTTGTCATATACAAAAATTTTAGACAATTGTTGCTATACGCAAAATTCTCATTTCGTGTTGGCAATAGCCATGAAAACCATAATGAACGTGCAACCCTGTGCCAAACTCGACATAACCACCTCCGAGCAAACTAAGCAGCCGCCATTTAATTTGGCAAACAAAAATTTGTCTGCATAACACCGACCTTATTCAACCAACTACTATCAAGTGCAGCTGATTTGCCGCTATTTAAACTCGACAGCGTGGTTGTTGTTGTCCATTCTATACATCCATTTGCTTGTTTGCTTTTTTGTATAGTTTCAGGCAGACTCTTCCTAAATAAAGGTGTCATATTCCGTCTAATTTTCTCAAAATATTTGTCTTCAATGCTGAAATTGCTTGAACATCATTCTCCAGAACTGTACAAATTTCTTTTAGGCGGTTTATGGATGGAATAATAAAACATATTGAAGGAAAATTACATCCTTGAAGTTTTTTTAAAACTACTTCAAAATTAGCGCACAGCTCTACCAAGCGTTGCAGTACTAAAATATTTGTGCTTGATAAATCATAGTGTTTCATCCACCCTTATCTAGTTTTATGAGATTGATTGTGAGTTCCATCGTGTTGGGCACTGGCTTTTCAGTGAAGTTTGCAACAAGTGTTGTAGGCCCGCTTTTTTTTTAATATTTGACAACCTTTTCGCAGGAATTAATAAGTTGTGTTAATTCGCCTGTACATTCCATCGAAGAGTCCAGAACATTGGAAAATAAATGACTTGAGCAATTCAATCTGGTGTAGTTTTCCAGAGCCTTTAGGACATTACTTCCTCTGTCCGTAACAAAAACGATGTGTTTCAAATCATCCACGCCAAATTCACTCGTTAAACTTTGCAGTTTGCAATGAATATTCTGCTAGTGGCCAGAATCCATGGATTTCATCCCAAGAACCATATCACACATTTCAAAGTTCTCTTGAAAATGCAGAGTGGCGCACAAAAAGTTTCTTTTCACTTAATTATCTTGCCAAAGATCAATGGTTATAGACGATTCACCATCACTAACTATTTTAGAAATTTTCGATTTCACTTCGCTCTTCTTTTCTTGTGCTGTTTTCGTTATGCGGCGTGAAAGTGTTGATGGGTCAGGAAGCAAATCATCTATGTCAACATTTTCCCCATAACTTGAACCAATTTTAATAATAAAATTCACCATTTTACGAAATCCTGAACCTTCAATGGCAGTAAAAGGATGACAGTCTTCAATTATCCATGTTGAACATGCGTTTATAGCTTCTTGTTTATCTTCTGCATTTACTTTTTTGGAAGATGTATTTTGTGAGACTAAATTGAAGCACTTGTGACGGTTCAGATTCGATGAATGCTTGCCATCGTACTTCAATATTTTTTTGCAAGTGCGGCAGCAAACATATCCGTTTAAAATTGTTCCGTCGTCTTTTAAAATTTAAGCAAAAATCATCCAGATTTCGTTTTTACCCCTTCGCCTGTGTATTAATTGGAAAACTCCGCTTCTGATTTTTTTTTCCAATTTCGCAATTGTTATCCATTTCACAACCTGTTCATGAAAATAAATCACAATATGTGCATACATACATATATGCATATCGATGTCCTGTGCAAACACGACACAATTCAAAATTCAAAAAACAAAAACTGCTAGTAGGGTAGAAGGGGGAGGCTTCGACATGAGGGAGGCTTCGACTTTTTCAAATCTGGCTGTCGTTATTACTGCCGTTGTTCTCATTACTAGAACAAACAGTAACCAAATTGACTGTGGTGCTGTCATGAACACTATTCAGTGCTTGTTGGCAGACGATAGTATGCAGACGTATGTTTTTATTTTTGAAGTGTGTTCATGTGCGTAAGTATTCTTGTGTAAAGTGTGCAATCTATAACGTATTCG
>NW_023458557.1:51532328-51534090 GCF_013731165.1 Rhagoletis pomonella
AAAAATCCTCTCTCATTGGCGCAATCTTGTATTCTATCATTCTTGGTGTGTACGCATACAAGCAAAAGCGTAACGATGAGAACGCGGCAGCATGCAAAATGAATAAGGCACACTAACACATTCTCACTTTTAGCTAACGCTTGTTTGTGGTAGTGCCCACCTCTGCCCTGCAGGGAAACCGCGGACTAGTGAATCAATTTTCTAGTTCCGTACTAGGTCTTTATCGCCAAAAAGGAACTAGTCCGATAGGAACTAGATCCCCACCAGTCGAAAATCGGCGAAAAGTGGTACTTTTAAAAATCTAATTTTTTCAGTTTTTTCACTAGAAATCTATATCTAAAGTGACGAATTTAGAACTAGTTCATAACTATCGAATAAGGGATGCAGCGGGGGGCTTATTTACCTTACATAGATATGTGTTCGGCGACTTTTTCGTTCAAATACGCCTCTATTATGTGCTTCGCAGATTCTTTTTCATAGCTTGGTAATACAAAACTAAAATTTGTGATAACATTTCAACATCTTGGGACCGTCTGGAATCTAAGAAATAACAGCTAGCACCTCTGCAAACTCAGCTACAGGTATGTAAACGTACATTTCTTCATTCAAACAAATTTAATTTCAAATTGAAAACACATTTCTTCCAAAATAACTTAAAATCGCGCCACGGATGAACCAAAAAGATTGAAAAATCATGATACTTTTTTCTTTCGTCTGTCGATTTCCGAACTGGTTCGGAACTATAGAATTTAGGTCTAGTTCGGAACTATCGAAAAAGGGATGCAGCGGGGGCAATTGACACTTCCTAGGACATCGCCATGTTAAGTTCACCAGTTTCTTGCATGCAAAAGAGATTTATCGCGAACCAGTACTGGGTATAAATGTACTAGAAGCGCACCAGTTTAGAACTAGGGATTTTCCCCACAGGGTGCATATAAGTCAGTGGTCGGCGCTTCATACCACAATTGTGGAAGATCAACACACACGTATTCTTACCAGTGTTGCCGCGAATAATTTTAAATGGTAGCCAAATTCCTTTAAAAAAAGGGCTAACAAAGAGCTAAAAAATGAAGTTGTGGCTAAAAATGGTAGCTAAAATTTTTTACTTACATACATATACGTATAGGTATAAGTATACGCGCAAACATTTTCAATAAGTAATGGTATAGAAAAACAATGAACTCTGGAAAAAAAGCAAATATTTTATCCAACCAAAAACCTTTTTCAACGCGGGCCGCGATGCTGGGAACAGAGGAAGAGGAAGGCCTCCTCTGCGTTGGAAAGACCAGGTGGAGAAGGACTTGGCTTCACTTGGCATTTTCAATTGGCGTCAGTTAGCACAGAAGAGAAATGACTGGCGTGCTGTTTTGGACTCGGCCAAAATCGCTTAGGCGGTTACAGCGCCAAATAAGAAGAAGAAGAGAAAAACCTTTTTGTATAAAAGGGGAAATATACGACACCAGGTTGCTGGCTCCATCAAGTTATTGTACCATCAGGCCCGAAACATATAACTTACCAGCATGCTGGTACAATATATATTTCTTTACAAATGAGGTTGAGGAAAGATCGAAATGACTAGAGCCGAAATTTCATAATTTTTCAACCATTTTGTTAAAAGAGTGTTTTTTTTTAATATTTTTAGTGAGCTTTGTACCACGATTGTTTATTAGGAAAAATTTAAAAAGCAACAATGTCTAAGCGGTAGAAGTTATAGCAGCTATTTCGGAGATCACCACATCTCTTCATCAGACTTCTTTTTTTC
>NW_023458557.1:51534190-51542239 GCF_013731165.1 Rhagoletis pomonella
GGGTGATTTTTTTGAGGTTAGGATTTTCATGCATTAGTATTTGACAGATCACGTGGGATTTCAGACATGGTGTCAAAGAGAAAGATGCTCAGTATGCTTTGAAATTTCATCATGAATAGACTTACTAACGAGCAACGCTTGCAAATCATTGAATTTTATTACCAAAATCAGTGTTCGGTTCGAAATGTGTTTCGCGCTTTACGTCCGATTTATGGTCTACATAATCGACCAAGTGAGCAAACAATTAATGCGATTGTGACCAAGTTTCGCACTCAGTTTACTTTATTGGACATTAAACCAACCACACGAATGCGTACAGTGCGTACAGAAGAGAATATTGCGTCTGTTTCTGAGAGTGTTGCTGAAGACCGTGAAATGTCGATTCGTCGCCGTTCGCAGCAATTGGGTTTGTGTTATTCGACCACATGGAAGATTTTACGCAAAGATCTTGGTGTAAAACCGTATAAAATACAGCTCGTGCAAGAACTGAAGCCGAACGATCTGCCACAACGTCGAATTTTCAGTGAATGGGCCCTAGAAAAGTTGGCAGAAAATCCGCTTTTTTATCGACAAATTTTGTTCAGCGATGAGGCTCATTTCTGGTTGAATGGCTTCGTAAATAAGCAAAATTGCCGCATTTGGAGTGAAGAGCAACCAGAAGCCGTTCAAGAACTGCCCATGCATCCCGAAAAATGCACTGTTTGGTGTGGTTTGTACGCTGGTGGAATCATTGGACCGTATTTTTTCAAAGATGCTGTTGGACGCAACGTTACGGTGAATGGCGATCGCTATCGTTCGATGCTAACAAACTTTTTGTTGCCAAAAATGGAAGAACTGAACTTGGTTGACATGTGGTTTCGACAAGATGGCGCTACATGCCACACAGCTCGCGATTCTATGGCCATTTTGAGGGAAAACTTCGGAGAACAATTCATCTCAAGAAATGGACCGGTAAGTTGGCCACCAAGATCATGCGATTTGACGCCTTTAGACTATTTTTTGTGGGGCTACGTCAAGTCTAAAGTCTACAGAAATAAGCCAGCAACTATTCCAGCTTTGGAAGACAACATTTCCGAAGAAATTCGGGCTATTCCGGCCGAAATGCTCGAAAAAGTTGCCCAAAATTGGACTTTCCGAATGGACCACCTAAGACGCAGCCGCGGTCAACATTTAAATGAAATTATCTTCAAAAAGTAAATGTCATGGACCAATCTAATGTTTCAAATAAAGAACCGATGAGATTTTGCAAATTTTATGCGTTTTTTTAAAAAAAAAAGTTATCAAGCTCTTAAAAAATCACCCGTTATGTGAGGACCCCAAACCAGTAGTAATTTACACGGACGGGTGCACATACCAAAACAGGAATACTGTTCTTTCCAATGCTTTGCTAAGATTTGCCATGGAATACAAAGTAGATATTTTTCACAAATATTTGGAGAAAGGGCATACCCAAATGGAAGTAGATTCTGTTCATTCAGTAATTGAAAGGATTTTAAAAAATCAAGAAATTTATTTGCCAAGCCAATATGCCCTGGCGACGCAAGGGGCGCGTAGAAAACCATTTCCATATAAGGTTAAAATAATTGATCATTCATTCTTTAATGATTATAGTGATCAGAAGTCCTTTATATATGAGTCTATACGACCCGGCCGAGGATCAGGGGATAATGTAGTTGTTGATCTACGAGCGCTTCATTACTTGCCTAACGGTACAATTCGGTACAAACTAGACCTCAAAAAAGACTTCATCCCATTACCCCGTCGACCGAAAAAAAATCCCTCCAAAAGAAATTTAAAAAAGCTTTTTCTATCTCGTTTAAAAATAAAAAAAAATAAATTTCAACATTTACAAGAACTAAAACAAGTTTTACCTAAAGATTGTCGCAGTTTTTACGATAGTTTGCCGTATGAAACCTAACTTTTACATATTTAATGCCTAATATTTTATAATATTAAAAAATATTTTTAAGATAATTTGTAAAATTAACTATCTAATTGCAAATAAACTGGATTACGTTGCTATCTTTGTATATATTTTCAATACCGCGTATAAGATTGAAATGAAAAATATCGCATCAGCAATACCACGTACATGAAAAACAGCGATTTTTACAGCTTTTTAAAATCCTTTCTTTAATATATTGTCTCCACAATATTGATGATACCACAGTCTAATAGTAAGTATGTTCAGTTTATAAACAATCCAGTACTTTTCAAAAAAATCAGTTTTCTTGCTCTCCTGTAAAATTTCAGTACCATTGTATACGAGGTATTGCATTTGGCGTATACGAGGTATTGCGCGCCAAGCGACGATATGTATTTATATGTATATTATTGAAGACCTATAAGTTAAAAATTTTGTTTCACTTCTCGTAATTTCCTACTGGGTTGCTCATGCAGAGCAGTTCTCTTGTTCTCACCAACACAGTCACAGTTTAACTTTTGCCGACCACTGATATAAGTAGAACAAATTATGGATGGTGAGTGGGATATATTTAGTTTGATCATACTCGCTGCCATAGTTGCCAACTTGGTGCTTTAAGCACTAGATTTAGTGCTTTTTGAAAATTAAAACGCCAAAAAAAAATTATCTAGTGCCTAGTGCCTTTTTTAGTGCTTTTGTTCTGAACTAAAATTACTTCGAGATAGTTAAAACCTAAAATAATTTGAAATATTTAAGGCTGTGGCAGCACTGAATTTACAAGAATCTACAAATTTAAATGTACTAAAATACAACCATGATTGATAAAAATCTGAAGTTGCAAACCCACCTTGTTAAATTCTATTCGCGTTGAAAATGCTAGTACGCAAGTAATTTAAGTATTTCATTTTTTCTTTTCTAATTATTTGTACAAATTTTGTTTTTTTTTACCACCTGAGTAAAACACATCGTTTCTTGGTGCTGAATCCAAATCTGGCCTAGCACTAGAATTTTGGGATATCCTAACCTCAAAGTGCCAAAAACACGGTTTTTAGCGGAATTTGAGGTAATATAATGAAAACATCAAAATATGTGCTCATTTCTAATTAGGGCATCATTTTCGTTTGATGCGATTCGATTTTTCTTTCTCGAGATATACCAGTTTCAATGTGCATTACTTCTGTATTATGTTATGAAAAAGGCATTCCCTTATTCAAAAAAATTTGGTGATTTTAGTGTGGTAAAACGCTTTTTTCCAAGTTTTTGGTGCTTTGTGAAAATCAAAAGATGGCAACACTGCTCGCTGCGCTTCTCTGAGTATGTAAGTTAACTACATACAAATGTATATATTAGAGTGGTTCATAAAAACACTCTTGTTGGAAATTCATATACGCTACATCAGAATATTGTTATTGGTGATAAAAAAAGAGACACGTATTTTTTTATTTTGAAAAAAAAAAAAGTTTTCTTAGAGGTTGCGCTGGTCGGTTTTTTAAAAAAACGCTGATGTTCTCAATTTTTATATTTTCTTGACATGTTAACATGCACCTAAAAATGTGTTTTTGGGGAACATTCCCTTAATTACATACCTGTCTTGGGCAGTTAAAATGGGTCTAGTGCCCGAAAATATGCTCTGGAAAAGAGACTAGTAAAATTAAAACATTGATACTGAACGATTTACGCATTATCATGGGTTGGAACTTGTTACCAGGGGGTTCCTGGGGTTGCTAATTAGGAATTTGACGTCAGTTTTTCGAAATTCAAAATGGCGGATCCAAAATGGCGGTCCATTTTATTTTTTAATGATTGGATTTGTTCGAAACCCGGCACACGAGAGTTTTTGGGGTCGCCGATTACGAATATGAAGTCAATTTTTTTAAATTCAAAATGGCGGATCTAATATGGCAATCAAATTAAAAAAAAAGTACTAAAATTAAAACGTTGATACTGAATGTTTTAAACAGGTTTCTGGGGTTGCTTATTACGAATCTGATGTCAGATTTTCAAAATTCAAAATGGCGGTTAAGAGTTTCAAACAAATCCAATCATTTTTTTTAAGTTGGTCGCCATTTTGGATCCACCATTTTGAATTTTGAAAATCTGACATCATATTCGTAATCAGCAACCCCAGAAACCTACTGGAAACGTGTTTTAACCCTTGACAACATTTAAAACGTTCAGTATCAACGTTTTAATTTTAGTACTTTTTTTAATTTGATCGCCATATTAGATCCGCCATTTTGAATTTAAAAAATTTGACTTCATATTCGTAACCGGCGACCACAAAAACTCCCGAGTGCCGGGTTTCAAACAAATCGGATAATTTTTTAAAAAATGGACTGCCATTTTGGATCCGCCATTTTGAATTTCGAAAAACTGACTTCAGATTCCTAATTATCAACCCCAGAAACCCCCTGATAACAAGTTGCAACCCATGACAATGCGTAAATCGTTCAGTATCAACGTTTTAATTTTACTAGTCTCTTTTCCCGAGCATATTTTCGGGCACTAGACCAATTCTAACTGCCCAAGACAGGTATGTAATTAAGGGAATGTTCCCCAATAATACCAGAGTAATAATATATAAAAACCACATTTTTAGCTGCATATTAACATGTCAAGAAAATAAAAAAATTGAGAACATCAGCGTTTTTATAAAAAACAGACCAGCGCGACCTCTAAGAAAACTTTTTTTTCAAAATAAAAAAATACGTGTCTCTGTTTTTTATCACAAATAACAATATTCTGATGTAGCGTATATGAATTTCCAAAAAGAGTGTTTTTATGAACCACTCTAGTATATATGTATGTATGTATATCCATACATGAGCAAACATGCCATACGGAGTTATACCGCGCGGTACCATTCCGATGCTGCTTGAGAAAACCTTTATAATGAAAACAGCTCTTATAAAGATTTTATTTTGTTGCTTTAAATAGAAAAGTTCTTTAAATGTAAAGTCTATCTTAAACTGAAGCATTTTCACCTAAGCTAAGGGCCCGTTGTTCAATGTTTGGTTATCACCAGTACATCATTATCGAAGATTTCGACATCATGCATATAACATGTGATCGATAAAGCAGTTGTTGTATTTAACTGGAGCTTCTACCTCCGATTAGTGTTAATCAGACATTGAACAACGGGCCCTAAAGGCCAATATCAAATGAATATTATTCATTATTATTATTATTACTCAGGGATCGAAAGTAGCCGCATTCGAAATTTCTTAATCGGCTCGCGGAGTTAACTTAACCCAACCTAACCTGTACTTCTTTAAGTTATTAAATAGTTGGTCGCATTAGCCATAACCATAATCAGCTGATATCTGAAGTGCGAGTATGAACGTGTTACTAGCAGGAACCGAACATAACAGTTATTGATGAAAACTGTAAAACTGTCATTGAAAAATTCACTATGAAGAAAATGTTCTACAACAAAGTGGTACGTACCACTCGATTCCTTTTTTCACAGAGAATTTTATGCAAAACTAAAAAAAATAGCATTTATTTTTGATTTTTATATAATAAATGCAAAATAATAATTATTTTTGATTTTTATATTATAAGTCTTAGACAGTTATTAAATACTTTTATTTATAAAAATAATCAATAATAAGCAGCCAGTGACTTTTACTTTTAAAAGTCATCAATATAAATCAGTGACTGACTTTTATCTTTTAAGTCATACGACATATCGGACACCAAATTTGGTGTCACACTTTCGATTCGCTTCAATTTTTTTAAGGGTTCTATACATGAAATAAGCTAACACGTATTCGAGGACATTTTTTTTTATTTTTTTCTTCGGAGATAAGATCTGTCAAAGATGGGATTTTTTTCGTGATTCTGACTAATGACATGTACTTCTTCAAATAGTTATGTCTCTCATCGTAGAGACTTCACAATAACGTCATTTTAAAGCTAAAGAAACGGGCTTAACATTTTTATATATAAGATGGTTATGATTGTCCTAAAGCTAACATAGCTATTAACAGTTGAACTTTTTGAAGTTGATTTTCATAGTGAAGACCATTAAATTAGTAATTTAAAATTACACCATCGTAATCCTTGTTTAATTATCTATAAAAAAACATGGTTAAAAAAGGCGTTTTTCAAGAACTATTTTTAAAATATTTTTTTTTATGACGAGATGGTTTATTTTGCGAGAGTCAACAATTTTTTGTAATTCGTTTTCGAAAACTTATGATGAGATATATTTAGCAAGGTGTTAAAAGTCGGGCTTTTGCAAAAATTTAAATTTTATTGCGGTATCCAATAGAATACTTATCCACAAATAGTATTTATATATATATATATATTTTAAAAATAGTTTTTTGAAAAACGCCAATTTTTTTACCATTTTTTTATAGAGAATTACACAAGGATTACGATGGTGTAATTTAAATCCCTAATTTGCTGGTCTTCACCATACAAATCAACTTCAAAAAATTCAACTTGTAATAGCTAAGTTACCTTTAGGACAATCATGAGCATCCTATATATATATTGATATGTTAAGCACGGTTCTTTAACTTTAAAACGACTTTAGGCTGTAGTCTCTACGATGAGCAGAACCCGAGATATAACGATGTGAAAAAGTAGATCCTTAGTCAGAATCACGAAAATATCCCAACTTTGACGAATCAAATTTCCTCGAATACGTGTTAGCTTACTTCATGTATAGATCCAATAAAAAAAAATTAAAGCGAATCGGAGACATGATATAATTTTTTTGTACGAAATCCGTCTGACTTAAAAAAAGAATGGCTCACGTATGAAAGTCATTGTAATTTTTTACAGTTAAGAAGGCGCTGGAGAACGAAACGACTTATATTTACCAATGACTTTTATAAGTTTGATTTAAAAAATAAAAGCAACCGATTGATTTTTATTGATGACTTTTATAAATAAAGGTCTTGAATAACTATTATCTAAGACATATAATATAAAAAATCAAAAATAGCCGTTATTTGCAGATTCTTTAGATAAAAATTAAAAATAACTGTTAAGTTGGATTTAAAAAAAAATAACTGTTATTTAAGGAGTAATTAAATAAAAGTCAAAAAAGAATTGTTAAATTGCGGCTTTATAATAAAACTGGTTGCCAGACGTTCAAAAAACAATAATATTGTTCACAGCTAACGTTTTGGCATAAGCGTATAGAATATGAACCATTTAGCTATGTAAAAACCAAAAATGTGGCTCGATAGAACTTCTCACGTTGATTTCAACTGTACCAAAATTATTTGGCGCAAAAATATAAAGGTTAAATAAAATTTTTTAAATATTAACATCTTAAAATACATTTTTTAAATATTATCATCTTATGAACTACATAACCGATTCAAAAAACAATGATGTCAAAATAAAGACAATTAATTTATCTTTCAGTTGACGTACATAATTGATATGATTTTTTATACTTTTAGTCCAAAAATACTAAAAAACGAAAAATGTCGTTTTTTCATAAAACAACATTTTTTTTTTACAAAATTTCATAATTAATGCAGAAGAAATTTATATTACTAAGAAAGTACAACTTAACTTAAAGGTACTAAGTTGATGTACATATTTTATTATGATCTGTTGTTGAGTTTTAAGAATTTAGTGATAGTGAAAGAAGTGCTGCGCAATTAGCCTACGATATTGTTTCCCGTCTGGCAATACCGACATTGTTGACTACGAAAAATCAGCTGTTTATGGTTATAATCAGGGTTGTGCCTGTAAAATATTTACATAATTTACAATAATTCTTTACGTGTAAATCATTGTAAACAATGTAAATAATTTAAAATTTTTAATTGTTTACAACATTTTACAATTGTTTACAATATTGTACAATTATTTACAACGTAAGTGTAAAAAATGTGAAAATTTGTGTAAGTGCACAACCCTGGTTATGATAACTCTAATCGATGATAGTTAATGTGGTTACGGTTATGGCAATGGTTATGGCTATGGCGTTATGATATGTCACCGATAATTTAACCTTCACTGTATAAAAAACAAAACAAAATATTTTCTAATAGTTCTAATAATTCTAATGCCATAAAAACGGATTCTCACAAAAATACAATCGCCGTTCGGGGTTGGCGTAAAACTGTAGGTCCCTCCCCTTTGTGTGACAT
>NW_023458557.1:51542249-51547873 GCF_013731165.1 Rhagoletis pomonella
AAAAATGCTTTACTCCTAAACGACACGTAGAAGGGTTGCCACATGTTTAAAATATCAAATTGACTTTAATTAAGAGAATAAGGTAACGGAAATATGTATGTATATCAATATGTGTATCAGACAAAAAAAAAAATTGTACATATTTAGCAAGAAATAAGTGAAGAGTAAAAACGTTCCTGAGTTAATTTAAGAATCCAGTAATTTAAAAGGAATGTAATCAGAACAAATCACTAATTGAGAATTTATGTACACTCGCTCCACTATATCTGTGTTCACCCTTGTTTTTTAAATATTCACAATGTGTAGCAGGCTATAATTTTTTTGTTATTTTTGTACAAAAATATGGTTCATGGTATAAACAAAACCGTATAAATCAAGGTTTCAAACTGTATACAATATTAAGGGAAATTTAATGAATTTTCATCAAAATTTTAAACTTTTTACTCAGATCTTTTACGAAAATTTCTGGTATGCAGTTTTGTAGCCCATTGAATTTTAGTATAATAATGTACAAACTTGAAGTGCCTGAGAAATTCCGTTGATTTTTAATAATTTTTTGCTGACGGCTCTAGGCATTTTTCTCCATATAACAAAACATTCACTCATACCTTGTATTGAAAGTAGTAATCAGAAATTGTCTCCGGATGTGCAATAATCCTTTACTTTTTTAATAGGGTTGCCACCTATTTAAAAATTAGTACCTTATTATTTTCGTTGATTATTTTTGTTAATGACATCAGATATACACAGTTATTTGAATTTTCAGAAATGAAATATCAAACAAAATACCTTGGACCGTCATATGTGCAATAAGGTTATATTTTTTCGAAGAGGAAATCGAGCTGTCAAATGAAAGGACTTGGCATCCAGATATTCAACAAGGCTCTATTTTTTGAACATAGTTAATGATAATAATAATAGATTGGCGCTTACACATATGTTAGTGTTTGGCCGAGCTTCTTTCTTCTCCGATTTGGCAGAAATTCACTCGGAGGTTTGCCATTGCCTGCCGAGGGGCGACCGCTGTTAAGAAAAAACCTTTTTTCTAAATTTTTTTGCGATGTTGCGTCGACCAGGGTTTGAACCCAGGTGCTGCGGAGTGGAAGCGCGCACTGCTTACCACCACCCCACAGCGGCCACAGCGAACATAGTTACCGCCTGTCTAAAAATTATAAGATCCGCACCGTTCGTTGCATTAAACTCATGAGATGTCAATTGAAGTGCTTGCCACCTCCTTGAAAAATTACTAAATATCCATTTCGCGACAAACTGGTAAACCACTGTCATATTTGTGTAAAAACATAAGAATTGATATTAATTTACGGTTTTCTCAGAAGTTAAGGCAATGAGAATGGAAATGACTTGTACCGAGGAGATAAATACAAAAAACTCATTTACATTTACATTCACAATATACATACGGTGACCAGATTTCTGTGGAAAAAAATTTGGACATTTCTAAGGCATCCAATGCGAACACACAATTTTGTTTTTAGAATAAAAATACATCTTTTAGTACAGTTTTATATAACAATAGGCACCTTGACGAGAGTGTTAATAGGGAAGAGACATTTGGCTAATTTGCTTTGTTCCAAAAATGTTAATTTTTTTTATAAAAATAAAGATTACTATCTAAAATAATGTATTTCAAAATTTTAAACTTTGTAGGACATTTTTAAAAATTAGAATTTTAACAAATGTTGATCAAAATCTTAAACATTTTAATCAGATTTTTCAGAATTGTTTTGAGTATGCAGTTTTGTAGCCCATTAAATATTAGTTTAATACTGTTGATTTTCAGCAATTTTTTGCTCGCGCATTTTCTTCCATAAACAGCATCTTTGACAATTTTTTTGTATGGAGAAAATGAGCAACACCTTCCAATGGGCTACAAAACTGTATACTCAGAATGTTTCTAATAAATCTTATTAAAAACCTCAAAATGTATATGAAACTTTGTCGAGCTTTGCAACATTTTGTACAAAGTTTGAGATTTTGACTTACATGGTCTTCAAGTTTGAATCATTTCATAAAAACAACGTTATAAATAATTATAAAAACCTTGAAAAAATTAGACAATAATGATAGACTGCAATATAGAGTACCAGTTTGACAGAATAAAACATAACCACAGATCATCGAAAATAAGGATGCATCATGTATGTTTATCATCCCTTTTAATCTATGTTCTTTGTGATAAAGAAAGTGCTGCCACGTTTGTACGAAACATTTTTTTTTGGGCCAGAGTACAAACACTTATTAAATTAATAAACTCTTATTAAATTATTAAAGAAAACTCTGAAAATCGGGACTTAATCGGTAGAAATATGAAAAATCGGGACACTTATACGTCCCGACTTTTGAAAAATATTCAGCGCGACAATTTTCTCAAAGTCGGTACTCTCCCGCCAAAACCGGTACGAATGGTTATAAATATACATTTTTCTTGTTAGATGCTTCAATCAGCAGCTCAATTGGCTCAGTAAGTGCACAACAAGATCACTTACGCTACGCGCACACTGCAGCCGGCATTGGCCGAATTGTGCTCGGCCGATATCGGCTATATGCAGACGATATGAATAAATACTTGTGATTATATGAGCGCTCTCCCACATAAACCGATAACCGAACTGACATCGGCCGTTGACGTCCGTCAGTGACCATAAATTTAAATATGTTTGTTTTTCTCGTCCGATGTCAGGTGAAAAGTACCAAAATGGACTGCGAAAAAGTAACGTATTGGGTGCAAAAACAAAAAAATTGCATATAAAATCACATGTTTAGAGTATGTCAATTAAAATGTATCAAAATATTTCACTGCTTACAAAATTGTAATGAAAACTAGATTTGTGTGTAAAAATACGGTCGGCAAATAATCTGGTTAAGTGTGCGCATCAGGTCGGACGGTGAAATTGTTCGGCCTATCGGATGCAATGTGCGCCTAGCGTTAGGCTCAGTTAGAACAAATACAGCAAAACAAACAAAACACACGTTGACTCAGTAAAAACAACACTGCTGCCTTGCGTTGCCTTGCAATTGCTGAGCTGTATGCCTCTATCATTGATTTAATAGTTTGGTGTTGAAATATTTTTTGAAATTCCCGTATTGACGTTGTTGTTTTGGCTCAGTAGGTTAAACAGTGATGTCACATGTTTTTTCGAAAATCCCTACCATCATCTAAAAAATCTTTAGTTTTCCCTACGCTCAAAAAAAAAACTCCCTACCACACACTGCTGGAGTGTGTACAAATTTTCAAAATTAAACCACTTTTACAAGAGGCGGTTTTATAAGCAATTCAACACGATTTTTATGAAAACTGGCTTATACCTTATTAAGGCACAATAAAAAAATTTCAACTACATATGCAGCTTTGTTTTTGTTTTCAATATACATATATTATTATTTATATAACACATAAATTGGTTTCTTTTTTGCGTTATTTAATTAAATGTTTGTTTCCTGTGCTTTTTTGATACCACTTCCGACTCTGATCCTGATGACGAACTCTGAAAGAATATACATATGGAATTTGTTGAAAAATGTGACTTTAAATCGTTTATTTACCTATTTTTGCGTATCCTTTGCAGCGTCGTGAATAACTTTTAGAGTGGAATCTTCAGCTTTAAACGTCAAAATTGGATCTACACTTCACTCGAGTTCAAATATCAACAGTAATCAAAAGTTCCACACTTATCGACAAGGCGAGTTCATATACATATCGCTAACTAAAGGTGAAAGGAGCCAAGTCTATTCTTTTTTTTCAAAATTTAGTTTTTGATGCAGAAAGACAGGTAAATACATGATACAAAACTACATAGATTTTTCGACTCTCCTGAACAATGGAAAAAAAATGGATTTGGCACCTTTTTACCCTTAGGTGACGATATGTATATAAATTCGCCTTGCTTATCGATATCTCGGTGTAACATTCACAGGCTTGCGAACAATTTTGTTGTTCAGTATAATAACCTATACTGCACCACATTTTTATTCACATTTCAAAAATTCCCTACATTTTAAGATAAATTAAAAATATGCCCTTTTTCCCTACACACGCATATTTGAGGCCGAAAATCCCTACAAGTCGGGAATTTTCCCTACATGTGGCATCAGTGATGTTGAATTTGTTGAGCACAGAGATCGAAAATAACCGTCACCAAGTGTCTCGTATGGTGTTTACCACTGACACAAACACTCATCTCTCAAGGAAAGGGTGTTTCTCACCGTGGCAAATCACGATTTTGTATATTTACGAGTTTTTGAATAACTATTCCCCCCTTCGTCAGTGAAATGAAACTTTTTTTTTGAATTAATAACACAATACTATTTTACCCTTCCGATTTATAATTTTTTTATTTCAGACTGATGACAAATTATCTTTTAATGAATATATAAAATTATCGGTTGGTGGATTATGTATTTGAATATTTGCGAAATACACTAGGCCATTTTGCTTAGTTCCCCACAGTGTTGGGAAATAATATATAATCTATACAAAAACTGTACTTTTCGACTGTAAATTGTATCGACTTTTTAATTTGCTCATATGCATGCATGCATACATAGATTCCCTTCAAGACCAATGCTTTGATGGTATTCACGGGAAAGTTTATGTAGGTACATTTACATATTTTACACTTTTAACATAAATGTCAAGGCAGATATTTTAAGATAAACTTCTTAACAAACAAATTTTTTCAAGTTATTTTGAATGGATAAAAGAGACATCTTCTTTTAATTCAGTAATAAACTTGACATTTCAAGTGCTTATCAAAATTTATACATATTAACTAGATTGGCCATTTATCTTAAAATTATATAATTTTAATTATTTGTTTATAAAAATGCAGTTTACACTTTAACAAAACCCATATAAATCCAAGGTTTAATCTTTGCGCAACATTAACCAAATCAACAAACTTTCGTAAAGCTTTTTATTTAGATTTCCTATCTATATCTATACTAATTATATAAAGAGAAGTCCCTTTTTTTTGTAACTTTTGTAAATTTTGTAATTTTTGTAAATTTTGTATACAAATAGCTTTCGGTAACCACCATGTTTTAGGCTAAAAAATTTTACTTTTTTCGGGTAGGTGGACCAGGGACCGGTCTATTCCAAAAAATCTTATTATAGTCCGATTTGCTTAAAATTTAGTACGTAAGTAGCTTTTTAGCATATATTGGCATATATGACCCATTTTTTCCGGGAAGTGGTCCAGGGACCGATCTATTCGAAAAAATCGAATTTACGGTCCGACTTGCTTAAAATTCGGTGCGCAGGTAGCTTTTTAGCATGTATTAGCATATGTCATCAATTTTTTCCGAGAAGTGGACCGGCGACCGATCTATTCCAAAAAATCGTATTTATGGTCCGATTTGCTTAAAATATATTGCATATATTAGGATATATGGTCCATTTTTTCCGAGAAGTGGACCAGGGACTGATCTATTCGAAAAAATCGTATTTACGGTCCGATTTGCTTAAAATTTGGTACGTAGGTAGCTTTTTAGCATATATTAGCATATATGATCCATTTTGTCCGAGAAGTGGACCAGGGACCGATCTGTTCGAAGAAATCGTATTTATGGTCCGATTTGCTTAAAATTCGGTACGTAGGTAGCTT
>NW_023458557.1:51547973-51551255 GCF_013731165.1 Rhagoletis pomonella
AAAAAAAAAAACGCGCTACGCACTTGTTTTTCAATAAAAACTAGTAAGAAAGTCTAAGTTCGGGTGGAGCCGAACATTAAATACCCGGCGCAAGTATTAAATATATGTTTCTTCACCTTTCCGAAAGCTACCGCTAGATGGTATGCCGGGGTGTATCAATTTTGAGTAAATTAGCGTCTTTAAATTTCGAAATATTGCAGTTTCAAGCATTTCTGAAATTTACCGTTATATGAAAAGCGGCCGTAATTTTAGTCAGATTTCAATAATTTTCAACGTTTTGCTTTTATGCGGCAAGCACAATAAAAATACCGAGTTTGGTACAAATTGATAGAACGGTTACCGATATACATATATGTGATCATAAGTGGGCGGTGCCACCCCCATTTTCCAAAATTTTACCATAAACGTATTTCTTGGTAAAGAATTGTTGCAAGCATCAATTTTGAATACCAAGATATACACATGTAACCATAAGTGGGCGTGGCTACGCCCATTTTCCAAAAATTTATAATATTCTTATTTTTCGTCTGAAAATTATTGTAAATATCAATTTTGAATGCATTATCTTCAGTAGTTACTAAAATATCGCAGTTTTCGTATTTCTGAAAATTACCGTTATATGGGAAGTGGGCGTAGTTACATTCTGATTTCGCCCATTTTCAATACCAACCTAAATTGGATTAACGGAAACCTACATACCAAAATTACGTTGAGATATCTCTATTTTTACTCGAGTTATCGTGTACATGGACGGACGGACAGACGGACAGACAGACATGGCTTAATCGATTTTTCTATTAATTCTGAGCATTTATATATACATTTGTCTATATCTACCTCGATTCCTTTTGGCTGTTACAAACAACCGTTATGTGAACAAAATTAACATACCCTTGTGCACAAGTGCGCTCGGGTATAAAAAAAAATTAAAACTACAATCAACTACAAACGATTCTGGACCAGAATTCATTAAAATTTAGGCGGTAGCTGTAAAAAGCTTCATATAAATTTAAGAAAAAACGCTTACGCACTTATTTTTCAACTAAAAAAAAAAGTTTAAACTACAGTCAACTACAAACGATTGTGGACCTGAATTCGTTAAAATTGAAGCTGTAGCTGTAAAAAGCTTCGTATGAATTTTTTAAAAAACGCATTACGCACTTATTTTTCAAATTTTTCAACTACAAACAAAAAGAAAGTTACTACAATCCTCCAGAGAGTTAAATCTATCATATTCTAGGTATTTTATCAAAATGCATCAAGGTCGGGCGCTAACTTCACGGAGCTCATCTTTGAGGTCGGTTTGCTTGATGTGCCGAAATTCCAGTTTTCTTACCGAAAATGGCGAGCAAAGGCTTGTGGTCGGTATGGAGCTTAAATGCCCTGCCAAAATCATCTCATGAAATTTAGTGACCACAGAAACTAATGCGAGGCCTTCTTTTTCAATTAGGCTGTATGCCTTCAAAAGGAGTAAGCGAGCGCGATGCGTGGCTGACAGCGTTGACTGAGCCATCGATAATTTTCTTTTGCGGATCGTAATGCGTCAAAAGCAGATTTGAAGGAAGTATTTCTTTAAGACTGTTGAAGCATTTTCGATGAGTTTGAGTCCATTGCCACTTCGTAATAAAATTGTAAAATACCGATGTCTGTACATTATAGATATTAAAGAAATATTAATATGGGAGGTCTTTATTAGAGCAACAGAAGCCAAATCAACAGTTTGTAGAAATTTTGTCTGTCTATCTGTTGGTATGTTTGCACGCACATCAGTCAAAAACTAATGCATGAAATTGAATGCACTTCTCACCGCTGCATTGCTAGAGGTCCATTTTAAAATACAGTAAGTACCTCACGAAAAGTGTCAGCTTTTTGAGGTACTTAGACGGGTTGGGTACTTAAAAGAACATTTAATGAAGTGTACGTAGCATTATTCAAACACATAAACATATAACAAAAGCTTTATAAAGAAAATCTATAAAGCAATGTTATGTCGTTCTTACAAGAATTCAATTCTTTAAAGTCATGGATTATACATATTTATACATAAATACAGTGTTGGACATATCCATCATTTCGGACCAAATTCAAAATGATGTTGTTTGCCACTTCTTAAGCAAATTTTTAAGATAAAGTAAATTTTGAAGTATGGCTCTCAAAAGAAAAAGGTTAAGGAAAGCCTACTGCCATACCTACACAAAAGCGTTGGGCTGAGCGTTTTCTGACTCCTAGCGTTAACGCCGGAGAGAACCAACAACAAGCATAGGTTTTTTCTGTGTGTACTACGAAAATGACAGTTTCGCTGTTTTTTGCAGCCAATTTCACTTCCTAACGCCCTGTCAAAATCAGATTTTCTAACCGCTAAGTGTTGATGCCGCGTTATTCATATAAATTTTTTAAAAAACGCATTACGCACTTATTTTTCAACTAAAAAAAATTTAAAACTACAATCAACTACATACGATTCTGGACCAGAATTCATTAAAATTTAGGCGGTAGCTGTAAAAAGCTTCATTTAAATAAAAAAAAAAACGCGCTACGCACTTGTTTTTCAATAAAAACTAGTAAGAAAGTCTAAGTTCGGGTGGAGCCGAACATTAAATACCCGGCGCAAGTATTAAATATATGTTTCTTCACCTTTCCGAAAGCTACCGCTAGATGGTATGCCGGGGTGTATCAATTTTGAGTAAATTAGCGTCTTTAAATTTCGAAATATTGCAGTTTCAAGCATTTCTGAAATTTACCGTTATATGAAAAGCGGCCGTAATTTTAGTCAGATTTCAATAATTTTCAACGTTTTGCTTTTATGCGGCAAGCACAATAAAAATACCGAGTTTGGTACAAATTGATAGAACGGTTACCGATATACATATATGTGATCATAAGTGGGCGGTGCCACCCCCATTTTCCAAAATTTTACCATAAACGTATTTCTTGGTAAAGAATTGTTGCAAGCATCAATTTTGAATACCAAGATATACACATGTAACCATAAGTGGGCGTGGCTACGCCCATTTTCCAAAAATTTATAATATTCTTATTTTTCGTCTGAAAATTATTGTAAATATCAATTTTGAATGCATTATCTTCAGTAGTTACTAAAATATCGCAGTTTTCGTATTTCTGAAAATTACCGTTATATGGGAAGTGGGCGTAGTTACATTCTGATTTCGCCCATTTTCAATACCAACCTAAATTGGATTAACGGAAACCTACATACCAAAATTACGTTGAGATATCTCTATTTTTACTCGAGTTATCGTGTACATGGACGGACGGACAGAC
>NW_023458557.1:51551355-51578126 GCF_013731165.1 Rhagoletis pomonella
TCCATTCGAACGACATGACCAAGCCAGCGGAGCCGCTGTATTTTAATTCGCTGCACTATGTCCATATCGTTGTAATGCTCATACAGCTCATCGTTCCATCGTCTGCGGTACTCGCCGTCGCCAACGCGTAAAGGCCCGTAAATCTTCCGCAAAATCTTTCTCTCAAACACTCCAAGAGCCGCCTCATCGGATGTTGTCATTGTCCATACTTCTGCGCCATATACCAACACGGGCATGATGAGTGACTTATAGAGCGTCGTTTTCGTACGTCGAGAGAGGACTTTACTCCTGAATTGCCTACTCAGTCCAAAGTAGCACTTGTTGGCAAGAGTGATTCTGCGTTGGATTTCAATGCTGACATTATTATCGGTGTTAATGCTGGTTCCCAAGTAAACGAAATTCTCTACTTTCTCGAAATTGTAACTGTCAACAGTGACGTGGGTGCCAAGGCGCGAATGTGCTGACTGTTTGTTTGATGACAGGACGTCTTGTCCTCGTTTACCACCAGACCCATTCGCTTTGCTTCCCTATCCAACTTGGAAAATGCAGAATAGACGCTCGGCATAAGCCAGCTATTGCACGCTCTTGTAGTAAATTGTTCTGCAGCTCTTATTATCTTCTCCAACATCAGTTTAAAGAAGTCACATGAAAGGGAGTCGCCATGTCTGGAACCCCGTTTTGTGGCGAACGGCTCGGAGAGGTCTTTCCCAATTCTGACGGAGCTATTCGTATTGCTCAACGTCATTTTACACAGCCGTATGAGTTTTGAGGGGATGCCAAATTCAGATATAGCGGCGTATAGGCAACTCCTTTTAGTGCTGTCAAAAGCGGCTTTAAAGTCGACAAATATCGAATTTGCGCTCCTTTACGTGGCAACTGTAGTATACGTCGCAAGACCCCAGACATCGCTGTCCTTGCCCCGTCCAACGCACTTCTTGGATGGCGGTGATGTCAGCTTTTGTCCTTACGAGGACATCAACCAGCCGGGCAGAGGCACCTTCCCCATTAAGGGTCCGGACATTCCAGGTGTATGCCCTCAAATCGTAGTCCTTTAAACGTTTGCCGTGGTCGTCATCATAAGGGGGGTCTCATCCGAGGCTTTGCCTTGCTTCTTCACTGGAAGTGGTTTTTACGTGGCGGGTCCCAACCCCACTGCTGGGACGGGGGTGGTTTCGCAACCAAATACACGTTTATATAGCGAGCCGCTTGCTCCAAGCAGACACCCGCTTGCAGCCGCACTTACTGGTGAACAGACGCTGCAGACTTCAGTGACCCCTTAAACCGAATAAGTCGGAGTGGCCCCACCGAAGCTCCCTCTCTTTCTGCCGTGACCCAAGGCTCCACTCGGATTGGTTACCGCATCTCGCACATGGGTTGTTCAAGTTGCCCAGAGTGCGCGAACGAGGACGCAAGAGTCGGGATTGAGTATAGCCATGCAACTGTAACTGCATACCCAGCGCAACGACTATACCCCATTGCACTCCAATCAATTTTATATGATTTTAAAATGCTTGCAAACGACGGAAAAGAATCACGGCCGACGAATTGAGAGAATGATTTTACCTTCTAATGTTTTTATCATGGATGAACTAAAAGTGAGTATGTATTTGTGAGATTGAAAAGTTGAAAACATTTTTGTTATGTTAGTGAACTTCAAATTTGTTCAGGCTGCCTCTAGGCGGTTTTACCTTTAAATTTTTGTATCTTGAAATATCTAAGTCTAAGTTCGGGTAGAGCCGAACATTAAATACCCGGCGCAAGTATTAAATATATGTTTTTTCACCTTTCCGAAAGCTACCGCTAGATGGTAAGCCGGGGTGTATAAATTTTGAGTAAATTGGCGTCTTTAAATTTCGAAGTTTCAAGCTGTTCTGAAATTTACCGTTATATGAAAAGCGGCCGTAATTTTAGTCCGATTTCAATAATTTTAAATGTTTTGCTTTTATGTGGCCAGCACAATAACCATACCGAGTTTGGTACAAATTGGTAGAACGGTTACCGAGATACATATATGTGATCATAAGTGGGCGGTGCCACGCCCATTTTCCAAAATTTTATCACAAACGTATTTCTTGGTTAAGAATTGTTGCAAGCATTAATTTTGAATAAATTAGCTTTAATATTTACTGATTTATCGAAGATTTTGTATTTCTCTAAATTACCGTTATATGGGATGTGGGCGTGGTTATTGTCCGATTTTAAAAATTTTCAGCCATTTGGTATGTTGTGCGAAAGTCAACAACTGTGCCGAGTTTGGAAGAAATTGCTGCAGCGGTACACATGTAACCATAAGTGGGCGTGGCTACGCCCATTTTCCAAAAATTTAAAATATTCTTATTTTTCGTCTGAAAATTATTGTAAATATCAATTTTGAGTGAATTATCTTCAGTAGTTACTAAAATATCGCAGTTTCCGTATTTCTGGAAATTACCGTTATATGGGAAGTGGGCGTGGATACAGTCCGATTTCGCCCATTTTCAATACCAACCTACCTTGGATTAACAGAAACCTACATACCAAATTTCGTTGAGAAATCTCAAGTTTTGCTCGAGTTACGTGTACACGGACGGACGGACAGACGGACAGACGGACAGACGGACGGACAGACAGACATGGCTTAATCGATTTTTCTATTAATTCTGAGCATTTATGTATTCATTTGTCTATATCTATCTTGATTCGTTTTGGCTGTTACAAACAACCGTTATGTGAACAAAATTAATATACCCTTGTGCACAAGTGCGCTCGGGTATAAAAATAAAAATAAATAAAAATATTAAAAAATAAGGCAATCGTGAAAAATCACCATATCCATCGAAAACCAGAAATTATGACAATGAACATTAAAACTCTTTTTTAACATTTTTTATTACTTTTAAAAGTTGGGCGCATCGTTTGTTTATAGACTTTTTACTAAACAAGTAATTTTGAAGCAAAAAACACAACCGACAAAGTTATTGCGGAAGCATACATAAAACACGAAAAAACATTCCGACGAATTGATAACCTCTCCCTGTTTTTGAAGTGCAATTTATGAAAGTTTATTTATTTATTACATACTGTGCATAAAACTTACATAAATTTATTTTAAAGGGCATATTATCGGAAGCGAATTTTCACTATTTTCTGGTCATACATCTTTAGAAGTATAAATGACCCCCCCCCCCCCCCCCCCCCCCTGGGGGCGCTGCTAGTTGTATTTATCTGAAAATGAATATCTTCATACATAAATTCTAAGCATTCTTTCTTGACCGGGAAATCCATTCAATCCCCTGAAGCGTTCGATTTATAAAACAATGAATTATCTTCATAAATGTTGAAAAATTTATTGAGGAATATCTGGTAAATATTTATATTTACTTTGCCATAGTTTGCTGCTCAATAAGTGGGTATCATCCGTAATAATACAATGTGCGGATACAATAAAAAAATACGTTTAAATTTTGGCTTTTTTTTGTTGAATTTCACTAAAAAATGTGATAAATACATGCATATGACGTGCTGCAAAAGGTAAGGCATGAGGTCAGGCAACAGCTGCTATGGATAAGTAGCACCAATTTAAAGTGCGCTGCTCTTTTCTGTTGCTGTTGTGGTTGTGTGTACGCGGGAAATCGCTACTTAATGAGTCTCATTAATATATCACGCTGAATCCGCACGCAGCAGCGAGTGCAAACCAATCAACACTTAAACGTTTTTTGTCTGAAAAATGTACATATGAGTACAATCAAAACAATATGAATGTAGCTAGGTAAAGGTATTTTTATACCCGAGCGCACTTGTGCGCAAGGGTATTATAACTTTGTTCGCATAACGGTTGTTTGTAACAGGCAAAACGAATCGAGATAGATATAGACAAACGTATACATAAATGATCAGAATGAAAAGAGAAATCGATTAAGCGGTGACTGTCTGGAGATGGTATTGAAAATGGGCGAAATCGGACAATAACCACGCCTACCTCCCATATAACGGTAATTTTCAGAAATACGAAAACTGCGATATTTTAGTAACTACTGAAGATAATTCACTCAAAACTGACATTTAGAATGACTTTTAGACGAAAAATAAGAATATTAAAAATTTTTGGAAAATGGGCGTAGCCACGCCCACTTATAGTTATATGTGTATATCTTGGTAACCGCTGCACCAATTTCTTCCAAACGTGGCACAGTTGTTGACCCTGGTACGCATACCAAATGGCTGAAAATTTTTAAAATCGGACAATAACCACGCCCACATCCCATATAACGGTATTTTCGAGAAATACGAAATCCTCGATAAATCAGTAAATATTAAAGCTAATTTATTAAAAATTGATGGTTGCAACAATTCTTTACCAGGAAATACCTTTCTGATAAAATTTTGGAAAATGGGCGTGGCACTTATGATCACATATATATGTATATCTCGTTAACTGTTCTAGCAATTTGTAACAAACTCGGTATGGTTATTGTGCTTGCCACATAAAAGCAAACCGTTGAAAATTGTTGAAATCGGACTGATTTTACGGCCGCTTTTCATATAACGGTAAATTTTAGAAATTCTTTAAATTTCAATGTTTCGAAATTTAACGATGCTAGTTTGCTTAAAATTTATACACCCGCTTATCATGTAGCGGTAGCTTTCGGAAAGGTGGAAAACATATATTTAATACTTGCGCCGGGTATTTAATGCTCGGTTCCGCCCGAACTTAGACTTTCTTACTTGTTTATTCTTAGGATATCTAAAAAGGGTGGCACAATAATTTTTTAATAAGATTAATAAAAATAAATTTGTATGCGATAGAAAACCGCCCTTCTCTATTAGCTTTAAGAATATATTTGCACTTCAAACACATTTTTTGGGAACAAAATTTGTATTTGGATGGCATATAAAATTTAATACCTACTTGAGAAAATTACCCTAAGTATAGCTGCAAAAATTGTCACGACCAGAACTGGCTTAGAAAACAGCATGTATCTCACAGTGGAAAGTCATACACATTCATATTCCGCTTCTTTTCTCAAGCAGCTTTTAAAATTTATCTGTTCTATAAAATTTTTATTTTTGCCTTTCAAAAATGTGCTTCAACGGCAGATACATAAGGGGTATTCTCGACGTCTTGCACGATGCACGGATTGCACGAAATGCAAAAATACTATTCCAAATTTCGAAGAGTACGAGAACACCCCATTGCAAAGTGGTAGCATGCATGGGGAGCAAGCAGCGAAATTATGTATCAAATACAATAACAAGAGACAGCAAAAAAAAATTAAGTGAGCGAGATGAGAGGAATGAGAGAAATATGTAGCAATTCCAACAACAAAACAACTAGCACAGGGTCGCTATTATCTTGCTATGCTATTTTGCAAAATATATACATGGGTTTCGACGTTGCATATTTTGCAGCGATAGGAAATGTTGTTTCCCATGAATTTTCTTGTTGTGTGTTTGCAATTTATGCAATCCGTGCAATCCGTGCTACGTGCAATGGCTTTGCAAGATTTGGAGAATACCCCTATTTTAAAAGCTACTTGAGAAAACGGCTCTAAATCAGTGCCAAATGCAAAAAAAAAAATCGTTTCTGTTGTCCCTTATCGTATAAGTATTTATCAAAATAATTCTATTTGGGGTTTTAACAAAAATAAATCCAAGGTGTTAACAGTGAGCTGGCAATGGTTTACAACAACAACTTAACTTAAATCAAACTTAAAAACAAATTAAAGTAGATTGGTGAAACCCAAAATTCGAACATTAATTTTATCTTTTGACAAATAAAATTAATCTTTTGGCAAATAAATTTAATCTTTTGGCAAATGAATTTAACCTTTTGGCAAATAAATTTAATCTTTTGGCAAATAAAATTAAACTCTACTGTAGTACTAGTAGCAGTGTTTTAAAAAGTTAAAAATACACTAAAAAACTGCTATGCTAGGAAAGCATTTTTTTAATTTTAACGCTTAGCTTTACTGCGCCAATATCAAGAGTTAACCTGCAGGATATCTGAAAAGGGTTTTTTGGTCTTTCTGTTCTGTTGATTCGACTGCTCACTTTCAAACAGTTCTGTCACAGCATACTTTCAAATATTCGTCAAACTATCTGGCACACTTTATTTCAACCAAACCACGCATTCTTGCCAAATGGGATAAAAAACATCTAAAATGCTACAAATCTTGAACTCCCTTAATATATTTTCAAACGCAGGTACAAAAAAAAAAATGTATTTATGTGCATACGCATCGAAATGTTTACTTTTTGGAAATTTCAAGAAATATGCTGTGACAGAACTGTTTGATAGTGAGCAGTCGAATCAACAGAATAGAAAAACCAAAAAGCACTTTTCAGCTATCTTGCAGGTTAACTCTTGATATTGGCGCAGTAAATCTAAGCAACAAAAGTAAAAAAATGCTTTCCTAGCACAGCAACAGCGGTTTTTTTAGTGTATTTTTTACTTTTTCAAACACTGTTTAGTACTACAGTAGAGTTTAATTTTATTAGCCAAAAGATTAATTTTATTTGAAGAAAGGTTAAATTTATTTGCCAAAAAATTGATTTTATTTGCCAAAAGATTAATTTTATCTTCCAAAAGACTAAATTTATTTGCCAAAAGATTAAATTTATTTGCCAAAAGATTAATTTTATTTGAAGAAAGGTTAAATTTATTTGCCAAATGTAGCAAAAAATTTATTTGCCAAATGTAGCAAAAAAATCTATTTTTTTTAGTGTATTTTTTACTTTTTCAAACACTGTTTAGTACTACAGTAGAGTTTAATTTTATTTGCCAAAAGATTAAATTTATTTGCCAAAGATTAATTTATTTGAGGAAAGGTTAAATTTATTTGCCAAAAAATTGAATTTATTTGCCAAAAGATTAATTTTATTTGCCAAAAGATTAAATTTATTTGCCAAAAGATTAATTTTATTTGAAGAACGGTTAAATTTATTTGCCAAAAAATTTAATTTATTTGCCAAAAGATAATTTTTTTGCCAAGGGATTAAATTTATTTGCCAAAAGATTAAATTTATTTGCCAAAAGATTAATTTTATTTGCCAAAGTTTAACTTAATGTGTCAATGCTATAGCTCCCAATCCACCAGTTTGATTGAAAAACATTGTAACTATAATAGCAGGAAATAACAATTGACTGAACTAAATGTAACAGGTCAAAATTAGTTTAAATTAGTAATATAGCATTGACACATTAAATTAAAATCTTGGCAAATAAAATTAATCTTAATTAAAGAATTATTGCAAACATCAATTTTGAATAAATTAGCTTCAGTATTTACTGATTTATCGAGATTTCGTATTTCCCCAACTGTTCCAAGTTTGGGAGAAATTGGTGAAGCGGTTAGCAATATATACACATGTAATCATAAATGGGCGTGGCAGCGCCCATTTTCAAAAAATTTATAATGTTCTTATTTTGGCGCGCACTGCTTACCACTACACCACAGCGGCCGCCAATCTGTTATTATTATTATTAATTAAAATATGTCATTTTGGTTCGAATGTGAGCATTATTTTTGATGGGTATTCGGATAAATCCGAACATTGCTGGTACTAAATCATGGGAGCGGTTGAGAAGGTCGAGAAACATATGTAACTCAATAGACATATGCAATATGCAATACAAATACCCATTCCACCGGTATCGCAAGAAAAATTTCTCGGTAACAAAAATATTAAAAAATCTTTATCGATCTTCTAACAAAAATTGGAAGAAACATGCTACACGTTACAAATGCTGTGCAAGAATCTATCCTTTTCGATTATGTCACTATTGTTGCTGAAGACATAGATTGTAGGTTATAACTATTTACAAAATCAGTTGTAAAAAAACAAAATTTACACCCTTATTCTAGAACCCGAATTTTCGTAATTCGTACTTCGTAGCTACGTTACGAAAAACGAAAAACCCATGCGGAAAAATGTGCAGCATTGGCAGGTTCAGTTGTTTTTCGAACTCAGCTCTATGAAGGAAAACAAAGTGTAAAGGAATTAAAAAAACACTCATCATGTGCTTGTTTATAGTAAAATTGCTTGATTTTAAATATTTTGAGGCAAATTATGGATTCTGATGCATTTGCAGTTATAGCAGCGGAGTAAGAGGGCGCTATGGCAATGGACTCACAAAGGTATGCTGAGCTGCCGGGCATAGTAACCATGGCGCATCTATGTCAGCTTCTGGTTGAATTGCTGAACTACAAGCCAGAATTCCTCCCATGCCTGAATTATTTGGTTTCCAATCCAGTTAATACAATCACAGCTTCTTCCAAGCCATTGAAAACATGCATTTTCTTAGGTCCACCACCTCTTGAGCTTGCTTCTGCCTTCGGCCGCGATTAGGGATTATAACTCTTACTACACTGAGGGAAATAATGCATAGTAAAAATGAATACTTTATATTTGATTATCGTTTAAAAATGTTCGTATTTAAAAATAATATTTTCATACAAAATTTATTACGCACGTATTTGACTGTTCACATCTGAGTATGTATATGAAAGTGTACATACCCTGCAGGGAAACCGCGGACTAGTGAATCAAATTTCTAGTTCCGTACTAGGTCTTTATTGCCAAAAAGGAACTAGTCCGATAGGAACTAGATCCCCACCAGTCCAATATCGGAGAAAAGTGTTACTTTTAAGATCTATATCTAAAGTGACGAATTTAGAAATGGTTCGGAACTATAGAAAAAGGGAAGCAGAACGAACTAGATCCTATTTGTCGAATTTAGAACTATTTCGGAACTACCGAATAAGGGATGCAGCGGGGGGCTTGTTTACTTTACATAGATATGTGTTCGGCGGCTTTTTCATTCAAATACGCTTCTATTCTGTGCTTCGCAGATGCTTTTTCATAGCTTGGTAATACAAAACTAAAATTTGTGTTAACATTTCAACATCTTGGGACCGTATGAAATCTAAGAAGCGAGCACCTCTGCAAACTCAGCTACAGCTAAAGGTATGTAAACGTACATTTCTTAGAATTTCAAATTGAAAACACATTTCTTCCAAAATAACTTAAAATCGCACACTCGGAAGAACCAAAAAGATTGAAAAATCACGATACTTTTTTCTTTCGTCTGTCGATTTTAGAACTGGTTCGGAACTATAGAATTTAGGATTAGTTCGGAACTATTGAAAAAGGGATGCAGCGGGGGGCAATTGACACTTCCTAGGACATCGCCATGTTAAATTCGCCAGTTGCTTGCATGCAAAAGAGATTTATCGCGAGCTGACTGGGTCTAAATGTACTAGAAGCGCACCAGTTCAGAACTAGAGATTTTCCCCCATAGGGTACGCACCCCAAACATGCAGAGCGCCGCTCTGAGATCGGTGACAACACACACATACATACATAGTACAAATCGCGTGCTGTGGTGTTGATGGATATTTAACATTTGAAAGCAAATTTATATGCCTGGGTGTAGCTGAGTGCGCAAAGATGCTTGCCACAAGTTGTTGATATCAGGAGATGTTCGGGTTTGAATTCCGCTGCAGACAACATGCAAATTAAATTTTTTTTTTTAGTTTTCGTTTTGATTATTCACTTCACGGATGCTTTTTCAGTACGAACGCGTTAATCTTAATATGCGCGTAATTGAATTGAATATTTACCAGTATACAGTACTTTCGTTGACGTTTCTATTGGATT
The DNA here is from genome assembly GCF_013731165.1 of Rhagoletis pomonella. Classification (NCBI taxonomy): domain Eukaryota; kingdom Metazoa; phylum Arthropoda; class Insecta; order Diptera; family Tephritidae; genus Rhagoletis; species Rhagoletis pomonella. The sequence continues at coordinate 51,560,995 of NW_023458557.1, forward strand.
TTAATATTTTTTTCCCTCAGTGTAATTAGAATTCTCCTTTCTGTGTTGCCCCTCTTGGCTTCCGCATGTCAAAGGTATACAATATTTCTTGTGCATATTTTTGCGCAGAACCCACATCGAAATTTGCAAAAAAATGCGTAGTGCAAACCGAATTTATTAATAATTTGAAACATATTTTAAATAAAGGATTAATCCTTTGATTACACGTGTATGTTAAAGTTTTTGGATTCGGGTTATGCGTTTGGATACAACAACCGCAAATCATTGTACAAATAACTAAACCGGACCCAAGTTTCTCAATAAGGGGCAACAAAAATTTTGTTTTGCTCGTTTATATAAAGCAGTGGATAAAAATATACGTATATGCGAAAGGCAAATTTATCTGTTTAAATGAACACCACCAATATTTCTTGTAAACACACATCGATTTACATCTTTTATTTCGCCTCCGACACAGAATTGTTTACGTAAAAAATTACGCAAAAAAGCTTACTCGTTCGTTTTTAGGCATGCCATTGTTACGAATTTCGAAGGTTCGAAGATACGATTCGGATTGCAGCATACCATTCCTACGATTCGTAGCAAAATCCGAATACGAAAGTGTTGCAGAATAGGGGTGTTAATCTATCTTCCCTTCCTCCAACCAAAGATGCAGTTCATCAACATTCCATGAGAGTTTAGCACCAAATTCAAACTTGGCTCGGATAACTGAAGAACTCAGAATCTTGTGGTTGGAGAAAAACATTTCGGACATTCATGCTAAGCCTGCTGCACCTCCAGAGTTATTCAAATTAATGTTTTTTAGGTGCAAAAGGAAGTGTGGATTAGGGCGGGTCGAAAATCTAATTTTTCTCAAATCCCTTGGTAATAATGAAAATATATTGTATCATGAAGTCAACAACAAGCCTGCAAAATATTAGTATTTTATTTTAATTGTAAGAGCTCTCGCATCGACCGCCGAGTGACCCCCAGCACACTAGTCGAAAAAGACCAACTAGAGTGACAGTTACTGTCGAAATTCGACAGTTTTTCTAGTTTTAGAAGCCTTGGATAGGTTTTCTAACTTAACACGTAGCAAAACTTATCTCTACTTAAAAAATCTTCTGCTAAAACGTAACTCATTTTTTTTTATCTGAGAAGGTCTTTGGAGGACTTCGTCAGGACTTGGAATTGACCCGATACATTCAAGTTTATCGATCAATTGCAATGATTTGATACATATCGATAGTTCGATGAATTTCAAGAACACTAAAATTCGATAACTCAAGAAAATTCGTTAACTCGACCAATTTCGATAACTGTGAAATTCGATGGCTCGATAAATTTCGATAACTCAAAAATGTAAAAACTTTGGACACCTTTATAAATTTTTACTTTTGACATCTCCACATTTTTCGAAAACTATCTAAACATTTTGATAACTCGTTACACTCTGTTAAGACGATTAAATTCGATAAATCGATAAGCTTATATAACCTTGAAATTTCGATAAATCGATATATTTTGAAAATTCCATAAATTTCGCTTCGTTGAACCAACCATTTTCAGTAGATCAATAATTATCGATAACTCTGTAAGTTGAAAGAGCTCCATGCATTTGTAAAATCTATAAATAATGATAATTCACTAAATATCGATAACTTCATACATTTCTTTAACATGACAAATTTCGTTAACCCCACACGTTTTTATAGCTCGATAACTATCCGTAAATTTGGACAACTAAGTTTCTGTGTCTATAAATTTCGACAACTCAATGAACATTGATCAGTTTGAATAATTCGATACGTTGCGATAACTTAATAAGCATGGATAAATTTCGATAATTATAAACTTCGATGATTCGATAAATTTCAGTAACCTTTATGGCTGATTTTATTTCGATTCCTATCGGAAAATTTCAACTCTGTTAACCTAATTCTTATATATTTCTCATTGTCTCCATTTTCGCCTTTATCTCAATTTTCGTCTTTATCTTCACTTTTGCTTTTGTTTGTCTTCATCGTTATCACTTGTTTATTCATCTTCATATTTATCTTTATTTCAAAGTTTAATTTCAAATACGAAGTAAAACAAAATGCGAAACAGCTTAAATTGAACAGGTTGCAAAAACAACCATACACAAATATGGAAATTTTTAAACGACGATTTTCAACCAATTTCGAAACTATAAAAACCCTCCTCATCTACAGATAATTACCTTTCCAACGGTGTTTTTGGTTTTGAAATCGGTAACTTTACCTCTGCCTCCATCTTTGTTTTTATCTTTCATACCTTTGCTTATATCCTTTTCTTTTTCTATTCACGTAGATGAGATGAGGTGCGATGACGTGATAAGATGTGACGTGATTTTATGTGATGTGATAGGATGTCATGTCATGGATTCTCACATCTCATATCCTCTGATGTCATGTCATATGATGTCATACCATATGATGTCATATCATGTGATGCCACGTCACGTAATGCCATGTCATGTCATATCATGTGATGTCAAGTCATGTGATGTCATGCCATATAACGTGATGTTATATCATATAATGTCATGTCACGTGATACCGTATGATGTGATATCATATTATGTGATGTAATATCATGTGATGTCTCTTCATATCAAGTGATAAAATGTGATATGATGTCATGTAATGTGATCACATTTCATGTTCCGATTAGTATATCGATAACCCTGTTGATAACTGTGTAGATAAAAATACCGATAACAATATCCATAAACATATAGAAAAATACAACGATTGTAAAATCGAGTAATTCATCGATAAATATAACAATCATCAGTATCGATTATTGTACATATCGTTAACAATAAAAATGACTAAATCGATAACAAAATCAATTATTTAATCGATTATTATACCGATAGCAATATACATTATTGTATCGATAACAATATCGATTACAATATCGATTATTATATCGATTACAATATCGGTTATTTAATCAATAACAATATCGATTATTTTATCGATAGCAATATCGATTATTATATCGATAAAAATAGCGAGTTTTATATCGATAACAATATCGATCTTCAGCCTCATCCTTTTCTTCATATTTATCTTTATTTTTGCATATTCCTCTTCACCTTTACCTTAAAGTGTTTAAATTTACTTTGATCTTCGTTTTTGCCTGTACCTCTAGGAATCTTTGTTTTTGTTTTTATTCTCAAACCGCTAAACCGCTGAGAACCATTTCCATGTGCATTATTCCCCTTGAATTTGACAATTTAGTCCCAACCAACCAACTGCGGCTAAAGAAGTTTCACTTCACAAATTCAAGAAATGTTCTTGCCCTTTCAGTTACCCTAATTCTTATATATCTGTAATTGTCTCCATTTTCGTCTTTATCTTCACTTTTGCCTTTTTTTTACTTCATCGTTATCATTTATTTCTTCATCTTCATATTTATCTTTATACCCGAGCGCACTTGTGCACAAGGGTATATTAATTTTGTTCACATAACGGTTGTTTGTAACAGCCAAAACGAATCGAGATAGATATAGACAAATGTATACATAAATGCTCAGAATGAATAGAGAAATCGATTAAGCCATATCTGTCTGTCCGTCCGTCTGTCCGTCTGTCCGTGTACACAATAACTCGAGCAAAAATTGAGATATCTCAACGAAATTTGGTATGTAGGTTTCCGTTAAGCCAAGGTAGGTTGGTAGTGAAAATGGGCGAAATCGGACTGTAACCACGCCCACTTCCCATATAACGGTAATTTCCAGAAATACGAAAACTGCGATATTTTAGTAACTACTGAAGATAATTCACTCAAAATTGATATTTACAATAATTTTCAGACGAAAAATAAGAATATTACAAATTTTTGGAAAATGGGCGTCCACTTATGGTTACATGTGTATAACTTGGTAACCGCTGCACCAATTTCTTCTAAACTTGGCATAGTTGTTGGCCATGATACAGCATAGTAAATGGCCAGAAATTTAAAAAGTCGGACAATAACCACGCCCACATCCCATATAACGGTAATTTTCGGAAATACGCAAACTGCGATATTTTAGTAACTACTGAAGATTATTCACTCAAAATTGATATTTACAACTATTTTTAGACGAAAAATAAGAACATTATAAATTTTTGGAGCCACGCCCACTTATGGTTAGATCTTGGTAACCGCTGTACCAATTTCTTCCAAACTTGGCACAGTCAATAACCCCGCCCACATCCCGTATAACGGTAATTTAGAGAAATACAGAATCTTCGATAAATCAGTAAATATTAAAGCTAATTTATTAAAAATTTACGCTTGCAACAATTCTTTACCAAGAAATACGTTTATGGTAAAATTTTGGAAAATGGGCGTGGCACCGCCCACTTATGATCACATATATGTATATCGGTATTCGTTCTACCAATTTGTACTGAACTCGGTAATTTTATTGTGCCTGCCACAATAAAAGCAAAATGTTGTAAATTATTGAAATCGGACTAAAATTACGGCCGCTTTTCATATAACGGTAAATTTCAGAAATGCTTGAAACTGCAATATTTCGAAATTTAAGAACGCTAATTTACTCAAAATTTATACACCCCGGCTTACCATCTAGCGGTAGCTTTCGGAAAGGTGAAAAAACATACATTTAATACTTGCGCCGGGTATTTAATGTTCGGCTCCACCCGAACTTAGACTTTCTTACTTGTTTTATTTGAAATTAATTTGAAAGACATGCGATTTTTGTTACAGATAGATTTCGTGGCCCCCGTGCCCGCGGTACAATTCTGAAAAACGTAGGGATGAGCGGGTTCGGAATTTAAAATTTTGAATTTCGGGATGGGCGGGATCGGGACTTTATATTTAGTCCCATGCCCATCTTTCCATTTTAAATGTATATAGATGTACGTGTATCAAATTCCATTATCTCATCTATCATAAGTGGGTCCAGATATATGCGATATGGAAATTGCATTTTGTATGCGAGGGGCCTCATCTCCTTTTCGCCATAAGTTCGGTAATGATAACATATGCAACTGTGTCAAATTTCAGAACGCTAGCATAAGCGGTTACACAGATAAGCGAAATGCGAAGTTCAGCTTGTATGGGAGGTGCCTCGCCCCCTTTTTCAATATCTACCGCTTTTCATCTTAAGAAAATATGAAAATGTCAGTATGTATGGGCGGTGCCATGCCCCCTTTTCCAAAATCTACCACTTTTCTCCGTAAGTACGGCATTGATATGTGGCTGTGTCGAATTTCAGGACGTTAGCATAAGCGGTTCCAGAGAAAAACAATATGAGAATGTCAGTTTGTATGGGAGGTGCGACCCGCCCCCCCCCTCTTTTTTCCTAAATCTACCACTTTATGCCGTAAGTACGGCATTGATGGCATATTTGGCTGTGTCAAATTTCGGGACGTTAGCATAAGCGGTTCCAAAGAAAAGCGATATGAGAACTTCAGTTTGTATGGGAGGTAACACGCCCCCTTTTCCATTATTCACCACGTTTCGCCGTAAGTACGGTATTGATGGCATATGTGGCTGTGTCAAATTTCGGGACGTTAGCATAAGCGGTTCCAGAGAAAAGCGATATGATAATTTCAGTTTGTATGGGAGGTACCACGCCCCCTTTTCCGTAATCTACCACTTTTCGGCGTAAATACGGTATTGATAGCAAATGTGGCTGTGTCAAATTTCGGGACGTTAGCATAAGCGGTTCCAGAGAAAAGCGATATGAGAACTTCAGTTTGTATGGGAGGTGCCATGCCCCCTTTTCCAAAATCTACCACTTTTCGCCGTAAGTGGGGTATTTACAATCTATGCATCTCTGCTTAGTTTCAGTTCCCCAGCATAATTGGTTTTAGAGATATAGTGGTTTCACATTTTAGTCTATATATCAGATGCTATCAGGAGGATTGTCCTCCTCAAACGTAATTTGTCCTCCTCAAAAATTTTGTCTTTCTATGTCGTCATTTTGAGCAAAAATGTCCTCCTTTTCAAGTTTTATAGCAGTGATGAAATTTTCAAAAAATTTCATTCTGAATATTATTACACAATATCGTACACAATCATTGTATTTAAAGGGCTTTTACATTGTTTAACTTTAATTTAAATGATGTAAACATTTGATACTACTAATCGGCTGTGAAAGACTAGCTAACGACACGTCTCCACAGGCGAAAATTATTGCTTACCATATGTTTGATAGATGTGTATAAGTTTTATCAGTGGCAAAATTTGTGTATGGAGATTTTTTATCTTGATAATAGATTTTGTAAAGTGGCTTAAAATAAGTATTTTCGTTGCATTGGAGCGCAAACCTGCTTAAAAAATTAAAAAAACGCGTTATTTCACATCCAAGTACATAATCAGAAATAACACAGGCCTGTGTGGTTTTCCCCTTAGAAATGTATTTCATGATTACGATAACATTAATCTTAGTCCTTAAATTTTTAAGATTACAACTAAATATTATAATCATAATGGTAACATTTATGATTACAATTAAAGTAATCGCAATCGCATATAATTTAAGGATTACAACTACAAATCGTAGTGTAATCGTAATCAAAAATTACCCAGCTCTGTTACATACATACATTGTTCATAACGGTTTCAATAAATGTTGGAAAGTATCGAGTACTTCTGAGCATCGAGTTCTTTGTTATCGATACTTTTAAGGATCGGATCTTTTTGAGAGTACTTTCTTCAAATATTCACATGTTGGTAACATTTCAATGCTTAGTGTAGAAATCTCACAAGTTAGCAGCACTATACATATTAATCCCAAATTACGTCATATGAATGGCTAACTAAAAAGGTTACAAGTATTGAACTTGAAAATTATTGAAATTTTGCAATGCAAATAGAGTTCAGTAGTTTTAAGTATCTACTGAGTACTTTGAATCGAGCCTGAGTGCTTGTATCAAAGTGATGATTGGAACAGATTATTTTTGAATACCGAGAACTTTCGAGTTCTTTTAAGTTCTGAGTACTTTCGAGTTCTTTTGTGAGTACTGAGCATTTTGGAGTAGTCAGGATCGATACATTTAAGAATCGGGTACTGTCGATGCTTTTGAGAATCGAGTTCTCAGTACTTTTGGTATCGATACTGCCCAAGACTAGTTTCAGTATCTAGAGTTATTTGTAAAAAAAGAAGGTTCAGATAAAGTTTTGCTTTACTAAGACAATGATATGATCATTCAACAGAAATTTCATAAATTCTTAAACCGAATTTCCAGCAGGCAACGAAATGACAAAAAATTTACGCCATTTTAAAAATGCAATGGGGAAACAAACATGATCATACGGGTAGTGTTTAATGCCCAACATAGTGGTAAAATTTTTTTCATTTAATGCCTAGTGAAAACTCAATGATAGATAGAAACTGTTACATTTTTTAGATTTTTTTTTTTTACTCAAATGAGAAAAATGGCCACGTTCAGTAGGCGCAACAGCTCAGTAACTGTTGCGATTGCACCATCTGAACGCGTTGTTTTGTACTTCTGATTGTAATATTTTTCTGGTAATTTGAGACCACGTGTTGTGTGTGAATTTGACAGCTAATATATGAAGCTGTTCAGAAGACGCGTTACGATCACTGAATTTTTAGCAACGGTTGCACTCAACTGCTGCGCCTTCTGAACCTACCCAATGTTTACGTTTTACCACTATTTTAGAAAGTGTAATGGAGCCACTACATATTTTCAAGTAAAACATCCAGATGTTGATAAATACCCGCTAGAAAAAAGCTAAATTCCACCAAACAAAAGCTGAAAAATAGGTTTATATTAATATAATTATCATCAAATTCATTTGAAACACTACTTGAAATTTAAATTGATAATCGAATAACGCAGGTGGAATCGTAGTTCATCAGAAATGAAAAATAAGAATACAAGTTAATATACATAACTATATATAAGTAAAATAACGTTGATTTTTGGCATTTTTTTTTTACGGTGTCACTCATTTTCTTCCATACAAAGTATCTTCGAAATTTTTTATATATGGAAGAAAATGAACAACACTGTGAACAAAAAAAATGCCAAAAATCAAAGGTAATATATTTCGGCCTTATAATTATGCAACGCAGTGTTTTGACGTGTGTTTAGAGCAGCGATGGGCAGAGAGTTTTTACTTTGCACGCGCCCATACAAAATGTGTAGAAAGCTCAAAAGAGCTATGCCCGCGGGCAAGGCGGTTCCCATCGCCGGTTTAGAGCAACTTTGAATTGTTTTTTTCTTTTATAACAATGTTAACTTATTCGTTATTTATGTGTTCAAGTAAATATAAAACATATTTTTTGTGTTTTAAATGTGGAGAATATATCCTCCTGGGATGCTAAAAAATCCTGGTCTCCTTATATATGAAAGTCTAAATGCATTTATTCATAAAATCAATAAAGCAAAAGTTATTGCGATTTGAAGGAATACATACCTAATTTTTCACTATAGTTTCGCCTATAAGTTTCTAACCGACCTCACAAAAAGGGGAAGGTTATCAGTTCGTCGGAATATATATACATTTTCTTAAGTATCGCATAACTTTGGACCACTTTAACCGATTTCGCTAATTTTTTTTTCGTCGGAAAGGCAGTACCTCAAGGGTGGCCCCATTTTAATTTTGTTTAGATCCGATAATTGGAGCGTGAAGAAATGAACGATAATCTTAAATTTTTATATGATAATTGAAGTCGGTTTTGTTTTTTTTCCTTAAAAATTACTAAAAAAAAATTATAAAAATTAAAGAGTTACAAAAAAATGTTATAAATAAAAAGTTACAGGTAACATTATTATTAGTGTTGGGAAGTATCGAGTACTTTTGCGGATCGGGTTCTTTGGTATCGATACGTTTAAGGATCGGGTATTTTTCAGAGTACTGAGTACTTTCTTTAAATATACACTTGTTGGTAACATCTCAATGGTTAGTGTAGAAATCTCACAAGCTGGCAGCACTTTATTCAAATTGAAATATTAATCCCAAATGACCTTAAATGAATGGCTTCTTGAAAACTATTAAAACTTCAAATTGGGTACAATAATTTGTACTTAGTACTTTTGAGTTCTTTTAGATTCTGAGTACTTTCGAGTTCTTCTGTGAGTACTGAGTACTTTGGAGTACTCAGTATCGATACTTTTAAAAATCGGGTGCTGTCGATCCTTTTGAGAATCGAGTTCTGAGTACTTTTGGTATCGATACTGCCCAACACTAATTATTATTATTTAAAAAAAGATGTTAATAAAATTTGCATGCTCGGTACAGTTCACGAGATATTCTTAACCCTGGAAGGTCATCGTTATTTTTATAACGCAAAGGTCATCCTCGTCGATTCGACGACGGCATTTCTTAAAGGCGTTATTTAATTAACCTGTGTATCAAAATGCACACAAACTATTATTTTCACATTATTTTGTTTATATCTTTTTTAAATAAAACAATATCAAGTAGTTTTTCTTTAGTCTTTTAAATGTAATTCAAGATTTCACAGCTCTGATTCATTTGGCTTTTTGTACAAAACATTGATTAGAAAATATAAAAAATAAATAACTTAAAGTACATATAATTCATTTAAAGTGTCTTTTTTTTCTTAAAAATGATACTATGAACTAAAACAGGAAAACATTTTCAGATACGACAGTTCTCATTTTGTGCAAGAGGCGCAAAGCTCTATTTTATGCTCTCCACAGAGACTTTTTTGGCATTTTGCACAGGATGATTTGTTATGCGTCGCTTAGAAGGCGGACAAATTGCGCATTTTTTTTCTTCGTCGGTATAACTTTTGGTTGCATTGATCGTGTATTATAACTGCACAAGTAAAGTATATAAACAAATAAAAAAAACTTAAGAAAATTACTTTGAAAACATAAACGTAAGACCTACACAAAGTTCATCCTTCGCCGTTTTGACTACGCACATTTAAAAAATAAGTACTTACACGAAGCGCATGAATCTAAGTAACCGCACACATCAACAGCACAACACCGACTAGCGCTGTACGAAAAATTACCACTATACAAACAAAGGAAAACAGCGATAACGGTAAAATAAAAACTCGCGTCGTCGAAACGACGAACCATGACCTTCCAGGGTTAAAAAACTACCCGCCCACACCAAAATTGTATATTGTATATTGCAAACAGAAATTTTACTTGCATCACCCTGTGGCGATGTACCCATATGCATCTGGTATGTACGCATGTATGAATTTGCGCTAAACCCACACACTATGTGGTCTACGAAAATGCGAATATGTTAAAATTTTCGTTAATTTAAATTCCTGCGCTGCTGCATATTCTATTAGCAGCGAAATCAAATATTTCTTTCTACTGGCGATCGCCAATGATCTGCGCGCCCGTTGCGGTGTGAATTTCTTTAATAAATAAGCACTTTCAGACCACATAAATATGATCATGTATACGTACATATAGTTTTATTTATCACCCGCCTTACATTTATTACCTTTTATTCGCATTTTCCAAATTATTGTATATTTTTCTTTCGCCGCTGAAAACGAACTCTGGTCTCCTTTTGCCAGGGAAAAAACTTGCGCTATTGACTTTTATTTACTATATGGTTGCATGTAGAAAGAAAACAACACTGAATATATTTAGTCGCTGGAATATACCACTCTCCGCCGTCCTCCGTCACATCCCTGCCAGATGTACGGATTTTTCCGTACGGTACGGATTTGCAGGGGTGAAAATGGTTGTGCGGATTCAATGTACGGATTTTTAGCTTTCCGTCAGGATGTATGGATTTTTGTACGGATTTTCGGAGTGTCTTTTTCGTATTGTAAACATTTTCCCTCTTTACACATATCTCATAGGTTTCTTATAGTTCCTGAACCTTCCAATTTTTTTTATTAAAAAATGCGTTGTTTTCGTACTTGAGGGACTTATTTATTAAAGGCTTGACTATTTTTCTCCCGATTTAAACATCAAACATGAGAAGAGGATTTATAGGCCTTTAAAATTATGTATAACAATCTAGTGGTAGACTTCGATTGTTGGGAAGTTTTGTTGTGTAAAATTTAAAGAAACCCATTTTCTTTATTTTTTTCACTTTAACCATCGCTTCAAACATTATACTGTTACTCGGTAGGGTCGAAAACCTACCTGAAAAGTTTTGTTCCATGTATGTACATAAACTAAGAACACACTGCTTGTCAAAAAGTTCTGGTCAGAAAAATAATAAAGTTATCTGTGAAGCAATCAATAAATAGGACTAGTGGAAATATGTGCTGCTTTATTTGATGTTATTAAATGTCCGATTCCTTTGTTCACCTAAGTACAAACGAGTTTGTGTTTTTGCTCGCCAAACAAATTTTAGCGTACGGATTTTGTACGAATTTTTCACCGTCCGTGTACGGATTTTACACTCTAAACGTCTGGCAGCCCTGCTCCGTCACCTGCCTGCCGTTCTCAGCCACTGAGTAATAACGCGAGCGTCCGACTTGTGCTGTTCTAGCGCAAGTCAGTGATGAAATTGATGGTACAATTGTACTTTTTTGGTACATTTTGGAAGCCAAAAGTACATTGGTGCTACATTGACATTTTTGATACATTTTTGTCAAGATACGGTACTGCACTACAATTATGTCGAAATACCACACTCTATTTACTTGGAGTTTTGAATTTTTGTGAATAAAAATATAGTCATATTTTTCTACCTTATTTAAGTAAATACGTGGTGTTTATTAAAAACGAAACTCTTACTTAAATAAAAAAAATGTACTGTCATAATAGGTCTATTCATAAAATTTTCCAGTAAGTACTAGCAGCCAGAGAATAAAAGAGACATAGCGAGTAAAATTGAGGGGAAGACTAAAATATCAGAAAAAGTTATTGAACTTACGCAATTCTGACTTTCTGATAGGTAAGTAAGTTTTTTTCTAACAAATATTTTTGATACCACATCATTCAAAAATAAAAGAATCTCCTCCAAGCACCCTTCCTTGTTTCACAAAAATTAAGTAGATATAGCTACAAATGTGTCTTTAAAATTATCTCATTTTCGTTTTAACGATCAACTGACAAATTCGGTCAGAACCTTTCAGCAATATTATCTACATATTTTGGTATATTTCTCAATATTTTGCGTAAATTCCGGCCAACAAATAGTTTCATCCAAAATTGAATAATTTTATAGGGCAGCCATAGTTGACGCACGAAAATTAGAAAATTAGAGATTAATAGTAAATTAACTAAACTAAACTTTTCTTCCTTTCTTTGGTTTATTCACGACCACATGTTGTGGTCAGCAGACATTTTCTTGTAGTTTTCGCAGGTAAAATTTTTTTTCAGCAGAAATTGGCAGATCTCAGTGTCATTTTGCGCTCTCGATTTCCACTTTGCAAGATTTTAGGTACGAGAACACTGCTATTAACTTGTTTATTTCTATAAAAGGAATTATTTTGCAAAATATTTTTGTAAAACTTCCAATCCGTTAAATGCAACGGTTTTATTTTTAATTTTTTAATTACTAGCTGTTAATAAGTATAACTTTGGTGGCCTTTTCAAACAAGTGATTTGCGCTTATGTGTTCCACCTTCGACACGCCATGTTTTATATCATGATTTTTATACAGACATTCTAAAAACGTATGTACATATATGTAACTATGTATGTATGGTCTTTTAAATGTTGGTACTTTTTCGGCTTATTTAGTACACTTTTTTTGGTCATTTGGTACAAAATTAAAAAACTCATTTATTATCCCTGGCGCAAGTTGCACGCTGACCTGACACCTATTGCATTCAAGTGGAGCAGTGGCTGCGGTGGCAGCAACATTTGGTTTGTGTTATCCGGCTTTATAATGAGTTTACTATTGTTTTCCACACCTTCATGTAAACACAAGCGGTGCACGTCATCGAAAAGCAGCGAGCAGCTATTGGTATGCAGCTAGGGTTGCCAGACGTACCCCATTGGGGGGACATACCCCATTTTGACTTTTTGTCCCCCTTGCTACGGAAGGTTGCGTAGGTCGGCGTTTAGTTGAATCACAAGTTAAACGAAAAGTACAATTTTTATTTGAAAATATTCTTGTGCCATATTTAAGGCTGAATATGTATGTATATGTACATAAATATATACATCCATATGTATATGTATATTTTTTATGTAGATACATACACTGGCGATTCAAACTGAGGGCATGGGGATTTTTTTTTTAAACATCTACAATGTTTTTCAAGTTAATTTTTGTGCTATGTTTTATATTTTTGTTGCTTTAACCAAATACAAACTTTAGAAAAATTCAACAAATTTCCATCAAAACTTTGAACTCTTTAATCTGAATTCTTGTAGTTACATGCTTCATGAAATTTTAGTAAAATGGGTGCAAGCTTTAAACAGCGAGTTTGCATATAAGAAGTGTAATTTATAAAAGCTGGCATTGATTTTTTAATTTTTTTATTGCAAACGCTCTTGCGCATTTTCTTCAAATTCATATTTGTTAAGAAAAAAGCCTTCAGCAAAAAAGTATCGAAAATCTACGCAATTTTTAGCCGCGTAAAACTTGCACTTATTTTACTAATATTTCGTGAGCCATGTAACTGCATATTCATGAATTCAGATTAAAAAGTCAAAAATTTTGATGGAAATTTGGTGCATTTTTCTAGAGTTGGTAAAAAGTTTGAATTAATTTTATGGTTTTGGGTAAAGCATAAAAAATATTTTTATAAAAAATAACAAAAAAATTTACCTGAAAAACATAGCAGATATTGAATTTTTATTTATGAACGGTTTTATATAATAAATTTTTTGTTGAAGACATTTATTTTATTGGTCCCCCGGAAAATACCACTTTTTCTTTCTCAGCTGTACCCCAAGTCCCCCAATTTGTTCTTATCTTTCGGCATTTTATGTCTGGTAACCCTATATGCAGCGCCCGGCCTTGTTGCTTAATTAACGCATCCACTTTCACTTCCCGCTGCAGCAATGCATGAGTATGAGTGTTTTTAATTAGGTACACAAGAAAAAAGTAACATGGTGAACATAAACAGAGTCGGTTTTTGTTTCCTTATTTTAGTAATTTAAAAATTTTTAAAAGAAAAAGTATTTTTTAAACTAACTTGAAATGAAATCAGTTTGAGCGATTGCATAAAATTTGGTTCACATTGAACATTGGAAAACACATTTATATGTTCGGGATGTGGCTGTTAAAATTGTAATAAAAAATGTGATTTTTGTTTCCGAAAAAGCATCTATGAAGTGCAGAACAAAGCGTATTAAAATGAAAATATCGCAAAAAAAACTATTTAAATTAAACAAAAGATCGCTTGGAGAAAAATTGGGTGAGTTTTAGCATGAAAAAAAAACATTTTATTGTTTATTTTTTCCTCAGTGTATAAGTAGATATGTTAATCCGTGAACAAATATTTTTTCCTGATAATATTCTCTCCCGTAATGCGTAAGCGATTTGCCACTCAACGCGCCATGCTATTCGCTTACACCCACACAGCGTTTTATTTGTATACGGCTGGGCCTTGTTGTTGATCGAGGATATCAACAAGACATGTTTTGTTATCATTTCACTTATTATTGGCTCCAAAGGGTAATGTGCTCACCATCAGTGTTGCCAGAACTTTTTGGGCCGACCGGCTAGATTAGCAAAAAAAGCGGCTAAAAACGGCTAAAATGTTTTAGTGAAAATTCACATGCTTTATTTAAATAAATCGCAAGAAACGAAAGACTAGTTAACACCATTAATTTATATCGAGTGTATATTCTTCATCATCAAATGAATCACTATTGTATATATCACCTGAATTCATTAATTTTAAGAGATCGTCATCTACAGTAAAATTATGGCAGCATTTTTCTTCACGTTTTAAACCGTATCTTATATATAAAATAGCGTTTAACGTTTTAACGCACATTGGATTTCTTTGCTTAGTTTTTATTATATTCATTGAACTAAATATTCGCTCTACTTCTGCATTACTTATAGGCAAAACAAGAAAACTAAAAACTAGGTTGGAAAGGTCAGCAAAAGGGTTTTCTCCTAGGGCATTTCGAAATTGATAAACTTCGGCCCAAAATTTTACAGTTGAGTCTAAATTACTCCAGGTATGTAACGTTAACCGTTGCCATTGCATCTCTATGGATGTTATTTCGTCGGCATTATATTTGTGTCTTTGTTGCTGTAGTTGAACAAATACTTTTGATTTAATTACTTTTAATGCATTTCCAACCGAAAAAAGTCAATTTTTTTAGTGTGGCAATATTTGTAGGGAGGCGTTGGCGTAATTCCTTTATTAAAGTGATAATAAAATAGCGACCATTTTCTCGAATTATTTTCTCGGCTTCGTGGTCAAAAGCGTTTGTGCTTACTTTTGTTTTTAAATACTCTTCAAAACTGTGATAAAACTGAGGAAATGGAGCAAAGTATGGTTCCAACGGGGAGCATATAGGATCAAATGTGTCCGGGCTAATAACCACTAGGGAGCATAGATGCGAAAGTAAAACATTGAGTTCATTAAAAATCTTCATTGGGTCTGCATTATTGCTTTCGAACAACTTGTTTACTTTTTGCACCTGAAAATTAGGCAAATAGTAAAATCGGCTAAAAACGGCTAACTTTTTTTTACAAACCGGCTAACAAATCGGCTGCCGGCTAGATCGAATTTTCTCCGGCTAGTTGCTATCAAAACCGGCTAAATCTAGCCGGAAAAAGGCTAAAATGGCAACGCTGCTCACCATCCTTAACTCGTATTTTATGTAAAATATTGACTCATGACTTTCTTGTCGGCTGAATCTCCCATTATTGAAATTTTATTGTAGCTTTAATAGTAATACATATATTGTTGTTAGTGCTGACTTCCACTTGAAATTTTGCTTCCGCATTTAAATTACCATCATCGCGGCATTACCGCATCCACTGATAATTTTTAAGTTTACCTTAATTACTCAGAATATTTAGAAATGAGTTTTTATTACGAGCAATACATGTGTACAAACGCATATAAGTAAATGCTCATTTAGAAATATTACAATTTATTCACACATGTGTTTATTTACATAAGCATAAAAATGTAGCAACAAGCGCGAGTGTGTATATCTGAAGTATAATGAGCAACGGAAAATACATTGGGAGGAAAATCTTTCGGAGGAAATATAAGTTTTATTGTTATTTAAATGGCTCCCACGCTTTAGAAAATTCAATTTTACAAGTATATCTGTGCTTGTGGACGCGAAAATTAAATGCTTACTAATTGTTATGTTGTCCTGAACAGGGCTATAGCCTGCACGACTCCGGGTTGAGCTCCTATCAGAGCTTGAAGATACATGTGTATCAGGGTTGTTGCGAATATTCGCATTCGCATTCGCAACCGCGGAGTTTCCGCATTAATTTTAACATTCGCATTCGCTTTCGCATTCCCAAAAATCAATGCGGATCTTTTGCGAATGCGAATATTGAAGGGACGGAAAATTACAGTTAGTTCTTTTACGAGTTAAACTTGGCCAAATATTTTTTATTCCGAAATAAAAGTACTTTCCGGATAAAAAACTAACCGGTTATCTAAATTAAACAAGTTTGGTATCCAATGAAAGAGGACTTAAATAGCTTTAAAACTGAAATGTCTAAAAGAGGAAAGCCACATATTGAAAAATATTTCAATAAAAAATGTTAATTAATTACCATAGAACAAACATTGGGTCAGGTATGTATTTACATGAATTTCTTTAGTATTAAGTTATAAAAAAATATAAATAGATATATATGATCAAATAAAATACCTCTTTGAGGTAAAATTTTCGAGTGACGAAAACTGAACTAGAAACACAAAATTCATGATATCAATTTCGTGACGAAAATTATACGCATTTTTTAACTGCCTTTGAAACGTACGGAAAATCTTTTTTTATTCATACGAATCGTTGCAAAAGTTCTGTTTTTTGTTTCTAGCAGTAGTGATATCATAAATTTTGTTTCTAGTTCAGTTTTCGTCACTCGAAAATTTTACCTCAAAGAGGTGTTTTATTTGATATCAATAATTTTGGGGTAGCAAATTTAAAATCGACGAAAATACAAACAATAATCTAAATGTTTTTATGGAACGATGAACTGTATGAGCTTTACAACGACATGGACATAGTGCAGCGGATTAAAATACAGCGGCTCCGCTGGCTTGGTCATGTCGTTCGAATGGA
>NW_023458557.1:51578226-51580290 GCF_013731165.1 Rhagoletis pomonella
ATTAAAATACAGCGGCTCCGCTGGCTTGGTCATGTCGTTCGAATGGACACCGACGCTCCAGCTCTGAAAGTATTCAACTCGGAACCCGCTGGTGGTAGCAGAGGAAGAGGGAGGCCCCCACTGCGATGGAAAGATCAGGTGGGAAAGGACTTGGCTTCACTTGACATTTCCAATTGGCGTCAGTTGGCACAGAGGAGAAACGACTGGCGTGCTTTGCTGAACTCGGCCAAAATCGCTTAGGCGGTTACAGCGCCAAAAAAGAAGAAGAAGAATCTAAATGTTTTTTTTTCTTAAATAAATTGCTAAAAATATTATTTAAATTTAAATTATGTATTCAAATCGATGCGTCCATTGAAACATATAATTTTTCGAATACGGAATAAAGCGAAAAAGAATGATCATCCTTTGTATTCGAAAAAATAAAAAAAAAGAGAAATAATAAAAACGTATCAACTTGGTACCAACTTTGGATACAATAAACCACTGTATTCGTCTGATTGTCTCGTAGTTTATTTTTGTTAAGATTTCTACTGGGTGTTGCACTCGAGCTATTAAACTAATGCCTTTTTCTCAAGTAGTTTCGCTCAGTGGCAATTTATACATTTTATGTAAGTAGTAGCGGCAGATTGGATGAATTAAATGCATTCATACATACATATTTATGTACAACTATAGGTAATATAGTACGCGTCTTCCCAGGTAGGTTAAATGCGGGTGATAAACCCATGTAGCATAGTTAAATACTGTGTACATACCTACAATTAAAATGGTGAAAAATAGTACAATTTCGGCATGTGACTGGAAAAAAACTCTAAAATACACACAAATTGTGATTTCCAAGACATGTACGAATTGATCAGCACAGCTGCATCCTTCAACTTGTCAACTCGCGGGAAATTCCCCAATTTGCAGGGAAATTCGGTTTAAGTGGCAATCGGGGAATGAGCAATTTTTTCGGGGAACTGGGTGTGTTATTTTTATGTCTTAAAGTAACCAAATTGGACGGATATGTTAATTTTTAACCATTTGACGCTGTTTGGAGCGTTATTTTTTCAATTTGAATCCCAATATCTCCATAACAAGAGTTTTCCCAGATATAAGCTATATACCAGGTGAAAGCTAAGGTTTTGGGCTAGACTTGTGGAAACCTAGAATAAAATCGACTGACCAGTTTTTGAGAAACTGCCCAAAATGTATATTTTCAGCAGCCCGATAGCTGTTTGAAGACCCTTCTACTGATATCCGCATCAATGACATGGAGTGAGTAGTGCGGCCTCAGTGGTAGTTTAAAAAATTGCCTTTTTTCGAATTTCAGGCAGCAGCCACGCCCACATAGGCATACGAATCAAAACATCCTGGAACAAAACCTTCTTAGTTTTTTTTGTACTTTAATTCCTGAAAGTTTGAAAAAAATTACGTACAGACGCCACATACATACCAAAGCATCTCGTAGTGGAGACACGAACCAAAACACATTTACCTCTATATCTTTCCGACTAGTAGCCGGAACTTAATATATAAGGTATCGTTTGAAAGGTATTGACCTACAGAATAACACTAGATATATTGGGTGTACCCGCATGCCCCCTTAAACCGGCAAAAGCAAAAAAACGTTTTTTGTTTCGCAACACTTTAGCCTAATTTTTAAGAATCTGGTTAATCGTTTATGAAGCTTGAATACATTTTCTGGACACACTCTGCTAGACCTTACCAACGATATCTCAAACATGTCGATTGGACGCCTGGATAAAAACTTCCAAATCTCGTGTATATATAAGCGAGTCATTTCAGCATGCTACTGTGGCTGCTTTCGTCACTCGCGCGAGTTACGTCACCTGGCCATTCCACTCCAACAGAAAACCGAATTGAGGTTGACTGGTCAGCGTAACGCTACACCTAACAAAATACTTCAGTGCATTGTACCATCGTATTGCACAATAATAAAGAATTTGTCAATAAAGAAGCAATAATAAGTGCAACGACACTTTTAGATTGCCAATAAAGAAGTAATAATAAGTGCAACGACACTTTTAGATTGCCAATAATTTCAATTGAACAATAAAC
>NW_023458557.1:51580390-51584043 GCF_013731165.1 Rhagoletis pomonella
CTTAAATAAATCTCGGAAATCAATTCAAAAGAATTGATATCGAACCGGTTTCAACTTAAGTTGAAAATTAGTTAAAAGTAAAAAGGACTAAATTCTTAAGAATTAGTCATATACAATCGTGAAAAAAATAGAACTTTAAAAACTTCCGTATTAAACGAAGTTAAATACGAAAACGGTTTAAAAACCGCATATTGTGTAAATCCTTCAAAACTAAAGGAAACAAGTGAAATATCAACATCAAGGAAACAAGTGAAATATCAACATCAAAGAAGGAAGCGAAATACCAACGTCAAGGAAGCAAGTGAAATAAAAAAAAGGAAGCAAGTGAAATAAAAAAAGGAAGCAAGTGAAATAAAAAGCAAAGAAGATCTCCAAATAATACAAATTCAAGGATATAATATCAGACCAAAAAAAAATCAATATGACCGAAAACAATCAACCTTTGACAATAGCGGTAACAGAGCTCATTAAAGAAGCGTCTCGCATAAAAGAGTTCAGAGGCGATAAATCGTACGATCTCTCAGCATTTATAAGGGAAGTCGAATTAATCCTTCCACTGTTCAACGAGAATCGACCCTTACAGGAATTCATATTCCAACGGTATATCAGAACAAAAATCCAGGGAGCGGCGTTAAATGCAATACGAACATTGGGACAATCGCCATCGTGGACCACGATAAGAGGGGAACTAATAAGGAACTTTGGTATCAAGGAAACTTATCAAAATTTATACCATCAAGCCATAAGTACCAAGAATAATAATGTAAGTGATTATTATCATAATTTAAGAAATATACTAGATAAACTTAACACTAAATACGACCAGGACAATAATAAGCCTGTCGAGTTTTCACCAAGTGTAAATGAATCAATAATCCTGAAAACGTTTTTGAATGGAATAGATCCTAACTTAGCAAGTATAGTTTACAGTAGGAATAAAAAATTCCCTTAGAGATGCATTTTACTTGCTAGAAGAGACAGGTATGATTAGGAAATACGACCACAGAAATAATAGGTCAAATAGATTCGCTTCGAATAATAGACAATACGATTCAACACAAAATACTTCTCAGCCAGGATATATGCAGAATACCAGTAATCAGGGACCAGCAAGTAGCTCCAACCCTTCAGGGCAATTCAAACAGGCGAAGGCTAATTCTGGACAGTTCAACCGAAATTCTCAACAGAGTAGGCGAGTCCAAAGTAATACCACAAGTAGAAATTCAGGTGTACATAAAACTGAACCCATGGAAGTAGATAACATAGAAGCCACTCACGAAGAGGGTGAAAATTTTCGGTCTCCGGCCAACACCATAACTTACCGCTAGTTAGATTAAACATAGGCAAGGATGAGATAGTATGCCTAATCGACACAGGATCGAACACATCTCTCCTTGGGGAAGACAAACTTCCAAACTATAAACGACAAAAGCTCACAAAACCTCTGATTTTTAGAACGTTAGACGGAAATGTAGGAGTGAATACAGAAATTATCACACCCTTACCAACAGAATTTAACGAAAATAACTTTATGAGTTGGAAATTGACAAACCTAAAGGACAAAAAATTCGACGGGATACTAGGACAAAATATACTAAGACCAATGGACGCAATCATTAACCTTAAAGACGAATACATCGAAATCCACAATGTAAGGATTAAATTTGTAGGTACTTGTCCACATAGTTACGAGGATATACACACACTCGAGACCACACAGATAGATAACACTTTTATGTAAAAACTATTACGTGAAGATATGAATGATGAAGTTAGAGAATTAGTACAGACAATTGTAGACGACAATGGTGACTTATTTTTTCAGGAAGGACAAAGACTTTCGCATACACATGAGGTAAAACACGAAATCATCACAACAACTGATAGGCCCGTATATTCTAAAATTTATCGCTACCCTCAAATCCACGAAGAAGAAATAAACAATCAAATGAAAGAGATGTTAGAACATGGTATCATTAGGGAAAGTTGTTCACCTTATAACTCTCCACTATGGATCGTCCCAAAAAAAGTGGACAAATAAGGCAAAAAGAAATGGCGCATCGTTATAGACTATAGAGCTTTGAACGACATTACGGTCAGCGACAAATTTCCCACACCAAATATTGAAAATATACTAGAGAAATTGGGAAGAGCCCAATATTTTACAACATTGGACTTGGCCAAGGGTTTTCACCAGATTCTTATTAAAGAAGAAGACAGGGCGAAAACCGCATTTTCCACACCACTAGGACACTACGAGTTTGTTCGTATGCCCTTCGGATTGAAAAATGCCCCAGCCACTTTCCAACGGCTAATGAATTCAGTCTTAAGAGACTACATTAATAAAATTTGCGTCGTTTGCTTAGACGATATCCTTATATTTAGCACAACCGCTGAAGAACACATGGAGAATATAAGAAAAATCTTCAATCGATTAAGACAGCACAACCTTAGAATTCAAATCGATAAATGTAACTTCTTCGCTACAAGCACAGAATATTTAGGACACATCTTGACCACAGAAGGAGTCAAGCCAAACCCCACCAAAGTGGAGGCAATTCAAAAACTCAAGCTGCCGCAAACAGCAAAACAGATAAAATCCTTTCTAGGAGCATCTGGATACTACCGTAAATTCATAAAAAATTACGCTAAAATAGCTCAAGCTATGACGAGGTATCTAAAGAAGGATGTGAAAGTAAACGTCCATGATACACAATACATGGATGCCTTTTATAAATTAAAAAGGTTACTAACCTCTCCACCGGTGCTGAAGTACCCGGACTTCAAAAAGAAATTTGAAATTGTCACAGATGCGAGTGATTATGCCATAGGGGGTGCACTGATGCAAGCAGGGCATCCAATATGCTACGCAAGTAGAACCTTGAATGAGCATGACAAAAAGTACTCAACCACAGAAAAAGAACTTCTTGCTATAGTATGGACAGTTAACTATTTTAGGCCCTATGTCTATGGTAGGAATTTTGACTTACTGACCGACCATCAACCACTCAAGTGGCTACAGACAAAATACAAAGGGAAGGATATCAATCCAAGGTTGCAAGGGTGGATACTTAAACTAGGCGAATACGATATCAATATCGGCTACATTAAAGGTAAAGAAAATACCCTAGCCAATTTCCTAAGTAGAATAAATAATGATACAGGTGAAATCTACTTAGCAAAATCAAATGAACAGGTAGAGGATAACATAGACAACATAAGCACTTGTGCAACAATACATTCCCAAGAAGAGGAAATCAATGATCACTTTCCCGTTCTGGATACAGTGGTCAACCGTTTCCATACCCAGATAATTTTAACCGAGCATAAGGATCAAGAGATAGAAATAATCGACAGGAAAAGGAAAATATTTATCAGCCTAGATGATATAAATAGCGGTTTTATGTCTGACATTTTCCGAAGATACCTGAAATCAGGAAAGGTAGGAATTTTTTCCGAACTCCCTGATAGTGAATATAATACCGTACAACAAAAATTGATAGAACTATTTAATGGAAGAATAAAATTCTTCAAATGCTCACATCATGCCAAAGGCATGCGGGATGAAGATGAAGCCTTCAGATATATTAAAAACTATCACTTCACAGAAAGTGGCCATTCAGGCATCAATGAAAACTACGAAGGATTAAAAA
>NW_023458557.1:51584143-51586458 GCF_013731165.1 Rhagoletis pomonella
AGAAAGTGGCCATTCAGGCATCAATGAAAACTACGAAGGATTAAAAACGCTCATATACTATAAAAATCTAAAACAGCTTATTCACAAATTCATAAACAATTGCTTTATGTTTGTTTGTAAAATGGACAAAAATTACGACCAAACTAAAGCAATTGCTGCAATGAATGAAATTTTTAGCCAAATGTTGATTTGATATTTTTTCTTGTGGTAGGTAAGTTCTTCAATTTTTTGAGCGTTTTCAATTTGGGTAATGATTAATTCATCAAAAGTAGGTTCGAGTTGTGTATGATTAATATTCGATTCAAGGTAACGTATTACATATTTCTGTGTAAATTATTTATTTAAATTTTTATAAGTTTCGTTTCTAATTTTAAGTTCACAATTATCGAATGAAATGAGATGAGTTCCTATTAAATATAAGGTTCTTTCGTTACATGTACTATTTATTTCGATTCCTTTTGTATTTTTTATAATTATTAAGCCTTTTTCAATTTCCATAATTTCTTCTTTACTATTTTTAATTTTCTTACAATTTTTCTTGATTACACATGAATTAGAAACTTTCAGATTCTTTTGATATAAATTTTTTGAATAAACATATCTAGTATTATTGATTTCTACAATATGTTCGCTTTTAAATTGTAGTTCCTCTAAATTTTTATTTGCACATGGTGTTATAAATACATGTTGCGCTGTAGTTACATTAGTCGGAATTTTAAGTGAAAATATAATGTTACCTGCGGAGGTGGCTGCTCCTAATTCAATGTTCTCTAACTTAAATATATCGATATTATATCTATTTATCTCTTCCGGGATTAGAATGTTGCTGGACATTAAGTTTAGTCTAGCAGATGCTAAATTATTCTGAATGTGCTCTATGCTATTACTGAGTGTCCTAATCCTTAGCAGTATGTCTAGATATAGGAGTTGCCTATGGATTTCTCGATTTTCTTGTTGAATTGAATTAAATTTAAGGGCTATTTGTCTTCTATCTGATTCTATAGCTTTTTTGATGCTTTGGAATGTTTTGTTGAAATTACCGCTAATTTTTATATTCTTATTTAAGGTATCTATAGCAATATGGTTGTTCGTATCCATAACTTTGAGATGCTCCTCTATATTCTGTCTATCATCGTCGTCCATAGTTCCATACAACCATTTCATTGTTGTACCTAATATGTTAATTAATCCTCTTTTTTGTTTATGTGGTAATAGTGTGTAAAGTTTACTCCGTAATGTTGTGAATTCCTGAGTCAGAATTTATTCTTTCTCGGTCAATTTAGAGTCTCTGGCTAAATTTTCTAGTGCGTCAATTATATTTTCTATTTCCTGCGGTCTGATTATGTGAAGGATGATGTCAAAATCTGTGATCACTTGTACGTTTTCAAGTTTTATTTCGGCGAGTCCGTCTTCGTTTTTGATGTCTTATTGTTGCTCCCATTATCAGCATTACGAAAATTAGAGGCATTGATATCGATAGCACCTGAAAATTTTCCTGGTCTTTTAATGTTATTTGTATGGGTGTTTTGAAGTGGTAAGTTCTGTATCTGGGTTCGTGCTTATGTCTAACAGCTCTATAATTTCTCACGTGTCCACTGCTTCTATTTTCAGTATAACTCTCTCTTTTCGTATTCATTTTGTTAATGATTTTCTCTTTAGTCCCTTTTATCCTATCGTAGATTATTTTTTAATCAATTTTTCCTGAGGCTACGTCTGAAGGTGTTGCTTTCAGAGTTGAATGGATATTATTGTTATAGGTCTGAATACATTTGTACATCTTCTCTCTTGTTGATAAAGTTCGGGATTCTAGTTCTATGATTCTAAATTTTTCTCCTATCGTATTGTGAAACCTTTCGATGTCCGAGTTCCCTGTATGACTATTGGGTTTGGTAAAATGAACTTCGACACCTTCTTCTCTTAAAAAGTCCTTTACGTTTACGGAATTAAATTCATTATCAGTTATAAATAGTCTAGGCTTCCTTCTCATAGCGAAGTACGTTCGTAAAGTTTCGACGAATGTGATGCTATTTTTGTCTTCTAAAAAGAGTGCTACTGCGAACTTAGAAAATTTATCAATGAAGGTCATTAAGTTGTGTTTTTTAATTGTGTAAGTATCTAGGTGTACTACTTCGTTAGTATCCTTGGGTGTTTCTGTTAAATGGAATTTCGGTTTTATTGGCTTCCTATCGTATTTAGTTTGGCAGCATATATCGCAATTGTTTATGAATTTGTGAATAAGCTGTTTTAGATTTTTATAGTATATGAGCCTTTTTAATCCTTCGTAGTTTTCATTGATGCCTGAATGGCCACTTTCT
>NW_023458557.1:51586558-51588947 GCF_013731165.1 Rhagoletis pomonella
GTGCAGTTAAGCATATTTAGTGTTGATTTTAGCAATACGAGCAGAATTTATCATTTAATAATAAATGTATTAACTTGTAGATTTGACATTTGATAAATAAATAAATCAATTTATATTGGTACCAGTATGTGCAGCATAGTTTTACTTGACTCACTCTTTTCGATGTTTCGCTGTGTGTTGACAGCGTGGTTTGTGTTGTGCAATCTGAATCGTGCCTGTTAACTAGCATTTGCAACTGGTAACGACGCAAACCTAGATTTGAGGTAACGGAAGAACATACATATTTTTATTTAGTTTTTCTTTAATAATGGCGAAATTAGCGAAACGAGAAATTCTCGTAATCATTTTGAGAAATGGTGACATTACAGTTTCTACTTCTGAAATTTTATCTAAAATCAATGTGGACATTAACAATGTCTCAGTCGAAGATCTTAAAAGTTTCAAAAATTCGCTATCCTCGTTAAAATGTAAACATTTGAAAGCGCGAAAAGGATGAAAGACAGATATGAAGCAATGAGTTCAGAATGGTTAAACTCTGATTTTTGTATATATATTTCTGAAATTGATGAAAAAAAATCTGAAGTATCTCCTAAACTTGGTCGTCCTGTTATGGAATTTTCCGCAAAATCTTGCCGCTCACAACGTCGAGAAGTTGCTGAAATTAGTGTCAAATTACAGCATGATCCTCTAAGAATTATGATGGCATGTCGGTACGCATCCAGACGTTCTGGAAATTCGAATTTATGCTTCGCACTCGACAAGATACTCAAATGTCCAGGACCATCCCAGAAACTTAGAAAACTATTCAACCAACCCACAGTTTTAATTACAAAGAAAACACCAGAGGAGGCTTTATCATTTTTACTGGAGAATTCACTTAGTAAAAGTGTGTATCAAAATATGCGTACAGAATCTAAATTATGCGGTGCGGACATATGGCCAACCTACAATGATATCAGGCAAGCTAAAGAAGAATGCCGGCCTCCAAAGGAAACTATTTCCATTTCTGAAAAGGTGGCAAGAGTTACTCTTCACGCTTTATTAAGCCATACTGCAAAAAGAATTGTAAAATTGCAGTCAGAAGTTATTGTTCAATACATGCAAAGTAAAGGTCTCACACTATTGGAAGGCGTGATTATATTTTCTTGGGGATTTGATGGTTCGGGATTTTCTTGTTACAATCAATCATATAAATCTGCAGAAGACAATGTGTCTCAAAGTGATGGAAATATGTTTGTTACCACTGTAATTCCATTACGATTATTATGTAATTCTGATGGAAAAACTATCATACTCTGGAACAACAGAACATCACAATCGCCAAAATCATGCCGACCTCTTTGTATTCAGTGTGTCCCAGAATCAACAGATGTTGTTTTAAACCAAAAAAAGCCATTGACAGCTTGGAAGTTCTCGAATTGACATTGGATAGTGAGTATCGTATTCGGATTCATTTTGCTTTATATTTAACACTCATTGACGGAAAAGTACTAAACATCATAACTAACACGAAATCAATGCCTGTCCTATTTGCCACGAAACTCCTTCCATTTTTAATGATTTGTCCAACAAAGATAAGGGTGTTTTTTTACCAGAGCCAAGATCACTTAAACATGGTCTAAGTCCTCTTCACGCCTGGATAAAAGTTTTTGAAGTTTGTTTGCATATCTCCTACAGATTAAACATAAAAGTTTGGCAAGTAAAAAGTAACATCCATAAGTTGGAATTTGCTGAATAAAAAAAAAAATAAAAAATATTTTGTGGAATAAACTGGCACTTCTTGTGGACAAACCAAAACCAGGTGGCTCGGGTAGTTCTAATAACGGAAATACCGCTAGAAGGGCTTTACAAGATCCGGACATATTTGCTCAATTATTTGGACTTAAAAATTTAAAAAAAAAATTTAATTGCTCTATCCTGTAGTCTCCCAATTGATCCATTAAAATTTGGGGAGTTATGCGAATCAACGGCAAAAATTTATTTTATTTTATGTTTGTAGGCTAGTCTCATCTTTTCAGTTCTTGTGCGAATAAAACTACTTTATTCCACTTTTCACCCGACGTTTCGCTAAAACTTTTTTAGCATCCTCAGGGGTAGTGTTTATTTTATCTGTTACAACAAATATACAAAAATACAAAAAACCCACACATTAAGTATTAACCGAAAAAACAAGAATGTATACATATATAACAACAAATTGAATTTAATGACAAACCAACTTACATTGTTTAGATATTCAAACATAGATATGTATATGTATAAATACTTAATCACTAAAAAAGAAAATATATCCATACCACTTGATGTGGTAGTTTTGTCAGTACTGAAAATTTCTTTTCTGTAAACAAGTTATGTATGCGGCCGCAATGTTGTCTGTATCTTCCTTCTT
>NW_023458557.1:51589047-51591321 GCF_013731165.1 Rhagoletis pomonella
CCTTAATTTAATACCTATATTTTAATAAGTCATTTATTTTATCAATTATGCAAATTTAGTTAAATTTTCAAACAGGTGGCAACCGTCCTCTAATATATTTTCGGCCGTAAACCTTAATATTGAAATGCTTCATTTATTTATTTTTGTAATATAAATGACCCTGCTATGATACTGAACAATACAAAAAAAAATTATTCAAATCAGTTCAGCGGTTCTCGAGTTTCGATGACCGTGACAAAGAAACACAACATTTTTATATATATGGGCAAATCTAAAAAACAGTTAACCTTGTTGTTATTTAGCTTTATTTTCACTGTTGGAAACTATATCAAGATGGTTGCTCTTGGATATAATTCATTGACGTATACTTGAAGCCTCAAAAATCAATCAATCAATTGATCAATTTATAATATAATAATAATATAATTTCAATGGATCAATGTACTGCATAACTTTTGAATTATAGGTGTTTAAATTAAAAAAAGTAATGAAAACAAGTGAATTTCTTATGTAATTTTGAAGAGGGGCAAAATTAATTATGTCATAACTTTTGAAGCACACCATAGTCTGATTTGAAATTAAATGGGCATTTAGCACTTATACGCACACTTCCTTTGTTAGTAGGTAAGAAAAGTGTGCATTAAACAATAACGAAATGGCAAGTAACTCAAAGTCTGTAACTCCACATTTCACAATTCTCAAAATGTTCAGTTTTTCGCGTATAGGTTTTGAAGCATTTCATTTTAAGAACTTTTTAAGTATGTATTGTATTCTACAAACAATTACGTATAATTTGATACCTTAGCAAGAGGTGTGCTTTCACAATAAACTAACTTTTAAAGATAAAATATTCTGCGATCTTGAGCGTAATTTTTATTCCAAAAACACCTTAATTGAAGGCACATTTGGAAAATACGTCGAAACAATCTAAATCTTTCTATAACTGCTAGTCCTTATACAATTACATATACCTGTAAAATGCTTCAAAAAATTTGTCTCTAGAAGTGTGTAAAAACCCTGATTTACTACTTTTAATGATGCTCCTTCTTTTAGTCAGAATACTTCGAGAGTGGAACCAAAGGAACTTTTTTTCGACAAATGTTCTGATAGTTGACCTAACTTAATTGGAGCCTTCTAAATTCAATGGCGCCCTCAGTTTTACCCTATTGGCTCCACTTTTCGAGATAGTGGTGCTTGAAACTTTGCTCAAATTTTAACTCTTTTATAAAAAAGTCCCTGAGTTTTGAAGATATTTTGCTAAAATTTTGCACATAACCGTTTTTTAATATTACCTTAATTATTCCATAAAATCATCGAAATCGGTTCACTTAAACATCTAGCTCCCCTACAACTGATTGATCAGAGACGTTGTTTTGCGATATAACTCTTCCAATTAAACAGGTTAAAATTTAGTATAGGTTCAATTTAACATATAGCACGGATACAATTTATTATTCCGATATAAAGTTAGAGTTATACGCAAAAACACATATCTGAGGAATCAGTTGTATTGGAGCTATACGTTAAAGTGCACCAATTTCGATAATTTTAAGGAATAATTAAGGTTCAACTTTCAAAATCTCTGCTCAAAATTTACAACTTGAACAACGTAATTTGAACCCAGCTGATTCTTTTGTTTTCTATTTCATGTTTATTCCTCGTCTAACTTTTGAAGCACTTGATGAAAAGGAATTACACTTATATTAATCGATTTATTGAGAGATTACGAATAAAATGATATATAAAACATAAATGTGCTCAAAAATTTAAAAATTAAAATTTTTTTTTGAAAGTGTACCTATTTTTTAGATTTGCCCATATATATATATAGATTTCTAAATCAAGATCTTTAATTGCATTTAGTTTGCTACCGATATTGTAACATTTCATTTATTTTACCAATTTAATTGAGATAAATTTTCAAACAGGTGGCAACCCTCTTCAAAGAAACTTTCTACTATAGGACTTTTAAAAACTCTTTAGTTCGCTACCCACATTGCAATATTTCATTTGTTTAATCAATATAACTGAGTTAAAATTTTCAAATAGGTAGCAATAGTATTTCCTAAAGTTTTCTTTCCTCAACCTCTTTAATATGATACCTATTTCAATTATATTGAGTTAAATTTTCAAACAGGTGGCAACCCTCCTCAGGCATATTTTCGGCTGTAAGCCTTCTTAAAAAATTAAAAGTTTCTACCCAAATTACCGTATTTCATTTATTTCGTCAAAATAACTGAGTTTAAATTTTCAAAGATGTGGCAATTTTACTCA
>NW_023458557.1:51591421-51603682 GCF_013731165.1 Rhagoletis pomonella
AGTTTTGACGACCGTGACATACGAACACAACATTTTTATTAATATAGATAACGATAAAGATAATAGATAAGATAAATAAATAATATAAAAAAAATTTTTAATATACAACGCTTTTATAAATGGACTAAAAAGTAGAAAATAATAATTCTCAGTCCCATAGAATTTGTTTTGATAACTTTTGATTTTGAAATTTTAGCAAAAGTCATTATAAACAATCTATGAAATTGAAAATGAAAAACGTGGAGCGCATGCAATACAAAGCATTCGATTTAATTGACAATAGTCAAACTACATAACGTAGACCTAAAATTTCTACAGCGAAAGTAGAACTTTGAAATCGATTTTAAGCGGTCGTTATTCATATACCCACATACATACATACATATATTACTTTTCATATCAATTCAAGTGTATTACATGCGCCCCACGCTTTTCATTTTCAATTTCATAGATTGTTTATAATGACTTTTGCTAAAATTTCAAAATCAAAAGTTATCAAAACAAATTATATGGGACAGATAAGTATTATTTTCTACTTTTTAGTCCATTTATAAAAGCGTTGTATATTAAAAAGTTTTTTATATTATTTATTTTCTACTTTTTAGTCCTGTCTGAATAAAAGTTTGCAATAGATATTAAAATAATTCAACGATATTAATAGAAAGGTGCACACACATGCATTTACATATGTATGTACATACAAACGAGCACCAATTAATTTTATTTAAAGAAATGGCGTGTCGTCTATTTCCGGTGTAGCAAACGTAGTACATAGGGCGACATCTAGATGTCATCTACCTCGCCCTATTCACTATGCTTTTGTATAGGAGCTTTTCAAAGCTTTGCTTTATGGTGTCGGACACACAACATTGAAAGTTTCTGGAACACAACATTGAAAGTTTCTGGAACACAACATTGCAAGTTGATAAAAGCGTTGTAATAAAATAATAAAAATCTATATATATAAATGTGAATGTCTGTTTTTTTATTACCTTATAACTTTTTAACCGCGACATGAAATCGCACGTAACTTTGCAACCTTATATGTTTTTATCACGGGAAGGTTATAGGCATAGAGAAAAATCGGCAGTACTGGAAAAGGGGGCGTGTCACCTCCCATACTAACTAACTTTTCATGTTTTATATCTCTTAAAATATTTATGGTAGAGTACGGGAACTTGGTGTCGAGGTAAACGAAATTAATTCCATAGTCATGGGAAAAAATGGGCGGAATTGGAAAAGGGGGCATGGCACCTCCCGTAGGCGTGAAATACTTAATCAGCTATAACTTCGGAACCGTAAGTCACATGAACTTGGAATTTGGTATGCAGACATATCTATGGTAGGTGCTTTTAGTAAGGTATACAGTATATTTAGCTTAGCTGCACATCCCTCTTTGCACGAAAAACTTGTGCACCTAACCGAAAAAAGCACTTAAGCGAATTTTCTTTACTACTTCAATGAGGAAGGTATCCGCATCCCTATGAAACCAAATAATGGAGAAGCACTTATCACGTAGAAAATAATGCAAGCGAATTTTTTTTTGGAATGGTATCTTATTATCTATATAACTAGACAAATTGATAGCCATTTCCATTGTTCTGCGATATGAGTAAATAAATAAAAGCTTGTAAAATTAGGTTATTGTAGCCCAGTGCAGGTAAACGTAATACTTTCTTTGATAATTAATACTAGTTGCACAATTTTTAAGGCAGTTATCGCCAATG
Organism: Rhagoletis pomonella; assembly: GCF_013731165.1. NCBI lineage: Eukaryota > Metazoa > Arthropoda > Insecta > Diptera > Tephritidae > Rhagoletis > Rhagoletis pomonella. The sequence continues at coordinate 51,593,149 of NW_023458557.1, forward strand.
TGCAGGTATGTTGAATGCATCTATCGGAGCAGTTTCCTTATAAATGTTAAAAATAATGTCTCAGATGCGCATTTTGGGGTAGGTATCTTAAATGTGCACTTAAGCATAAAGGCAGCAAAGCAAAATATACTGTATATATAAATGAGTCTGTAAAAGAGGGCGTGGCACATCCCAAAGGCGTGGAATCTTTAATCAGCTATAACTTCGGAACCATAAGTCACGTAAACGAGAAACTTTGTATACAGACATATTTATGGTACATAGGTGCTTATGGTAAATTATATATACATTAGTTTGTAAAAGGAGCGTGGATCATCTCATAGGGGTGGAATTTTTAATCAGCCACAACTTCTGAAAAGTCACATAAACTTGAAATTTGGTATGCAGACATATCTATGGTACATAGGTGCTTATAGTAAAGTATGTTTATATAAAGGAGTTTGTAAACGGGGCGTAGCGCATAACACAGGCGTTGAATTTTGTATCAGCCATAACTTCGGAGCCACAATTTATATACATGGTAGTGATGGAAAACTATCGATGGGGCTATCAATAGTATCGATGGTTTCATTTTGCCGCCACTATCGAATTTTTCTAAACACTATCGATAGTTGTATGTTGTTCACATTGTTGGAATTGGACTACATATAAAAGATGCACATGCCTACATATATATGTATGTTGTGAACTCCTTTGTTTGTAAATATGTTCTTCATGGTTTTTATTATAAAATGTGTTATTGAAATACATACACGATCTCATTTTGTTTTTCACAAGTTATTTTTGTGTACACAAGTAGTTACCAAATGGGTTATTTAAGAATAAGATTTCTTCCTGGCTGTTGTTGTCTTATATAGTAAAAGAAGAAACGAAGAAATTTACAAGCGATGGAATCTGTCATATAACTTGCCAAATTTTTTAGGACCTTAAAAACGGATTCAAATTTGCATATTTACAAAATGTTTTGCCCAGTTTTACCAATCAATTTTAAATTTGTAGGGCCGTTAAAATTTAAAATGACACAATTTTTTAGGAATTGGTTGCTAAAACCGGGCATTAGTGTTATATCTCAACATATGTAAGAAAGCTTTCGATAGTATCGATAGTATCGAATATTTTGCACTATCACTATCGAAACAATCGAATGTATACACTATCGATAGTTTTCCAACACTAGTACATGGCCGCTTTAATTCTTTCTGATATGCCTTTCGAATGTACAGGACTCAGTTTCCAGTTCGCTTAGCTTTTGCAATGACAATAAACAAGTATTCGTTAAAGCAAAATCCAAAACTTTATCGAAAATAAAATCTATGATAATTGCATTGGAAAATGCATTTATGTTAATAGAGGCTTTGAAGTATTAAAAACATGTTGTGAAATAATATTAAAGTTGTTATTCCAAAGAAAATAGATAGCTAAAAATTTAATATTACAACATTGGTATTTCTACTACTACTTACATACATATCGTCGTTTAAAGTGCAAAGCCGCGTAACTGACATTTGCTACCAAAAATTGGATTTCGACACACAAGCTCTCGGCTCAATTCTTATCCATTCGTCCTAAAATATACTTGCCAGATAAGCGATTGCTTTATAAAAAAAGAGAACCATTTTGAAATATGAGTGTTTTTACTATCTAGAAAATAATTTATGCAACCTCACCTACGCGGTTTTACCTTATCTTGATTAGCGGTTTTGCATTTTGTTGATACGCGGGTTTGTACTTTAAACGACGATATATTATTTATTGGATATATTTTAATAATACCTGCTGTACACAAAAAGTTATTATTACATTTCATTACATAACACCCAATATATAAAACTTTTCTTCAGTATTCTCCTATAGTAAAATTAGAGCAGAAATAAAATACATCTTTACATAAATTATTTTTCATATTTGTATAAAGACGTGGGGTGAAACCCGCGGATAAAAGCTAGTATTAAATAAACAAAAGACAAATAGGAAAAATTTGTTAAAATGTCGTGTCCCTATTTATTTTTCCACCTCTGTATGTTTGAAGAATTACACACAGGCGACGCCTCTAGCCATTGAGGGTTTCACCTTTAAGCTAACGCTGAAGTTTATTTTCATCCCCCCCTTCGCGAAATCCTCGCTACGCCACTGATGGGAGCTATAAGTCGTAGTGGACCAATTCTCACGGTTCCGAGAAATGATTAATACATTATAAAAATACACTCGCTTACCAAACTTCAGTCGGATATCTCGAAAACTGGGGGACTAAATTGCGTTCAAACAGACAGACAGATGGACTTGGCTAAATCGACTCAGCTCGAAGTTCTGATCATTTTGGTGGGTCTATATCTTCTTCTTCTGGTACTTACAAACATTGGACCAAATTCATAATACCATTCAATGTCCATGAAAGGTATAAAAAATGGTGGAAAAATCGTACGTTCGTGACCCGTACGTTCACGACCGGTTCTTAAGCTTATAAATAAAAAACTAATAGAGGAAGTACCTTTATTCCACTTTAATACCAAATTAATCGCTTTAGAATATTCTGTTCCATTTCGCAGTTTCTTGCATTTTTCAATTTGCAGCCAAAAGCGACTTCCATTTTTATTCGTACGTTCGCGGCCGTATGTTTGTTGCTAACATACTGAAAAATAGAAATCGAAACATTATACCTTTTGCACCAAAGATATGCCTAAAATTATAATTATAAAAATTTATGTTTTCCTTGTTTTTGAACTTCAAAGGCGTACAAACGTACGGTTCGCGACCGTTGGAAATGCCCATATACATATACTTTTTTTTATGTCCTCCTGCTTACCAGAAGTATGTACTGCATTAGTGTTAATTGTTCTAATTCCTGTGCCTACAGCTGAACGATAATTTTCGAAACTAAAATTAATAAAAAATTTTTTGAGAAACTCCATGGGACAAGACAGGCTATGCAACTTTGCTATTCTCTCTATTTATGGCTTTATCTTTAAACTTTGATGACGTTATATGTAGACTCTTTTGCGGAACAAAAAGCGCGGAGAAAAGAAATTTTCTTGAAAATAAAATGTATTACATATTTAACTAAAATGCACACAATATTGTTATTAGTGTTGGGTACCCTGTAGTCAAATGTACTAGTTGTAAACTACCTCACAACTAGTATGAACCGCATGCCCAACTAGTCAGCCAACTATCTTTTTTCCACGCAATCAACTGGTATTTTTAACATGGGGATGTCCTACAAGATGGCAATTGTCAGATTTCGGTCAGAAATATACCAGTCTCATACTAATTCAAAACAGACAGAAAAATACTAGTCCAATTATGGACCAAAACCGCTACTTTGGAAGTCAAAAGATTAAATGAATTCATGAATATACAATGAAAGACTTTTGATTAAGTACACTTTAAAATATTACACATTTTTATTTAGCAGCCCTAGATTTGCCAATAATTAGTGTAACATTTTTTGAGTATTAATTAAAAGGAAAAATAAATACAAAAATATTTCAAACATTCGAACATAAATTTAAAGGCATTTTCCATTAAATGATATTAAAAGTAAAAGCTTTCAGGTACAATAAATACTATATTTTTATCTTTTTTTATTAATATGGAAAAGAAAACATTTTAGTTAAAAATAAAACGAATACTTTAGTTCATTTTTAGTGAACTAAAATAAAAATAAAAGTTTTCATTAAAATAAATTAAATTCATTAACTTTGCACATTTCTGTCATTTCGTTTTAAAATTTTTTTAAAGTAATAATTAATGTTTAAAATTTGAGATTTGGGTAAGAATAAAATAACTAAATAATTCAAGCAGTTAATAAATATTCCTAATTTTTGTCTATACTTTGGCTTGTTGATTGATAATTAAAATTAATCAAATAATTATATAAATTTTTAATTAAAGAGTCAAAAATAAATGAAAATTATCAAAAATAACAAAATAATGATGTAATTAAAATTAACGAATTAATTAAAAAAAATGTTTAAGTAATTATTAATCATTAAAAAGGTGCTAATATCGGTATTTAACCATTAAACGGTTATTCAAAAAAACATGCTTTAATTAAAAATCATTATGAATATTAATCATTATTTAACAAGTATGGTATAATTACGAGTACGTACTCGCTTTAACGGTTTACAATATACCCAAATAAAAGTTAATATATTTTGTGTATTCAACTGTCGAAGTTAAATAAAACAGGGCATGAGTACATAAATCGTTTTGTACTTGGTACAAGTCTGGTCATTTACGAACTAGTTCGGTTTCAGTCAGGAGATTCTAGTTGCAAACTAGTATTTTTCCTGACTAGTTTGGCGTTTCACTGCAGGGTAACTGCTTAAGTGGTTTATTGAAGTTAAATTACAACGTGACGATTTTTACTGGAGGGCCCCATCCAAAGAATTTTCCACGGTCCTCAGATGATATAGTTACGCCGCTGTCTAGAACGTACATACATGGATATGTTTTAGCAATATAATTACAGCAGAGACGCGCAATTCACAAAGTTAACACACTTTCGCCAAAGGGTATTTTACAATTTCCATATGAAAGCGAAGTACTTAGAACACATTGCGATCAATTACCACCAAATTGACTACATTCAAGTGGCACAAGTACCCGTACAATGCGACCTCACAATCCACATACTACATACATAGTTGGCAAAAATGTTCATTAATCGACGTCTTCTGCCATTGCTCCCACTTTCCACCGTTTAGCCTTCCTAAATTAAATAAAGATTTTTTTTGTTCGGATTATTTGAACGCTATTACGGAGATGGTGCAGGTTTTGTTGATGTTGTGGATATTTTCTTGTTGGTTATTGCTTCGATGATGATGATACAATGCTATTTGATTTGATTATGTGGCGCTGATGTGTGGCAGGCTGATGTGTGGCAGGCTGATTTGCAGACCCATCGGCAGGTCGGGAATTCGAAAGACAGTCAGATCTTATCAAATTGGCCCCCAACAGGCGCCTCATCTATCAGCGTTGTAGATCAGTGTACTCGTACATTACTGATCGATCTGAGTGTTTTCTGTGTATTCTCAGTCACTCACTCATGCGATGACTGCAGGTGGATGGTGATGATGATGAGTATTGGTTAATCGTATGTATGCGTTGGCCGTTTGTTTGTTTGTTCGGCTTGTCTGCAGTTTCACGTCGGAACAATTAATTACCAACTAGCACAATTTGTTTGAAGGAATTGTTTTGCCTTTTAAATAGTGCCTTTAGAAGGTATCGATGAAAGTTCAAATACATACATACGTACATATATATTTGTATGTTTGTATGGATATACGTAAACATTTCGTAATTGATTTGATTTTATTTGAATTTCAATTTAGCCAGACCATGCTGATTTTTATTTAGCATTTCTTTCGGTTGTTTATTATTTTAAGTGACCAGAAAACTTGCTAAACGTTAGATTTCTTTACAGAATAAAATAAACTACATATGTACATAACTTCGCCTTTCTGAAATTGATTATCGGGTCAGTGGTGATTAATTTTGGTCCATAAATTTAAAGAATTTGATAATACAGAATTAGAATTGCTTTTAAATGTGAACAATTGGCATGTAAAATTTGCTCGCAGTGTAGAAAAGTATGTTATAAAACTATAATTTGTGCTAAAGTATGTAGGTATTAAGAGCATTTTATTTGGTTTTTCTTTCATTGAATACAATAATTCCTTCATCCGGCTACGGTGGCATTTGATGTTGATCTTAAATTTAGACTATGTTCAAACAGGCTAATTAGCTGAGGCAATTAAGCTTTAAATTTCGGCATTTACTTTGGTGTTCACACACACGTCAGCTGCGCAATTAGCGACACGAAATCAGCTGCTGTATTACCTACAGTGATGGAAAAGTTGGTACAATAGTACCTTTAAATATCTAGTTTGAAAGTACATTCGGTACAAACACAAATTTTAGGTACATTTGGAACGCAGCCAAATAATTTCTCAGGAAATCAGTTCTTGTTTTTATTGAAATTTCAATGCATTTTCTGGTGCGGGCAACTGGCCTAATAGTTTCCCTCTTTTGTGGAGGGGCATATAAATGATACAGACTGCGATCAAAGTAACGCAATTGTAGTTGATTTCGCCAGATACACGGAAAATATTTCTTTTTAAAACGTCAGATCGAAGAACTGGGAGGGAAGTGATTCACCTTTTCTACAACATAGTTTTGTCTCGCGCTGCTTGAAAAGATTCTTATCATAGCCAAATTTGTTTAATGTGAGTACAGAAGTTGATATTGTATGGATGGGACTTGTTATCCTCCTATTTTTCTTTATATAGAAATACATATTTACTTTTTAGGTACATCTATCTACTTTCATAATTAAATCTTCCATCCCTGATGGAATATCAGCTGTAAAAGAGGACCAAAAACCAACAGCTGATTGCTCTTTGTTCAATAAACATACCTCCAAGTCAAAATTAAACATACCCGCCAGGGTTGTATAGAGAACCTGAGACAAATTAATAGCCAAATTATAATTTGAATTTTTGTATTATACATTGGGTAGCAATTAAGGCTTAAATTGGTGAAAAGATTCTTAATTGCCAATTAGTTACCTGTTCGAACATAGTCTCAGAGCGCAACCGTTTTTTGCATAGTTTGCCTTCAGATACTGGCGGATAGAATCTATCCCTAAGCATATTTAAAATCGAGTACTGCCACCAATTACAGCTGCTTAAACCCAATTTCGATAACTTCATTGACTCATCCTGCTATTCTCACTTTCAACGGAACTGAAGCACGGTTGCCAACTTTTTCATTCTTGAAACCGGGACATATAATGTTAGGAAAGAGGGTACGTAAAATAACATATTAAACGATCTTAATTTTAATGGTTAATTTTGAAAATTTTTTATTTAAAATCACAAAACAATATAAAATTTCCCAGATGCAAAAACATGTTCCCAGAACAACAAAACAATATAAAATTTCATGGATGCAGAAAAATTTTCATAAAACGATACTTCAATGATAATACTTTTAAATATCTTAAAAAATTAATTAAAATTTAAACAAAAATTGCACCAAATTATAAATTTCTATATATCGACACCTGAGTGGCAGCCAATTCGAAAACGCCATATCTCAGAAAACCGCTCAAGAACGCCCTATTTCAGAATATAATTGAAAACACCCTAGCTCAGAATTTGGTTGAGGAATGCTATATCCCAGAATTCGTTTCAAAAACGTGAAAATTGGCGTTTTTGAATCTGCAGCTGAGATAGGGCGTTTTTGAACCGAATTCTGAGATACGGCGTTCTTCAATTAAATTTTGAGATAGGGCGTTCTTGAAAAGTTTTCTGAGATAAGGCGTTTCTTCCACTCAGGTATCGATATGTATGTAAATATGTACAGTGCCACACTAAAATATTGGCACAGAGAATTTTTCACAATGGACCATTTTTTACTTAAAATTTTCCATGAATTTTTTATAAAAATATAGTTCATCCTACAACAAAAAACATAAACAAAAATGTTTAGACTATGTGCAAAGTCAGGAAATTACATAGAAGTTGTCAATGTAGTTTGAAATTGATAAAAAATGGCGTCTTATTCAAGCGGCATGAATTCTTTGTTTAAAATCCATTCGTCAATAAAATAGCAGTCGTGTTTTTGACTCTTTCGTGTAATTCACTCATTTTAACCGGGACAGAATTACACATATTTTTTACATCTACACTCAAGAATTTACACCTTCAAAGGGAAACAATTAACTTTTTAAAATTATCAGCTGATTCAACGGCGTTGCCACAAATTGCTAGCAAACAGATGTATGCACGGCATTACCGCATTGCGCAGTATGTTAATTGCATTAAGCTTAGTGCACACGGTAGAGAAAAAATGCGAGATTTAGACAAAAATCTCGCTAGAGATGTGTAAACACTCAATAGAGCTCTACGAGAGACTCACCTACAAAGTCTATGTGGGAGTTATTTAGCGAGACTTTTTCGTCGTGTACACAGTCCAACGAAGCTAGATCGAAAACTCTACGACACGTCTACGCTCTATTTAGCAAGCTAAATAGACTTTTTTTTATCTATGGAGACGTATAGTAAAGTCTAGACAATGAACTTCATTACAGATTGTTAAATTTAAAAAAAAAATCCCTCTCAAGCTAAGCGTACACGATAGAGAAACCTCTCTAGAGTTTTACTGAAACAAAAATCTCCTCTCTCAATTAAGTTTACACAGTAGAGCAACTCTAGGAGATATTCACTCTAGCTAGAGACAAAATAGAGAAATCCGAACTTTTATCTATCACGTACTCTACAAGCTGTGTACACGGTAGACAATAGTTACCTCTCGCCTAGAGTTAGTTTTCTATCACGAATTGTTGTCACCGCTTGTTGTATGTATATATGTATTTATATCAAAGCCACGTTGTAGAAAATATAGTTGGCGCCATCAGCGGATCGCTAACCCGATTCGTCGATTTGACTGCATTCACCTATTTTCTGACGCCATAAAATACATTTTCGCAATATGGACAAGAATTAAATTTTCAAATTGTACTTATTTGCCGAAAAAAACTTTACCTAAAAGTAGACAAATGTACCTAAAAATTAAACATGCCAACCTTTCTCTTCGGTACTACGTGTACTTTTACTCACATCAAACAATATTTAAAATTCCCTTGAAAAAAGTTTCTCCGAGCAGTTTTAGCGAAACTACTATGTATATGTATGTAGGTATTCACCAAGTTGAGCAAGTAGCCGGCACTCTGACAAAACGAAAGATAACTCAAGCAACGACTATTGCCAGAGTGCCATACCACCCACTCAATTTGTGAATACCCCTTATGTTTTAACCAATAATTATGCCGCTTTGCAAAGGACGGAGGCTATTGGAAAAGCTATTGAAATGCCAATGCAAATAAGGGAATGATTCCCGGTACATTTTTTTGCTACGTTCTAAATGTACTTAAAATGGTGTGCTTGTATCGAATATACGATTTAATGTCGTAGTCATTACAAAATTTAACAATAAGGGTATTCAGACTATCCTCGTTAATGTATTAATTCGTTATCTGGTAACTCGGTAACACTTTCAATTTCGAACGCCCCTTATTATGTTTCTTGTTAACATTACTTTCGAATCAGCTGACTGAAGTTCTTTTATTTATAAACTTTTAATAAAATGTATGCACTTTTCGCACGAGAAAATTCCAGCAAATAAGTGACAGAAAGGAATCAGCTGACATTTTAACGCGTGCATTACCACATTATCGGACTTGCCTGAATACCCTTACAGGTCTATTCTGCGCTGGTAATAAAAAGTTTGTAACCGGTAAATAAAGTTCCTGTCAATTTTTAAACCCTTTTCGCATTCTGTGTATTCTTGTAACCGGCAAATTTTGTTACCATCTCATAAGCTGTGAGATGCAATGCTAGAATTTGCACAATTCTTCATAGCTGAATTGCTGAATATTTTAACTGCATTACCAACGTTCCTAGAATCGCGGTGACAAGAACTGGTAAAATTTTTTGGTCATAAAATTTTCCGGTTACAAAATCTTCGGTAACGCGCAGAATAGAACTGTTAATCTGTAATGAAATTCATTGTCCAGAATTTACTATACGTCCGTAGAGCAAAAAGTCTATTTAGCCTGCTAAATAGAGCGTAGAGCTGTCGTAGAGTTTTCGATCTAGCTTCGTAGGACTGTGTACACGGCGAAAAAGTCTCGCTAAATAACTCTCACGTAGACTTTGTAGGTGAGTCTCTCGTAGAGCTCTATTGAGTGTTTACACGTCTCTAGTGAGACTTTTGTCTAAATCTCGCGTTTTTTCTCTACCGTGTACACTTAGCTTCAGTAAAGTTCAGTAAAGTTAGTTCAGTAAAGTTAAGTAAAGAAAAACCTTTACTTAACTCTTTAACGAATGATTTTGAAATTGTTTGTTTGTTTTGAAATTTTTTGTTTGTTGCAAGGGCCCACTATGGGCCAGACAACTTAGTTCGATGGTCAAAACTCAATTTTGGAAATCAATAAAACGAAATATACCATTTGAACCAGTGATGAAAGTAGTTTCCGTGCAATTTTGTTTGGCTTACTATAATGCATACTTAATCTACACTTGCATGAAGTTGGAAAACTTAGTTTAAATTTCATCATATTAGTTGGTACTTTTTGCTATTTACTTAATTATTGTTTGGATGAATTTAATTCATCCTTTAATTTTTCGGTTACATTTACTCATGGGCAGAAAAAAAATCTAAATTTAAGTTAATTAATTGCAATTTTGGAAAACACTACAAAGTTTTACTCACCCAATTATAAATATTTCGGTTTTGTGGTACTACCGAAGGCAAACTTCCCGAAACTCCACTAAATATCAGATTTACTTTGATTACAATTACTTCATAAGACCCTTAACTAAAAAAAAGTCGGCCCACTTTTGCCCGATTTTTTTTTAATCCGCTTATATAAAAGTATTCGTCGCTATATCTCTTTAGAATACATTTAACATTTTATCGTGCAGTTAAGCATATTTAGTGTTGATTTTAGCAATACGAGCAGAAT
>NW_023458557.1:51608682-51633195 GCF_013731165.1 Rhagoletis pomonella
TGAAAACGGCCTCAAGCTCATAAAAATTGTTGAATATAATTGTTATAGGGCCATAAAAATAACAAAAACAAATAACCTAAGTATTTTTATTAAAAGTGTAGCGCTAATTGCTTGTAATATATACCCTGCAGGGAAGCCGCGGACTAGTGCATCAAATTTCTTGTTCCGTACTAGGTCTTTATAGGGAAAAAGGAACTAGTCCGATAGGAACTACCCCACCAGTCCATGTGATGAATTTAGAAATGGTTCGGAACTATAGAAAAAGGGACGCAGAACGAACTAGATCTTATTTGTCGAATTTAGAACTAGCTCGGAACTATCGAGTAAGGGATGCAGCGGGGGGCTTGTTTACTTTACATAGATATGTGTTCGGCGGCTTTTTCGTTCAAATACGCTTTTATTCTGTGCTTGGCAGATGCTTTTTCATAGTTTGGTAATGCAAATCTAAAATTTGTGTTAACATTTCAATATGTTGGGACCGTCTGGAATCTAAGAAATAACAGCGAGCACCTCTGCAAACTCAGCTACAGCTAAAGGTATGTAAAAGTACATTTCTTACAATCATTGAAACAAATTTCATTTCAAATTGAAAACACATTCCTTCCAAAATAACTTAAAATCGCACACACCAACCAAAAAGATTGAAAAATCATGATACTTTTTTCTTTCGTCAGTCGATTTTAGAACTGGTTCGGAACTATAGAATTTAGGACTAGTTCGGAACTATCGAAAAAGGGATGCAGCGGGGGGCAATTGACACTTCCTAGGACATCGCCATGTTAAATTCGCCAGTTGCTTGCATGCAAAAGAGATTTATCGCGAACCAGTACTGGGTCTAAATGTACCAGAAGCGCACCAGTTCAGAACTAGAGATTTTCCCCACAGGGTATATATATAAATGAATTGCCGTTCGTTAGATAGATTGTGTTGATGCGTTATATGGAAGAAAGCGCGCAACAACCTCCACAAAAAAAATTCTAAAAAATCAACGCTAATTTTTACTACATGAGACTTAAAGTTTATTGACTAAAATTGAATGGGTTACAAAACTGCATACCCGAAACTTTTCTAGAAAATTCGATTAAAAAGTTTGAAATTTTTATGACAACTTTTTGGACTTTAATTAATTTTTGTGAAATTTGCGTATGCTTGTAAACTGTTTTTCATGTGGTTTCTGTTATAGATTGAATTATATTTTAAATGAAAATTATTAAAAAAAAGCATAAACATATGTAAGTTGTGCATAATATTATTTGGAATTTTGGTGCTAATATACATCGAAATAAAAATAATTAATTCAATTAAAAAACAAGTACTGCGTATGTAGCACAAAACATTAAAATTAAATAGAATAAAGCCAATAATTCATTTAAATTAACTAAAACAAAAAAAAAATATTTACTGAGGGCCTAGGGCCTTGGCCAAATGGTTAATGGCATCCGCGCAGCTTTTCATGCCTTCCCCTAAGGTCTGTATAAAGCTCGTTGAAGTAGCTTGAACTTCAACAAGCCGTGTGGAATCCTTCGGCGAGCATCTATTGAAAAAGAATGGTATATCAAAAAATTTATTTTTAATCTGGACTTCGCTTTCGTCCCCCTCCCTCTTCCGCTTCCAACTCCTGTGCGGTGTCTTCTGTGCAGGAGATTTAGGGGTGCCCCAATTACATGGGACAGCAGATTCTGGGGATATTTCCGTGTGGATTAGCTCTTCCTCATCCTCCAGGAGCAACTGCAGGTCCTAATTGTAATAAAAAAGGGAATAAGTATAAAAAATAATAAGAACAAGTTTGAAACAACTTAATAAAAACTTACCTCTTCCAATGGCACAATGTCCACCACCGATTCATGGCCCTCTATGTAGTGGCTCACAGCGATGGCAACCACACGCTGCTCCAGCTCCGTTAAGGGAGCCTGGTTGATGGGCCTGTTGCCGGTGAAGGCCTGCTGCCTCATAGGTATCTATGCACATACATACATATGTACTTAGGTATGTATATCAGCATTTTAGTTGAAAGTACGTTTTGCTCGTCGCTCTCTTTATCGCTCCACTACATTCCTGTCCTTAGTTTTATTCAGATACCACAAATGTATGTTTTCTTCGAAAATACTCAAGTACTACCAGTAGAGTACTCTACTGTCAAATAACTTTTACTCGCAGTAGTTGCGGAAGGCACAGTAAATACTCTATGCGTCTTGCCAGTGATCGGTAGTTTACGTACGCTTGCAGAAACTAGTTTATGCTTACTCACACTTGACCCGAACGATGAGAGTAAAGGAGTAATTCATGTTCCGATTAGTATATTGATAACTCTGTTGATAACTGTGTCGATAAAAATACCGACAACAATATCCATAAACATACAGAAAAATACAGCGATTGTAAAATCGATTAATTCATCGATAAACATAACAATCATCAGTATCGATTATTGTACATATCGTTAACAATAAAAATTACTAAATCAATTGTCTAATCGATTATTATACCGATAGCAATATCCATTATTGTATCGATAATAATATCGATTATTATATCGATTACAATAGCGGTTATTTAATCAATAACAATATCGATTATTTTATCGATAGCAATATCGATTAATATATCGATAAAACTATCGAGTTTTATATCGATAACAATATCGATCTTCAGCCTCATCCTTTTCTTCATATTTATCTTTATTTTTGCATATTCCTATTCACCTTTACCTTAAAGTGTTTAAATTTACTTTGATCTTCGTTTTTGCCTGTACCTCTAGGCATCTTTGTTTTTGTTTTTATTCTCAAACCGCTTAACCGCTGAGAACCATTTTCATGTGCATTATTCCCCTTGAATTTCACAATTTACTCCCAACCAACCAACTGCCGCTAAAGAAGTTTCACTTCACAAATTCAAGAAATGTTCTTACCCTTTCAGTTGCCCTAATTCTTATGCATCTGTAATTGGCTCCATTTTCGTCTTTATCTTCACTTTTGCCTTTTTTTTACTTCATCGTTCTCATTTATTTCTTCATCTCCATATTTATCTTTATTTCAAAGCTTAATTTTAAATGTGTAGTGAAACAACAGGCGAAACATGTCAAATTGAACATGTTGAAGCAACATCTATACACAATTCGAAAATGTTTAAACGACGGTTTTGGCCGTAATTTTCAACCAATTGTGAAACCATAAAAACTCTGCTCATCTACGAAAAATTGGTTTTGAAATCGGTTCGGTAGAATCGCGAAACGAACGGAGACAAAATTTATGTTAGCGTATTAATATATAGACTAGAGTGCCAGTTACTGTCGAAAATCGACAGTTTTTCTAGTTTTCAGGAGCCTTGGAGATGTTTTCTAACTTAACACGTAGCAAAACTTATACGGTACAAATTAACTAACCGAAAAATCTTCTGCTAAAACGTAACTATTTTTTTTTATCTGAGAAGGTCTTTGACGGACTTCGGCAGGACTTGGAATTGACCCAATACATTCAAGTTTATCGATAAATTTCGATGATTTGATACATATCGACAGTTCGATGAATTTCAAGAACACTAAAACTCGATAACTCAACAAAATTCGTTAACTCGACCAATTTCGATAACTGTGAAATTCGATGGCTCGATAAATTTCGATAACTCAAAAATGTAACAACTTTGGATACCTTTATAAATTTTTACTTTTGACATCTCCACATTTATCGAAAACTATCTAAACATTTTAATAACTCGTTACACTCTGTTAAGACGATTAAATTCAATAAGCAGTGATAAATCGATAAGCTTATATAACCTTGAAATTTCGATAAATCGATATATTTTGAAAATTCCATAAACTTTGCTTTGTTGAACTAACCAGTTTCAGTAGATCAATAATTATCGATAACTCTGTAAGTTGAAAGAACTCCATGTATTACGACACCTCGATTTATTCGTTAAGTCTATAAATAATGATAATTCAATAAATATCGATAACTTGATACATTTCTTTAACTTGACAAATTTCGTTAATCATACACGTTTTTATAGCTCGAAAACTGTCCGTAAATTTGGACAACTAAGTTTCTGTGTCTATAAATTTCGACAACTCAGTAAACATTGATCAGTTTGAATAATTCGATACGTTGCGATAACTTAATAAGCATGGATAAATTTCAATAATTATAAACTTCGATGATTCGATAAATTTCAGTAACCTTTATGGCTGATTTTATTTCGATTCCTATCTTTTAACCTAATTCTTATGTATTTCTCATTGTCTCCATTTTCACCTTTATCTCAATTTTCGTCTTTATCTTCACTTTTGCCTTTTTTTGTCTTCATCGTTATCACTTGTTTCTTCATATTCATATTTGTCTTTATTTCAAAGTTTAATTTCAAATACGAAGTAAAACAAAATGCGAAACAGCTTAAATTGAACAGGTTGCAAAAACAACCATACACAATATGAAAATTTTAAAACGGCGATTTTCGACCAATTTCGAAACTACAAAAACTCTCCTCATCTACAGAAAATTACCTTTCCAACGGTGTTTTTGGTTTTGAAATCGGTAACTTTACCTTGGTCTTCATCTTAGTTTTTATCTTTCACGGCTTTTCTTATATCCTTTTCTTTTTCTATTCACGTAGATGAGATGAGGTGCGATGACGTGATAAGATGTGACGTGATTTTATGTGATGTGATAGGATGTCATGTCATGTGTTGTCATATCCTGTCATGTCATGTCATATGATGTCAAAATTTTCTTTTTGATGCAGAAATATTCCTAGAGCATCTAGATACATTTCTGCATCAAAAAGAAAATTTTGAAAAAAAATGTCGCTTACGTTACTTTGGCGGTTAGGCCTCGATGTCATGCCATATAATGTGATGTGATATCATATAATGTCATGTCACGTGATATCGTTTGATGTGATATCATATTATGTGATGTAATATCATGTGATGTCTCTTCATATCATGTGATAAAATGTGATGTGATGTGATGTCAGTAATGTGATCACTTTCCATGTTCCGATTAGTGTATCGATAACCCTGTTGATAACTGTGTCGATAAAAATACCGATAACAATATCCATAAACATATAGAAAAATACAACGAATGTAAAATCGATTAATTTCTCGATAAATATAACAATCATCAGTATCGATTATTGTACATATCGTTAACAATATAAATGACTAAATCGATAACAAAATCAATTACTTAATCGATTATTATACCGATAACAATATCCATTATTGTATCGATAACAATATCGATTAATATATTGATTATTATATCGATTACAATAGCTGTTATTTAATCAATAACAGTATCGATAACAATATCGATTATTTTATCGATAGCAATATCGATTATTATATCGATAAAAATATCGAGTTTTATATCGATAACAATATCGATCTTCATCCTCATCCTTTTCTTCATATTTATCTTTATTTTTGCATATTCCTCTTCACCTTTACCTTAAAGTGTTTAAATTTACTTTGATCTTCGTTTTTGCCTGTACCTCTAGGCATCTTTGTTTTTGTTTTTATTCTCAAACCGCTAAACTACTGAAAACTATTTCCATGTGCATTATTCCCCTTGAATTTGACAATTTACTCCCAACCAACCAACTTCCGCTAAAGAAGTTTCACTTCATAAATTCAAGAAATGTTCTTACCCTTTTAGCTACCCTAATTCTTATGTATCTGTCATTGTCTCCATTTTCGTCTTAATCTTCACTTTTCCCTCTTTTTTTTGACTTCATCGTTCTCATTTATTTCTTCATCTCCATATTTATCTTTATTTCAAAGCTTAATTTCAAATGTGTAGTGAAACAACAGGCGAAACATGTCAAATTGAACATGTTGCAGCAACATCTATACACAATTCGAATATGTTTAAACGACGGTTTTGGCCGTAATTTTCAACCAATTCTGAAACCATAAAAACTCTGCTCATCTACGAAAAATTTGTTTTGAAATCGGTTCGGTAGAATCGCCAAACGAACGGAGACAAAATTTATGTTAGCGTATTAATATATAGATAAGTAAATTACAACTGCAGCACAAGTTTTAACAATTTATTTATTCTTTTTATTAATTAGTGTAAATCCAAGTTTCAAACTTCGTGCGATATTAAAAAATTTTATAAATTTTCGTACAAAATTTGAGCTTTTTAATTAGATTTCTTAGAAAGATTTTGAGTATGCAGTTTTTTAGTCCATTGAATTCTAGTAGAATAAAGTGCAAGTTTCAAATGGCTAAAAATTACAGTAGGTTTTTTGGGATTTTTCCTCCCGCGAATAAACGCAGTTTATTTTTATATGGAAGAAAATCGTAACATCTTCAGTAAAACATAAATTAAGGGTAAATTAGAGCCATTTGAAACTATATTATAGCTGAATTCAATGGGCTATAAAGTTGCATACTCAAAATCTTTCTAAGAAATCTAATAAAAAAGCGCAAAATTTTTGTTGAATATATATATTTTTTTAATATTACACAAACCTTGAAACTTGGATTTACACGGGTTTTGTTAAATAATGAACTCTATTTTTATGAAAAGAAACTAAGATTGAATAACACTCAAAAAATAATAGGTATAAACTTGACAATATGTGGTGCGGCTGTAATTTTTTCGACCACTGTTCGGGAGGGGTACATCATATTCCGATGGAAGGCTAATATTGTCGAACATATACTGGATCGCCTGCATTCAGTTTTAATACACTAGTAAAATATATGTTTTAAATAAACTATTCAAAACGCGCAAATCTTTTACAGCGATAAGTTCTTTATCTTGTTACTAATAATAAAATTACAGTTTTAAAAACTAAAACCTCCCTATTACAATTGCCATTTGTACTGTCATCAGGTAAGTAACTTGAGAATAGAAATCGCTGCATCTTTTAGGCGCATCAATATTACATAGTTACATCCCGAGCTAAAAAAGGAAGGTAATAAAAAAGTAAATAATGTTCGCGAACTGAAACGAGAAAATGCAAAATGGTGTACTGTGTTGCCACTCTATTTATGGGTCATTCAATAAGATATTTACATTTCAATATTTTTTTTGGTGTGGAATATTGTTTTTATATTCTTTGTCGTACCATTTTATTTGGTAGCAGTGCTGTCATTTGCTAATTTTGGAGTGAAGTGTTTGGGAGTGATTTGGGAGGAAAAGTGAAGCGATTATAGTATTGACTATTTTGAAACACAATTATAGCCGTGGGGTTATTCGATTTATTTTTTTTTTATTAGCTGATTGGTTAATTGACTATTTTTACAAGCTTTTATTTAACTTGGCCATCCCGCGAAAGTCGCGGAAATTTCCAATCGATTTTAAACTAACTTCCCGACAAGTTAAGAGACTTGAAATTTTCAGCATAGTTCCAATCACAATGACAATGCAATTTAAAATATAAATGAATTCCCTATATGGTCCAGGGGTCTTGATACAAAGGCGGTCAAAACATGATAAAATTTATGGCCAACAGAGCGTAATTTGCCAAAGAACGTAAAACGAGAGCAAAGCTATTTATGGCAAATTCTAGATATCAACCTAGTCTAGATATGAACCTCGTTGTAGGCATCATATCAAGGAGATACAATTAGAAGACTCTAGATGCCGCCCCGCCAGAAGAAGTTAAATATTGCGCCTAAATATATGCACCATTTACATACGCTACAGCGGAAGTGGACGACACGGCATTTATTTAAATGAAATTAACTGCTGCTATATGTATGTATGTACATATGTATGTTTATGCAAAACGTAAGCAGACAACATTTTGCTTGCATGGTCTTCTGTTATCTTTCATTGCAAGTTGAATTATTTTAATATCTATTGCAAAATTTTTTACATAAAATAAAATAAAACTTATATTCAACAACTTATATTGAGCTCGAGGCCGTTTTTTTAAATGAAAATTTTTTGTGGAAAAGCAACAATAATTTGAAAAAATGGTAGAAGTGATAGCTATTTCGGAAATCACCACATTTCCTCATCAGACTTCTTTCAGTAGGATTCGAACCGACGATGCCACTGACTCAGCCAGTTGCCTATGCACCGTGCTAAGTACGCCTTGTAAATTATCGTTTGCTTTTTTCCACTATTTTCATTTTTGTTATGCCAACACAATCAAGCGCAGCTATTCCGCTGCAATTCACTTGATCATGTGCAACTGGCTGAGTCAGTGGGACCGTCGGTTCGAATCCTACTGAAAGAAGTCGGATGAGGAAATGTGGTGATTTCCGAAATAGCTATCACTTCTACCATTTTTTTTAAATTATTGTTGCTTTTCCACAATAAATTTTCATTTAAAAAAACGGCCTCGAGCTCAATATAAATTGTTGAATATAATTGTTATAAGGCCAAAAAAATAACAAAAACATAAAATAAAACTTTTTAATATACAACGCTTTTATAAATGGACTAAAAATTAGAAAATAATATTTCTTACTCCCATAGAATTTGTGAAGATAACTTTGGATTTTGAAATTTTAGCAGAAGTCATTACAAACTGGAGGGCTGCATGAATGCATTCAAAACGGCTTTTGAGTTATTCATATACAAAACGAATGAATGAATTTGGCTTGAATTTTTTTTGAATTTGAGTGAATAGCTGTTCTGATATTTGTGTCGACATCACAATATTCAAACAAAGTGAAAATAAATTGAATTGAAATAAATGACAATTTTTTGTATGAATATCCAAAAATATTTTTTCCATGCACATACGTACAAACAAACAATGTATGTATGTATGTATTGCTGCCCTCCTATTACATACGAAAAAACTTGTTTGTAGAAAAAAAGTTTTACCGAAATGAGTTTGAATGATTTGAATCAAGGTACATTGAACAGGTAGTATCAGTAGAGCAGCTGATTTGATTTATTTTCAAATTATTTGGTCTCGAAAATGTCAAATATTTTTAATTTTTTCTCACACAAATTCTGAATTGTTAAAATCCATTTGCATGTGAAACCTTTTTCCATACAAAACAAGCGATTGAATAGCAGCTTTTGGAACGTTCGCCCAACTCAGCAGCACAACCGCTGATTACTGGCCCTTGTAAAGGATGGATCAATGCTTCGAGAAGCAAACAAATTTACTAAGAAAGAAAGTTGCAACAATTTTTATTTTTTCCAATTTCAATTTTTTATTTTTTATATTTTTTTGTATTTCACATGGCACGCTTTGATTTAGAAGAAAAAATTCAGAAAAGTTTTTGACACTTTCGATACCAGAAGCAACAACAAAATACACGCAAATGTTGTTTTTGCTCTACTGATACTACCTGTTTAATGTGCCTTGATTTGAATGTTTTCCATTCATTCAATCACATTCTGCCATTTGAAGGTAGAAGATATAAAACAAAATATATATTCATAACTTACAAAATTCCAAACGCTGAGTGTTTTGTATGTGAAGTAAAATATTCAAATCTACTGTACTCTATTTGGCTAGAAGTTTGAATGAATTCATGCAGCCCTCTATTACAAACCATTTTTGAGATTGAAAATGAAAAGCGTGGGGCGCATGTAATAGACCTGAATTGTTATGAAGGGTAATATATGTATGTATGAATGTGGATATATGAATAACGGCCGCTTAAAATCGTTCTCAAATTTGTACTTTCTCTGTAGAAATTTTAGGTCTATGTTATATAGTTTGGCTATTGTCAATTAAATCTAATGCTTTGTATTGCATGCGCCCTTAGCTTAGATGAAAATGCTTCAGTTTAAGATAGAGTTCACATTTAAAGAAATTTTCTATTTAAAGCAACAAAATAAAATCTTTATATGAGCTGTTTTCATTAGGTATAAAGGTTTGCCCAAGCAGCAACGGTGTGGTACCGCACGGTATAACTCCGTATGGAATGTTTTGCTCATGTATGGATATACATATATACATTTGTATGTAGTTAACTTACAGTGACGAGCAAAACTGTAACATGGTTTAACATGGTTTGTTTTAGCCAACGCTATATTTCCAAGTTCTAACGACTTTCATCCTTTTGTTGAATATTCTTGTTGGTACATCCCTACTACCTCTATCATAATGATTTGAAGTCAATACAACAACAACAAAAAAACCAGCAGACAAAAATATAATTAAGGCAGATGTTACAGTTTTGCACTCACTCTCAGTTTTGCATTTGACAGTTATCTGTTACTTAGTTGGAAGTCAGATGACTTTTTTCTATATTGTATTTTATTGAAGAAGTGATCACCAGTAAATAACATAGTTAATCAGGAACCATAAATGTAAATAATAGATTTACTGCGGAAAGGCGGAGCCGCACCAAAAGTGGCAACAAAATTTGGAATTTGCTACTTAAAAATGTTAAGACTTAGAAAAAATATAGCCTTAAGTGTTCCCAAGGACAAAGGAAGTCTGTTAAAAAATATTACGGTACGATATCTTTTGAACTTAGAAGCAAGTAGCGATGCAGCCACTATTACAGAAGCGCTTAAGGTATTAAACTTTAATGCAAATCAATAGACAGCGAGGCGAAGAATTGCCAAATTGAGCGCAAAGGCATCATAAAGAAGAAAAAAGCAAATTTGATCATAATACATGTGTGAGTGTGGCAGCATTTCGCTGCATCGCACGAAAACCGAACCGTTGCCTATTGGGATATGTTAGGCCGTTCAGAATGCAATAAAAAACATATTTTTAAGTTTCAATTGAAGGTTATTTGGTCTGAGAAGACTAAATTAATCGCTTTCAATCAGTTGGCCGGGCATGGTATTGGATCAAAGACCCAAATTAAGCCTAAGCGCATCATGTACTGCAAACTGTGAATCACACACGCACAGAATTTGTTTGTGCGTTAGTACGCATTATAAGGAACAGTATCTGTTCATATTTCAACAAAATTTGCAAGATGTAGTCGAAAAATGAGAGTTTCTGCTGAAAAATCGCCCAAAACATACTGCATATGTTCGCAAAGACTGGATACAAAAGCAAAAATCCGTTAATTTTAAATGACCTCCACAAACCGCGGACATGAATCTCATCGAGAATTTGCGAAATCAACTAAAAGCACAGCTTAATAAATATCAAAGTCCGTAAAATCGAGTACATGAGCTGTGAAAGCAAACTAAGGATATACCTCCAGAATTTTTACAAAGATACAAATAAGGTATGCCAAATCATATCCAGGAACTGAAACAGGCAAAAGAGTACTGAACATTGTGTTAGTAGTTCTTTTTTTTCGTGAAAATTGTTAAAAAGCTCTTAAAAATATATGAGTGCAAAACTGTAACATCTGCCTTAATTTACATTTTTGTCTGCTGGTTTTTTTATTGTTGTTGTATTGACTTCAAATCATTATGAGAGAGGGAATAGGGATGTACCAACAAGAATATACAGCAAAAGTATGAAAGTCGTTAGAACTTGGAAATATAGCGGTGGCTGAAACAAAAAGTGTTAAACCATGCTACAGTTTTGCTCGTCACTGTACATACATACCCAGTAGAAATCCTATGCATTCGACCAGTGTGACCAGATTATTGAAAAAAGTGAAGCTAAATTGACTAAAAAAGGCTAGAAAACGTTAGACGCTATGAAAAAGAAGCTAAATAAAAGCCAGCAATTTTTTACAAATTTCTTTTTTTTTATTCACGGTGATTTGTATATAACAACTAAAAAACAGCTATAAGGAACAACCAATATTTCATAACATATCAGGCACATTTTTCTTAACTAGCGCGAAAACTTTTTAAGCGTAAAGAAAATAAGAAAAACACAACAAATAACTTAATTATATAATGTCTCTTCATCTGATAAATCAGAAGAGCTTGAATCAGCGTAAACAGTTTGTGAATTAACCATAGAGATGAGATCATTGGTAATTTCGAAATCGCAGCAACATTTGGATAAACGTTTTAATAAACATCTAATATTAAGCAACGAGTTAAGCATTTTAATTTTAAATCTGTTCCTGACCTTAGTTTTTAAAATTCTTTCCACTTCAGCATTATTGAGTGGTAATACCAAAAAACTAAATATCAATTCTACAAGTTCAGAATAAGGGTTTTCGTTCAATGAATTTTTAAATTCTCGGACCTCCACCCAAAACTCTTTGGTAGAGGTCACATTTGTCCACTGTACTGTTATAAGTTTTCGCCATTGTAGGTCGGTTAAGGTTATTTGACATGAAGAATAATTAGACTTCTCTCTTTCTAGACGAGAAAATATATCTGGCTTCGCAACTTTCAATGAATTTTGAAAGGAAAAAAAATTAATATTTTGTAGAGAATTCATATTAACGGGTAGGCGTTGTCGTAATTGGGTTATTAACTCTACTAAAAAGCGTTGACAATCTTTACGAATTACTTGTTCTGTTTGGTTATTAATACTACCTTCATTTAACTTTGAATTCATAAATTCCTCGAATTCGTACGAAAAATATGGAGTTAAAACCAAGAAAGGGTTAATGGGCGACGACAAAGGATCAAACTCTTCAGAATATAACACAACTTGATTACAATAATTAGAAAGCAATGATTTTAGATCAGAAAACAGCTTTGTAGTGTCAGCCGTATTGCTTTCAAATGATTTATTTATTTTTTGGACTTCATGCAATACTGGCTTTAAAAATATAAGATACGCCATGTTTGCATCCGTATATAAATCATGCAAAATTTTAGCTTACCCCTCTTTTAGCGAGGTAATGCCAAAGTGCGTCTTCAGTTCAATCCACTGATCGGCTATGCGTTTGACTGCTGTTTCAATCGACAACCAGCGCGCTTCGCAGGCTCTAACTAATTTGTATGGCTCATGGCCGCCGTTAATCAACGATTAAATTTGCTTATAATTATTTTGCCTAGCCGAAGACTTTGCAAACCAGTTATAACTTTCGGAAATTAAAAATTCTATTTCATGAGCAATGCACTTGGAAGCGCTGGATACGGCTAGCTGAACCAGGTGACAAATACATGGTATTAATGTAATATGTTGATTATGTTTTTTTAGGAGCGCAATAACGCCTTTGTTTACACCAACCATTGTGCTAGCATTGTCTGTCCCTAGCCCTTTCATTCTATTTATATTCAAGTTATACTCTTGAAGCGTTTTTAAAACAGCATCTACTATACCCTCTGCAGTGGAATGTAACAATTCTACTAATTTAAGAAATGTGTTAATGAACCGCTTTGCATTTGGACTGTAGTACCGTATTACTATACCTAACTGCTTTTTAGTGGCAATATCGGTTGATTCGTCTATATTATCTACGTATTATCTAGATACGTGTTTCGCGGAATTCAAAGCGGCCTACCATGTTATGACGAAATGTCAACATGGCTACAGGGTTGCAATATGTACCTAAAGGTTGAAACACACACATGGCGTTGCATAGATGTATTTATATGAATTATTGAATTCATTTTTAGAAAGTTCATATTTTACGGAATTATAAAATTAGTATTTTAAGTAAAAAGGCCAGAAAAAAGCCACGAAGCTAGAACTAAAATTCTGAGGCTAGAGACCAAAAATAAATGCTAAATCTAGCCTCGAAAAGGGTCAGCTGGTCACACTGCATACGACATCGCTGTTGGTGGCATGAGCTTGCATTGTATACAATAGGGGTATTCTCTGAGTCTTGCAAAGCCTGGTGCACGGATTGCACGGTTTGCAAAGCTGTCCCATACGAAAACCGGGTTTTACCGTGCAATCTGTGCACCATGCAAGGGCTTTGCAAGACTCAGAGAATACCCCTAATGTGTGTGTATAAATTTCCTACTAATTTGCAAGAATCTCCACATACACAACAAACATACAATCTAAATGTATACTATGCACTTAGCTTTAAATTTTAATGTTTTCGCAGCTCCCTATGTTTATCTACATCTAAAGCAGGGATCACACGATTTGTACATTTTAACAATTACAGAGTGGTGTTGTTTGAAAGTTGTTATTGAGCTAAACTCATTTAGTCTGTTCCAATAGCAGTCCGGTTTACAGGATTTAGTCAGAACTTACAGGAAGTCGTTCCTATTAACATAAAACCTGTAAGTGGGAACACATTTGAGAGAGTAACTGAGCAACTGTTCCTAGTCAGAAGTTACAGGATTTAGTCCGGAGTTTCTGTTCCTGTAAGTTCATGAAAAGTGTCAAACGATCAGCTGATTTGCATGTGCAAGCAAAAACAAACAGCGGTGAAAGCAAAGTACCTTATATTTGTAAAAAAAAATGGGAGTAAACAACGAAATGTTTGAATATGTATAGATTTTAATAATTATTAGTGATATTTCAGCTAAATCAGTGTTGTACAAATGACATGTAAACAAACCGACTGACGTTTTTACAGGAAATAGTGCTTTTTGCGTTCCTATGCACTTCTGCATCTGTTCTCCTTTTACAAATGTACAAATCGTGCGATCCCTGCTTAACAGCTTCTTTACAGCGCACAATGGGCCAGCAGACCTGCGTTCGTGGCCAAAAGTCTATAAACTCTTAAAACGCACCAAAAGTTAATGCTACTTCCTTGTGTATGTGGTTTTGATGTCGCTGATTCAGAATTTTGATATCAACATTTCCAAAAACAAAATGGCGGATCCAATGTGGCGAACGAAAAATTAAAAATTTATATATTCACCTAAGGCATTACATTCGGGGGTTTTTGGGGTCGCTGAATACAATACGATATTAAAAATTCGAGATGGAAAATCCAACATCGAGTTTTAAAAACTACATGGATGAATTTAATTAAAAATGAGGTCTAAAAATATACATACTTTAAATCATGCCACCATTTTCATTAGTTTCGGTTAGCTTTATAAAACCTACTCACGCGCTTCACAACGTGAAGGTTGAAAGTTGGACTATGAAGCGCTTTTTTTTCAGTTTTTCTATAATTCTTAATTTTTTTTAGTGGTTTTTTTATTTTTTTAAACTTTTGTAGTTTTTTTGTTATTTTTTAGGGGGTTTTTATTTTGTCGCTGATTAAGAAAGAATATGTACTAGTTATCGAAGTCTTCTTTTTCTGACAGCTCTATCTCCATCAAATGTTTGAGGGTTTCTGAAATACCTGACAAGTCCCTTTGCTCATCTTCGTCTTCCATATCAGAGACACTTGCCGAGTTTGCTTTTGGAACTTCAAGTAAATCACTTATTTCTTTTACGAGCAAAAACTGATTATTTTTTTTTAATTCGTGATTGAAGGCTGATATTATTAATAATAGGATCGGTACTGTCCATGCAGGGGGCACCCAGGAAAATATTTTGGGAGGGGTTTATACTTCTGAAAGTTCGCTTCAGATAATATGCTCTTTAAGGTACATTTATGCAAGTTTTTTCGTAAATTGCACTTTATTTACATAAAATTAACAAAGAACTCAAACATTTGTAACCGACTTCGAAAAAGGGAGAGGTTGTCAATTCGTCGGAATATTTTTTTCTTTTTTGTGTATGCTACCGCATAACTTTGAACCACGTGAACCAATCTCAATAATTCTTTTTTTTTAATCGGAAAGATGGTACCTCAAGGGTCGTCCCGTAATTTGAAAATTACTTGTTTAATATAAAGTTCTATAAACACAAGATGCGCTCAACTTTCAAAAGTAATAAAAAAAATGTTCATTTTCCTCAATTTCTGGTTTCTGGTTTTCGATTGATTTGGTGATTTTTGTGAAAAATTAAATGGACTTTCATTTTTATTATTTAGGTAATTTTGGTGGAACGAACTCGAAGTTGGTAAATTAAATCTTCGAAACCCCAAAACCCACCCCTTGTGTGCGCTAATGTGTCCATGGATCTGTAAAAAATGTCTTCAAGGTTAGCTTCGCGACTGATGTTCTCTGTCGTTCTTATAATATTTATTTCTAGATTCGGATGCTTCCTCACCTAACATGCCCACTAGTAGCACACTTGTGCTTATAACATCAGCGCCTTGCAGTAAAATTCTATGCAAAGATGATGGCATCTAATACCAATTGTAATGATTAACATAAATTTTCGCCGTTGATTCGCATAATTCCCCAAATTTTAATGGCTCAATTGGGAGACTACAGGATAGAGCAATAAAAAGTTTTTTTAAATTTCTAACCAACTGCACGTTAAGTCCAAGTAATTGAGCAAATATGTCCGGATCTTGTAAAGCCCTTCTAGCGGTATTTCCGTTATTAGAACTACCCGGGCCACCTGGTTTTGGTTTGTCCACAATAAGTGCCAGTTTATTCCACAAAATATTTTGTACTTTTTTTTTATTCAGCAAATTCCAACTTATGGATGTTACTTTTTACTTGCCAAACTTTTATGTTTAATCTGTAGGAGATATGCAAACAAACTTCAAAAACGTTTATCCAGGCGTGAAGAGGACTTAGACCATGTTTAAGTGATCTTGGCTCTGGTGAAAAAACACCCTTATCTTTGTTGGACAAATCATTAACAATGGAAGGAGTTGCGTGGCAAATAGAACAGGCATTGATTTCGTGTTAGTTATGATGTTTAGTACTTTTCCGTCAATGAGTGTTAAATTTAAAGCAAAATGAATCCGAATACGATACTCACTATCCAATGTCAATTCGAGAACTTCCAAGCTGTCAATGGCTTTTTTTGGTTTAAAACAACATCTGTTGATTCTGGGACACACTGAATACAAAGAGGTCGGCATGATTTTGGCGATTGTGATGTTCTGTTGTTCCAGAGTATGATAGTTTTTCCATCAGAATTACATAATAATCGTAATGGAATTACAGTGGTAACAAACATATTTCCATCACTTTGAGACACATTGTCTTCTGCAGATTTATATGATTGATTGTAACAAGAAAATCCCGAACCATCAAATCCCCAAGAAAATATCATCACGCCTTCCAATAGTGTGAGACCTTTACTTTGCATGTATTGAACAATAACTTCTGACTGCAATTTTACAATTCTTTTTGCAGTATGGCTTAATAAAGCGTGAAGAGTAACTCTTGCCACCTTTTCAGAAATGGAAATAGTTTCCTTTTGAGGCCGGCATTCTTCTTTAGCTTGCTTGATATCATTGTAGGTTGGCCATATGTCCGCACCGCATAGTGCGGAGTGAATTCTCCAGTAAAAATGATAAAGCCTCCTCTGGTGTTTTCTTTGTAATTAAAACTGTGGGTTGGTTGAATAGTTGTCTAAGATTCTGGGATGGTCCTGGACATTTGAGTATCTTGTCGAGTGCGAAGCATAAATTCGAATTTCCAGAACGTCTGGATGCGTACCGACATGCCATCATAATTCTTAGAGGATCATGCTGTAATTTGACACTAATTTCAGCAACTTCTCGACGTTGTGAGCGGCAAGATTTTGCGGAAAATTCCATAACAGGACGACCAAGTTTAGGAGATACTTCAGATTTTTTTTCATCAATTTCAGAAATATATATACAAAAATCAGAGTTTAACCATTCTGAACTCATTGCTTCATATCTGTCTTTCATCCTTTTCGCGCTTTCAAATGTTTACATTTTAACGAGGATAGCGAATTTTTGAAACTTTTAAGATCTTCGACTGAGACATAGTTAATGTCCACATTGATTTTAGATAAAATTTCAGAAGTAGAAACTGTAATGTCACCATTTCTCAAAATGATTACGAGAATTTCTCGTTTCGCTAATTTCGCCATTATTAAAGAAAAATTAAATAAAAATATGTATGTTCTTCCGTTACCTCAAATCTAGGTTTGCGTCGTTACCAGTTGCAAATGCTAGTTAACAGGCACGATTCAGATTGCACAACACAAACCACGCTGTCAACACACAGCGAAACATCGAAAAGAGTGAGTCAAGTAAAACTATGCTGCACATACTGGTACCAATATAAATTTATTTAACAAATGTCAAATCTACAAGTTAATACATTTATTATTAAATGATAAATTCTGCTCGTATTGCTAAAATCAACACTAAATATGCTTAACTGCACGATAAAATGTTAAATGTATTCTAAAGAGATATAGCGACGAATACTTTTATATGAGCGGATTAAAAAAAAATATGAATTCGGGCAAAAGTGGACCTACTTTTTTTTTAGTTAAGGGTCTAATGAAGAAATTGTAATCAAAGTAAATCTGATATTTAGTGGAGTTTCGGGAAGTTTGCCTTCGGTAGTACCACAAAACCGAAATATTTATAATTGGGTGAATAAAACTTTGTAGTATTTTCCAAAATTGCAATGAATTAACTTAAATTTAAATTGTTTTTCTGCCCATGAGTAAATGTAACCGAAAAATTAAAGGATGAATTAAATTCATCCAAACAATAATTAAGTAAATAGCAAAAAGTACCAACTAATATGATGAAATTTAAACTAAGTTTTCCAACTTCATGCAAGTGTAGATTAAGTATGCATTATAGTAAGCTAAACAAAATTGCACGGAAACTACTTTCATCATTACTGGTTCAAATGGTATATTTCGTTTTATTGATTTCCAAAACTGACTTTTGACCATCGAACTAAGTTGTCTGGCCCACTGTTACAGCAACAAACAAAAAATTTCAAAACAAACAAAAAATTTCAAAATCATTCGTTAAAGAGCTAAGTAAAGGTTTTTCTTTACTTAACTTTAATGTTCATTCAATGCCGTTAACGAATCATTAACTGACTCTGAAGCTAAGTGTACACGGTAGAGAAAATACGCGAGATTTAGACAAAAATCTCACTAGAGACGTGTACACACTCAATAGAGCTCTACGAGAGACTCACCTACAAAGTCTACGTGAGAGTTATTTAGCGAGACTTTTTCGCCGTGTACACAGTCCTACGAAGCTAGATCGAAAACTCTACGACAGCTCTACGCTCTATTTAGCAAGCTAAATAGACTTTTTGCTCTACGGACGCATATTAAATTCTGGAAAATGAATTTCATTACAGATTAAGGGTATTCAGGCAAGTCCGATAATGTGGTAATGCACGCGTTAAAATGTCAGATGATTCCTTTCGGTCACTTATTTGCTGGAATTTTCTCGTGCGAAAAGTGCATACATTTTATTAAAAGTGTATAAATAAAAGAACTTCAGTCAGCTGATTCGAAAGTAATGTTAACCAGAAACATAATAAGGCGCGTTCGAAATTGAAAGTGTTACCGAGTTACCAGATAACGAATTAATACATTAACGAGGATAGTCTGAATACCCTTATTGTTAAATTTTGTAATGACTACGACATTAAATCGTATATTCGATACAAGCACACAATTTTAAGTACATTTAGAACGTAGCAAAAAAATGTATGTATAAATGGAATCATTCCCTTATTTGCATTGCCATTTCAATGGCTTTTCCAATAGCCTCCGTCCTTTGCAAAGGGGCATAATTATTGGTTAAAACATAAGGGGTATTCACAAATTGAGCGGGTGGTCTGGCACTCTGGCAACAGTCGTTGCTTGAGTTATCTTTCGTTTTGTCGGAGTGCCAGGCTACTTGCTCAACTTGGTGAATACCTACATACATATACATAGTAGTTTCGCTGGAACTGCTCGGAAAAACTTTTTTCAGGGGAATTTTAAATATTGTTTGATGTGAGTCCAAAAGTACACATCGTACCGAAGAGAAAGGTTATCATGTTTAATTTTTAGGTACATTTGTCTACTTTTAGGTAAAAGTTTTTTCGGCAAATAAGTACAATTTGAAAATTTAATTCTTGTCCATATTGCGAAAATGTATTTTATGGCGTCAGAAAATAGGTGAATGCTGTCAAATCGACGAAGGGTTGGCGCTCCGCTGATGGCGCTAACTATATTTTCTACAACGTGGCTTTGATATAAATACATATATACATACAACAAGCGGTGACAACAATTCGTGATAGAAAACTAACTCTAGGCGAGTGGTAACTATTGTCTACCGTGTACACAGCTTGTAGAGTACGTGATAGATAAAAGTTCAGATTTCTCTATTTTGTCTCTAGCTAGAGTGAATATCTCCTAGAGTTGCTCTACTGTGTAAACTTAATTGAGAGAGGAGATTTTTGTTTCAGTAAAACTCTAGAGAGATTTCTCTATCGTGTACGCTTAACTTGAGAGGGAACTTTTTTAAATCGCTACTGAGGTATACCTTAAGCAATCATTAAACGACTGAGTGCGGCTGTTAATGTCGTAGCCATTTCAAAATTTAACAATCTGTAATCAAGTTCATTGTCAAGAGTTTACTTTACGTCTCCATATATAAAAAAGTCTATTTAGCTTGCTAAACCTGCTATGAGCGTAGAGTTGTCGTAGAGTTTTCGATCTAGCTTCGTTGGACTGTGTACACGACGAAAAAGTCTCGCTAAATAACTCTCACATAGACTTTGTATATGAGTCTCTGGTAGAGCTCTATTGAGTGTTTGCACATCTCTAGCGAGATTTTTGTCTAAATCTCGCGTTTTTTCTCTACCGTGTACACTAAGCTTAAGAGCTTACGACTGTCGAAGGGGCTGTCAATTTCTCTAGAAATAAGGAAAATTTTCCACGAATTAAACGTACTATGTTTTAAGGCTCACCGATCTCGAGTTATGTATGTATCAGATTCAAACATTTTCGGTGGACAACTGTCTAATCAACTGTAATTTTCTTTTGAGTAACACAATATATTTGTTTAGCAAAACTTTATTTGTTATGTACGAGGGAACATATCTAAAATGAATTTATGATCAAATTATGAAATAATAACAGTAATTATATTTATAAATTAGGGATAGTTGGGGCCGCCTGCTATATGTTCAGTCCAAACAATTTGATCTAGGCCCCAACCAGTGTTGCCATTTTAGCCGTTTTCCGGCTAGATTTAGCCGGTTGCGATAGCGAACAGCCGGAGAAATTTCGATTTAGCCGGCAGCCGATTTGTTAGCCGTTTTGCAGAAAAAAATTTGCCGTTTTTAGCCGATTTTCCTATTTTCCTTGTTTTCTTAAATTTTAAATATGTATATATGTTTCCATTTTTGACTAAGCGACCCTAAATCTGTTAGAAATGGCTACTAGCCTTATCGTGGAGAAAATTTTCATCTCAGGCAGGGTTGTATGAAATTGGGCCGATTTCGCTTATTTTTATTTTAAACGAAGAAGGGATTTTCTTCATAAAATGTTTGTTATAAATGTCTTAATTTTAAGTGTGAAGTTTTATTCGGAAACTTAGAAAATAAGAAATTGTTTCACTGTTAAGACACTTAAGATGCGTTTGTGTTTGGATATAGTGCCAACAAACAGAATAAATATTACATGTAGATATTGTCTTCCTAGATAGCGCATATTCAATTCTGCCTAAATTACAAAACATCATTTTTGCCCACTCCCAAAGGTTTAAGGTAAGGGAAAAATTGATATTTTCAAGCACTATGTACACATATGTATTTTTTTAAACAAACTTTTTTGCTGAGGTCTTATTTAAATTCCAAAAACCGAATGCCAACTTGAATTAAAGGAACCAACACTGAAGTGAGTCAAAAAGAAAATAAAAGAGCACAAATTTCTATGTAAAGAAAAACTCTCTGGGAATCCTACGAGATATCTGTCGGTCATATGACCGGTCATCTAAATGGGTGATCTGCAGTCTTTTGGCATCATATTTTACATCAGAATTGAAGGGATCTCTGAAAAATCTGACCATTTCTTTTGTGTAACTGTGATTTTGTATCCCTTGTCAACATATGGCCTCGGTTGATGTTAACTTAAGGTCGTTGTTTTACTGCCTTAAAATTGAAGGAAAATTTTTACAGCGTCTTTTATGTGTACTGGTTTCTATTTGAGTGTATTGAGAATCGGTCAGTCTGAAAAGGCCTTCTAGGGAAGACAATAGGTTTGTTCGTCGAAAATCTAGCGAGAATTATCACTCAAGATATCAGATAGTAAGAAAAAATGCTCCCAAATCCTCTCTCATGTAGAGAAACTTGCAAATTTCCGTACGAACGTAAATTTGTAAGTTTTTCTGCCAGCTAGTGTCCACGGTTGCATTTCAAACAAAAGAAATTTATTGAACTTGGTTATTCAAATTATCGTCGCCAAAAAATCCAACCATGTGCCACAATCATATGTTTTTCCTAATTGCAAATTCTTGTTGGCAAAATTTTTTCCGGCTCGAATTTGTAACTTCTCTCCAAGAAATAGTGTTTTTACTCGTGATTTATTTAAATAATATATTTAAATAAGATTTTTTTTATTTTAAACGAAACTTCTCATTTCCAAAACTTCAGTTTTCTCATTTTTAAATAAAATTATTCCGGTTTGAATTTTTGGAAATTTCAGACGCCATATTGAATTTTGTATTTTGAATTTTCAAAAAGTAGTTTGAAATTTGTAATGAGCGAACTTAAGAACCTCTAAATACCGGATTTCATGAAAATTCAGTATTTTTTTAAATTCTTGGACGCCATATTGGACTCGCTATTGGACTTTTGAAAATTTACTTCAGAATTGTTAAGACGCATTTTATAAACAATATGATGCTAAATATAAAATAAATTACATTAATCTTTAATATTTTAATACACTTTATGTTATTTGGAAAAACTGCTTGAGTTGGTCTAGTGAAATAAAAATTTCCGCCACTCTTTTTGGCGCAAGTATCCGCGACTTGTCTTTTCGTAGATCCTTAAAGGGACCTTTGCATTAATTTTTGGAAAAGGAATGAAGATCCTACTCGGCCGAACAAATTAGTTATATCTTTTTGAAGAAAATATTTCTTGAAAAATACGCCGTGTTATTAAGGTGAAGATAATTTATTATGTAATATTTCATATGAAATCATTATTTTCCATGTTTAGGAAGTAAGACCAAACCAGCAATTACTGTTATAATTGAAAGATAAGAAAGTTATCACCTCGTAACTGTTAGAACGTACCACGATAGAATCCGTTGAATTAAACAGGTGCCCATAGCTGCTATGGTGGCCACGCGGACCAGTCGGTGCGGCTTCCTCAAGGTGGCAGCTGCCTTTACTTGCCTAGCTTTTGGCCGCCAGGCCAGTACCTTATATGTAACAACGGGTTAGTTTTAGTGACATTTCCCAAGTTTTACCATGAAGTCCCTGCCAGGTGGACAATGGCGGACTTCAGTGGGTTTATTTACAAGCCCTTTTCAGCACTTCAGTCTTCAGGGCATATAAATACATATAGAGTGACCAGATGAGTCGAAGGAAAAATCAGGACACTGGCAAGAGAACAACCCCCTCCCCCTCCACTACAAGACACACAATCGCATCTTTGTGGTTCATGAATATTAAAAAGGTGGAAATTTGAGATTTTTCAAGCATTTATTAAACATTCTGCTTTTGAACGTAGTATTATTTGAATATAAGGATCATAACCAGGGAACGGATTTTTAGGACCTAAAAACTTATCAAAAAGGCAAAAAATAAGTAAAGAAATAGGCTAGAAAAGGCAAAATAAAATATTAACTCATACAACTTTAACTCTAGAATACTAACGTTCGCCTGTGAGGCGGGACGAATTCGGTTTCCGCGCGATATTTCAGGAACGCTTTTAATGATTAAAGTAAACGTTCGCGCCAACTCGGCTTAGCGCTGTACGAGGCTGTTAGCAAACGCACATTGTACAGTGGCCTTGCGCGCCTGAGTTCCACGCCCTCTTGACGCCTGACAGGCAAAGGTTAGTAGTAAAGGTAATTTTGTTTGCTATAGTTATTTCAGTTTTTAACATGTTTGTTAGCTAATTTCTATTTTGAACTTAATTTTTTTTTTACTTTTCGAGAGGGGTTCCTATGAAGAACAAGTTCTAAAATGGTTGGAAGAAATATCGTTGAATGGAACCGATAGTGGAAACAATTTGAGAGAAGATTTCAGTGACTGCGCCTTATGAATAAAAACTAAGCAGTTGCTTTTTCTTTACGTAAAGGATCTGAAGTTTTAAGAAAAAAAGGATCTGAAATTTTAAGAAAAAAGCATTGCTTAGTTTTTATTCACAAGGCCCAATGTGATACAAAAAAGTCGATTTCATTTTTAAGTACAGGTCACAATAGAAGAGATAAACAACTAATTCCTTTTAAGTGGGAAAGTAAATACGAATACCTTTAAGATAATTTATGGATTGTTTGAGTGCGTTCGCTTTTAAATGTTTTTTTTTTTAATTTTTTCAAATGACCCCTTTCAAAAAGATTGTAAAATATGTGTTATTTTCAATACGAACTATTTTTATTAATATTAAAAAAATTATTAAATTATTTTATTTTATTCAACAATTTATATTGAGCTCGAGGCCGTTTTTTAAATGAAAATTTATTGTGGAAAAGCAACAATAATTTGAAAAAATGGTAGAAGTGATAGCTATTTCGGAAATCACCACATTTCCTCATCAGACTTCTTTCAGTAGGATTCGAACCGACGATCCCACTGACTCAGCCAGTTGCCTATGCACCGTGCTAAGTACGCCTTGTAAATTATCGTTTGCTTATTTCCACTATTTTCATTTTTGTTATGCCAACACAATCAAGCGCAGCTATTCCGCTGCAATTCACTTGATCATGTGGTTGTTGGTATTGTTGGTTTTTGCTAATAATTCTATTTTTAGAATGCTTAACTTTTAGGTGTGCTCGTCCTTAAGTTATTTGTTTTTGTTATTTTTC